>NC_092205.1:94653631-94790379 GCF_043381705.1 Parasteatoda tepidariorum
TTACCGAGTTTTAGAAAAAAGTAACGATTTCATTCGACATTTCCGTTACAAATACTTGTACTTTTTCCCTAAAAAAGTAACGAAAGTACAAGTAAAAGTACTAAATTTAAAAAGTAACGAAGTACAAGTAAAAGTACGTACTTTTTACTTGTACCGGTGGTACAAGTAACGAAAGTAAAAGTACTGCCATATATGATCACTTGTGGCTGTTAATGAGCTCCTGCGTGACTACTTTGATCTGCCTGTGACGGCATGTCTTCGGATCATCCTCATGGATGTTTCCCAGACAGTGGTCAATAGCCCATTGTGCAGCTCTAGTGCGACGTAAATAAAGTACCTATACCTACCTAGTACGACGTAAATAATGTACTTCTGCCTATTTTTAGAATATTCGACTCGTTTTTATGGGAACAGTTTCCGAAACCCCTCTGGATTGATCAATAGTCAAACCCGCATTCTATTGGTACTCGAAACTTCTATAATTTATCAGTTTTTAAAACCCAGTTTTTCAGACCAATACTCGATCTCACTATCTGCTTATCTCTATTCAAATCCATTATTGTTCGAAAACTTTGCAAACCCACTATATTTCTATCGGAACTCGAACCTGCTATTATTTGATAAGATTTTCATAATCAGTCATTTTAATTCAATCTCTAATTTGATGAGTTTTCATAGCTACCCTCTTTAGATGAATACTCGAATCGATACTCGAGCCCGATGTTATTTGAACAGTTCTGGAACCGCTCTCTTTTGATCAATACTTGAACCCATTAACTTTTCTTCGGTACTTAAATCGAGTATCTTGATCAGTTTACTCTTGACCAAATGCTTGAACCCAATATTTTTCTATTGGTTCTCGAACCTGCTATAATTTATAACTTTGTCATTTTTCTTGTTCTTGTTCTTGTAGTTCATTTACGTAGCACTAGAGCTGCACAGTGGGCTATTGGCGACGGTCTGGGAAACATCCATGAGGACGATCCGAAGACATGCCATCCCAATATTGATTCTCTGCAGAGGGGAGGGAACCCCCGCTTCGGAAGCCCGACGACCTGCACGCGAAGTCGAGAGCACTTTACGGTAGAACAGTTTAACGAGGACCCATACCGCACACCCTCGGTCCCTACGCAGACTGATCCAAGTGGTCACCCACCCGCACACTGACCGTAGCCAGTGATGCTTGACTTCGGTGATCTGCTGGGAACCGTGTCTTAACGATCAGTCCACTGCGGGACTTGTCATTTTTCAAAATAACTATTGATCAATAATCGAACCAACTATCTCTCTCAGTACTTGAACCTGCTATAACTGGGTCATGTTTCAGAACCAATACTCGAACTAAAGTTTTATAAATTTGCTTCACATAGCTGGTTTTCATGTATAAAATATATAATGTCCAAATTTTCCTTACATATTAGCCAATAATTTTGAAACGTGGTCACATTTATTATTATTGCTTCGTAACTTCCACTTAGATTATTAAATATCAATTCCCAAGTATATAAGGTATAATACTTGATTCCCTCTTAAGGTGCCTTTTGATAGATCAATGTTGACAAGGTTTTTCACATTGGTGATCCGGGCTTAATATGATTTGTAGTTGTAGTTCATTTACGTCGCACTAGAGCTGCACAATGGGCTATTGGCAATGGTCTGGGAAACATCCCTGAGGATGATCCGAAGACAAGCCATCCCATCCTCTTCAGAGGGGATATCACCCTCGCTTCGGTAGCGCAACCGATTAAATAAATACAATTCTCCCGGGCAATAACATAAAAAATAAAAATAAATAAACAGCATTAATCTAAATGGGCGGTATTCGTTCATCGAATTCTTTCGCAGAAAAAATTCTGCTGGGTGAATAATGTGGCGTAACTATCACTAAGATCATTAAATATGAATTCCCTAGGATGTAAGATATGTTAACTTGATTCCAGCTTTAAGTACTTTTTGATAGACGAAGGCTGACATGGTCGTAAACATACTCTCTTCCACATTATAATAAACATTTCTCAAATTCGTAAAATTATAGACGAATTAGGGTGTTTTCTTATTCAAGCAATAATTAATTAAAAATAAAATTATAATTTTTTTTTTCAAAAAAAAAGTCAAGTTTGTCAAAGCTTAAAAGTAACGACAGAACAGTTCGCAAACTGCATAAGTAAAAGTAGTCATAAGATAAAAATATTTTCCAACCAGCTTATTTAGAATATGATTTATTACTTAGGTAAATATAAAAGAAAGGATCATTAACGATGATTAATTGCGAGTCGTAAATTTCTGCTCGATTTGTGATGATATCGGCTCATAAATTATTCTTATTCATTCTGGAAACAGATCCAAGATCCCTCGTGACCTAGAAAAAAGTTTAGAAACGAAATTCACAGGTAGAAAGAGAGCTTCCGTTGAAAAAGAGATTAGCAACCTTATGAGTGAAAAACTGCAGGCGAGAAAGTGATCCATTAGGATGTAAATTCAGAGGGAAATTAATAACAAAAAATTAGGTAGGTTGAAAAAAAAAATACTATTTGAAATCCTACTGGATTCAAGATATTTGATTTTGAGAAATATTTTTTCACAAACATTTAATAGCTACTTTTATAAATAAAGCATGAACTATCGGGAGTACAAATTAATTCGGTCCGTTTTTTTTGGTGTTCAAGAATGCATTTATTTCAGAGCAAAATGAATGAACAGATTAATCAAAGTATTGTCATCTCAGGCAATTTTCGAATTCCATGTCTCTCCTTTTGAGGCGATTTTCAATTTCTGGGAAAGAAGTGAATCGGTGACCTGCCAAATCGTGCTGCATCCGTTGGAACAACCAGTAATCAGAAGGAGTAATGTCTGTTCGGCAAATACGGCGGGTGCGGTAAAATATCCCACTTGAGCGTTTCCAGATAATTTTTTACGACTTTTGCGACATGAGGCCGAGCGTTATCATGCAGAAGAATAAACTTCGTCATGTCTTTTTTAGTATTCCTGCCCTTTTTCTCGTAATGCACTTCTCAAACAAATCAATTGTAGCCTATACCGATCACCTATAATGGAATCGCCAGGTTATAGCAGCTCATAGTATACAACACCCTTTTGGTCCCACCAGATACACAGCATGATCTTCGAACCATGAATATTCGACTTTGGTGTTGGTGTTGATGTTGAGGTCAATGGCACCGACTGACCGGGCATATCGTAGTATTTTTTCTTCTTAGGGTTGTCGTAGAATATCCATTTCTCATCCCTAGTCCCAATCCGATGTAAAAAACCCTTTCTTTGTTGTCTTAGAATCAACTGCTCGCAAGTGAAAAATCGCCTTTCAACGTCTCTCGGTTTCAGTTCATAAGGCACCAACTGCCTTGCTTGTAAATCATGTCCATGGATTTCAATCGTAAGGAAACGGCTTTTTGCAACCTTCTCTTGTGCTTGACTCGAATCTTCATCGAGTAATGCCTTCAATTCCTCTTCTTCGTTTTTTTTTCTGGCTGTCCAGAGCGAGGCCTGCCTTCAACGCTGAAATAACCACTCTTGAAACGTCGAAACCATTCCCTACATGATTTATCAGTTGGAGCCTTGTCCCCATAAACTTCTAAAAGCATTCGATGCGTGCTTCAGCTGCACTTTTCTTTCAATTAGAGTAGAAACGTAGAACCTCCCACAAATGCTGCTTAGTTACCACAAAATTTGACATATTCAACAAATTAAAAAACAGGGTTTTTGTATGAAACTCAAAGCGATATAAACTGAATATTATTGACAGATGTCTAACCTCTCTGAAACCACCGAACCCAACTGTCACTATGAAACATTCACAACAGCCAGAGCCATCTTTTAAAAACGGTCCGAACTAATTTGTACTTCCAATATTAAAACATTTGCATCTCGAAAAGAACGTGCCCATGGTTACTGCGTAGTAAATTAATTTTAAATCAACGAGATTGAGAACTTTTCAGATCACTCAAGTTTTTTCCTAAGTTTATAATTTCGATTTATTATTCATATTTGTAGTAGTGACAAAAAAAGCAAAAACCATGAATAACTTTTAATCTAACAATCGGATTTTAGAATACCAGGGCTCGATCTTAATTGTTGTATGGCGAAATCTCAAATATGACTAGAAACCAACACAATTTTAACTAACTATGAAATCAGTCACAAAATCATAATTTCTCTGCAAATAACATTTTTTTGTTGACGAATTTAGATTCCAGACCCTCACATTATGTGGGGTCGCTGCAATCTGCTAAATATTGCCCCCACAGTTTAGACAAAAGCGCAGTCGAAAGTTTGATCTATGTTTTGACACTTTTTCATAACAGATGACGACACAGGATCTTGCTAATCAAGAAAAATAGTTCTACTATATTTTTGTCTTCTTTTCAGTTAATTGGGGCCTCCCTGGCTGAGCGGTATTGCCGGTCCAAACGCTCTGTTAAGCGTGGAGGTAGCGGGTTCGAATCCCGCCGTAACCCTGGATGTATTCTTTGTGATGTCTTTCTCTGAATTGTTCTATCTGTATTTTCTACTTGACAATGACTTATAAGCCTATATTGAGCACACAAGTCAGCAAATGTATGTAATTTCAATAAAATAAAATAAATTCAGTTAATTCATTTATGGTTCGTAGATGAGTTTTGTTATGTGAGGCAATATGACCTATGAAAAGTCAACCACTCATATACTATTCAATGAAAAATAGAATCTTAACATTATTGAATAAATCATGCTCTTATAATCATTTAAAGGAACGAACAATAAAATTCGGTAAGATTTTGAAATTTACTTTGTTGTGCTAGATTGTTAGCGTTTCTTTTTCCCACTTTGTATTTGTTTCCTTAACTTGTATGATTTTTCTATTATTTAATTCCAATGATGATTTATGATTATCTCCAACGAGTCATATGTTTAAAATTTGATTTATCGAAAATTATAGGACCGATATTGTTCAAATTTAGTATTTTGTAGATTACAAATTTAAGAACTTTTTTGTTTCTTTAATTTTTATAACTTTTCTATTACTTATTTCCAATTATGATATATGATTATCTCCAACGAGTCATATGTTTAAAATTTTATTTATCGAGAATTATATGACCGATATTGTTCAAATTTAATAATTTGTGAATTACAAATTTAAGAACTTTTATATGATAAAATCTTTTAAAGTGATGCAAAAATTGGTGCGTCTTACTATTTAAAATTTTTCGACTATCATAAAATAAAACAGTAATAAAAATCATTCAGAATTATGTTTGGCATGAAGTTATCACCAGCTAAATGAACTTTATAATTTTCTACAAATTTTTTTTCGCTTGGAATGTTCTGTAGACCCTGTAAAGCTAAGTGCAGATTCAGCCAAATTAATGAGCATCAGGGCTCGAAAAACTACCCGTCCGCCCGTCCTCGGCGGTCAAAAATTTCCAGCGGACAACAAATTTCTCGAATCCGACGTCCGCGCGGACGGCCATTTTCCCGTTAATGTTCGTGATACATTTTCAATTTTTGTTATCTAACAATCTTTTTTGAAAGAGTAGATAAAGAAAATTTTTTTCAAGAATGGGTGTCATTAAAATTTAAGATACATAACATCGTTAAACACCAGAAAACTTCAGCCTTCCGAGCCCGAGCTATTTATAAAGACCTAATGCAGCAAAGTGACCGACAATATAGCAACATACTGCTNGGCCATTTTCCCGTTAATGTTCGTGATACATTTTCAATTTTTGTTATCTAACAATCTTTTTTGAAGGAGTAGATAAAGAAATTTTTTTTCAAGAATGGGTGTCATTAAAATTTAAGATACACAACATCGTTAAACACCAGAAAACTTCAGCCCTCCGAGCCCGAGCTATTTATAAAGACCTAATGCAGAAAAGTGACCGACAATATAACAATATACTGCGCATGGTGGAATTGATAAACAAGAAGCGTTATACGCAATTATGAAAATCTACCTAAATGGAAAATCCCTTTCAGGTTTCTGTGCAGAAACCTCTGTAAATCATTAACTTGTTTGTGGAACTGGCAAACGTCATATTTGATTCGTTTAAATAACGCAGTACCCTCAGATAAATTGCCATTCCAGATAACTTGATCTTTGTCATTTAAATTATTTCATAAAAAAAAATAATTTATTTCATAAAAGAAATACTAGGCTACTTTTAGTAACCTAGTATTTCTTTTATTAATGTATAATGTAATCCTAGTATTTGTAATCCCAGTAACTACTAATTAATTGTGAAATTTATATAAATGTCTGTAATAAATAAGAGAAAATTATATTTTTATTTATTTAGAAGTTACGGGTTAGTTTCAAAGGAGGACGGTTATATTGTTGAACAAGCCGTCCGCGAGGACGGGTAAAATTTCCGAGTTTTTTCGAGCCCTGGCATAAACAAAGTTTTATTATGAAATTTTAACAGTTATTTACATCATAAGGAAGGTTTTACTATACTCATTTACTTAAAAGTTTGAAGAACTACAGTTACACTCTTGAGAAATTCATTAAATTTCTATCATGAGTTAATTTTCATTTTTTTCAGAAGGATATATTAAATAACTTATAATTATTATTTAAACAAGATTCAAATAATAAGTTATTTTTATAAAAGGAGTTTCTTCATTTTTTTTCACTTTGTTTAGCAACCTAGTTTTTCTACTATTCTATGGTGGAAGAAACTTATAGTTTGTCTAAAATAAGAACTCCCCCAGACATTCGTCTGGACCTGTGGCGGTGACTATGGTAACGAGGTATGACTTATTTTAAGTAGGGATTCGCGGTCGGAAAATGGGAATTTCTTTCTTCGGTCTATTGTGTTAGTCCTAGAATGAAGCTACCCTCCCTAAAATGTACCCTTCTTGTTTCCATAGCACCAGGCGGCTGCAGACTTTGTGGCGGGAGGAGTTCTTAGTTTAGACAAACTATACCAACCCTGATTCACCTGATTATTTATTAAGTGTAAGTGATTTTTAATTTTGCATTATTTCTTCTCTCTTTTTAACTTTCTTTATCACTCTTTTTTTTAAACTGTTTCTTTTAAGTTTTCTGCCTGTTTTGATTCGTTATTTTTTTCTCTTATTCGTTTCTATTTTTTAAATGAAGTAAATTCGTTAACCGTTCTCTTTTCTTTATTATTTTCATACCTGATTGCTGTTTATCCTGAAACTTGTATATTTCAAATTTTATAGACTCATTGAACAGCAACAAATTTACAGCAATTTTTTTATGGTACCCAATTGAACCGTATTATCGAGCTTAACGAGATCTAAAACAGGATATTACTTTAACAACAACATGGTTCAGTTTAGAAACTTCTCAATGGTGCAGAAACTTTGAAGGAAATTGAGGTTCAACTTTGAACCTATTTTAGGAAGAAAACCAATATTACGAAGTGTGTCTTATACAACACCCTTGCTATATACATTTTTGGAAGACAGTAAATAACTTGAAAGTATCCAATAAATTCGTTGAATATTGACCCAGTTCTTTATTTCTGTTGGCTATTTCCATTAAAAGAAGTACCAAATCTTTTACTTAACAGTACCTTAGTATCAATGCACGATGACTTATTTGAATTGAACTACGCATGCGCATCAAATTGGAAAAAAAATAACGTAGCCTCACTTTAATACGTCATTAAAGTCATTTCTATCATATCTTAAATCTAGTTTACATCGATCTAACTTCTGTTGTCAACAGAGGACAAATTAGAGAACAAATTTTTTGACATTAAATAACTTCAACATAGGTCGGTAGATGGCGTGAGAAGACTAAATCATGACATGTAGTCAATAAACTTTTGGACCTTCCTGTACATTGTTATACGAATATTAAAATCAAAATTGTTATGATGTTTTTAGACTTCGGCGAATCAGTTTACTGTGTGATATTTCATATTTTTTCTCATAACTTTTTGTAAATTTCTCTTTGAATTTTACATAACTTTAATAATGATCTGATATCTCCGTTGATGTAAAAATTTGTAAATTCTGATCATAGTTATTTTGTGCAGCTTCAGCATTAAAAAAAAATTTTTTTTTTACATGTTGATTTTATTTTTTGAATTTAAAATTCATAACTACTTCTAAGTTTATTTTATTTGATAAAATATCTCGAAAAAAGAACGCTCCATTTCAATTACAACTGCAAATAATTTCTGTAAAATATACATGTCTTTCTTACGTTAAGAAAGTGGTAAAAAAACAATAAGATAATATTTTATTTTATGTTATGTTATGCCTTAAAACAAGAAATTATTGCATAAGAAGTTGTTGTTTTCAAAACACTGAAATATGTTTTCGAAGGATAAGCAAGAGAATTTATGCTTCATAAAATGAATAATTTGCGTTAATTACCTCAAAAACTAATTAAAGGCTAACACAAGGTAAAAAAAAACAACTATGATAGTTTATGAATCTCAAAGTTTGTATAATATACCCCGAGGGAATAGATTTTTTTAATGCATCGGTAACATATTTTCAGTTTTGGTAATGACCTGTGAAACTTTTTGATGAAGTACCACATATTTAAAACCACGAAAAAGCTTTTCTCTTTTTCTTTTCCCTCTCTCTTTCTTTTTGTTAAGCTAATACTTATAGAATTTAAGACTGTTTTTTTTCCTCATAAAACGTATGAAAGCATAATATTTAGGCAAGTCCTGCCAATTTTTTTTTATAACCATCGTCGAACAGCCGACCCAATTTTGGGTTTACGACTACTAATGCTCAACTCCGTAGCTTTGTAATTTTGAACCCAATCCAGAAGACAAGGGAACTCCGGGATCAAGTATTAAGAGAATTTTTGTCTTCGTGNTGACTGGTTTCCCTCTGGGCCTAACTCTACTACGTCATCATCGCCTATAGTAACCCGTCGTGAGGCTTGATTCCTTTCTAGGAGGTATTGAACTAGCCCGCATTAGCGTTACATGGAGAGGAAAACTACAAAAACCTCCCACGATTTTTCTGACAGCAAGGAGACTCTAATCCATGATCCGATTACCACTAGGGATATTTTACGTAAGCACTGTTTCCAGTCCGATCCGAGATCAAATTTCGAATCGGACTGCGATCATTGAGAATCGAACAAGGTCACTTTATTCTGAGGTAACTTATGCCTTGAATCCACGTGGCTTGGACACACTGTGTGAGTAATATCGTAGGTCAATATATAATTTCATTGATAAGGTTTATTATCATATTAAAATAGATGTCATTTAGCTTGTAAGTCAACTATAAATTTTCGTGATCGTTAAGACACGGTTCCCAGCAGATCACCGAAGTCAAGCATCACTGGCTGCGGTCAGTGTGCGGGTGGGTAACCCACTTGGATCAGTCTGCGTAGGGACCGAGGGTGTGCGGTATTGGTCCTCGCTAAACTGTGCTACCGTAAAGTGCTCGACTTCGCGTGCAGGTCGTTGGGCTACCGAAGCGGGGGTGCCATCCCCTCTGCAGAGGATCAAAATTGTGATGGCATGTCTTCGGATCATCCTCAGGGATGTTTCCCAGACCGTCGCCAATAGCCCATTGTGCAGCTCTAGTGCGACGTAAATGAACTACAACAACAACAACAACATAAATTTTCGATAATCAACTATGATATTTTCAAATAATCAACTATGATATCTTTCAAGTTAATATACAACGTCGCCATATCAAACTGGACCTCTGTCTGTAAGTAAAATACGGATAGATACAATTTGTCATTGCTCAACAATTCATTTATTTTTCTGTATATGCGAGCTGAAAGCAAGTTTAAACTTCCTGCAGAGCTTTTCTTGTCTTCATTGATATTTTTTTTTAATTAAAAAAATATTTTTCAGCATTTATTTGAATTCGTTTCACTTTATTTATTAATTCTATAAGGATCAATATAAGGAACAATAAACATATTTTGTACAAAAATTTAGATTTGAAGTTAAATATGCAGACTTAAAAATTCACTAAATGTACTCTTTTAAATTACTATCCGAAAAAATAAGCGCAGGACATAACTTTAAAAGTTTATTTTATTAAGAGATTACAATTTTATGTCTAAAAAGCTTTTGAAATAAGTAACGAATAAGTAAATTATGCGGCTGCTCTAGAGTTTCTAATTTCTGAGCATTTTTAAATAAAACAGACATAAAACAGAGTTAAGATAATGCACAGAGCTATAGAAACTCTTTGAATTTTATTTTTTTTGCTTAAGTTTGAAATTTTATTAATTGTATTAGTTAGAGTATGTTTTGTTCTTATTTTATGAAACAAATGTATTCCCTTTACGCAAATGTATAAACTATAAATGTAGTAAATTTTAATAGCATAATTTTAACTACTACTAAACTTTTTATTTGTTAGCTTTTTCATTACTAAAGTTTTTAATTATATCGTTGAACTTGACATAAGAATATTTCTTTTTTTGACACAGATTAAAGGCAGTAAATTTTATTTCTATTCTTCTAAAATATCACTTTAAGGCAAATTTTCATCATTTTAAATGGTTATAAATGACCCACATAAGTTTAATTTGCACCGTTTCAGTTTAAAGATTATTTGATTGAAATACTCGCTTAAATTTGTTTTTTCATTAAATATATCGGAGAACTTAAAACTACTTTTTCTGCTTAACATTTAAATTTCATTGTAGCAACTTCAAATATTTGTAGTTACAAAATAAGTAAATAAATTGAATTCTTATAACTCACCGTAGTTGAAAAGATGGAGAAAGTTTAATAATTTTTTTATCAGAGGAATTTGAAAAGTCTCCTTTTAAACTCCTCTGCCATTTATCAAAAAATAAGAAAAATGTCTAATTGCGGAATCCTAATTAAGTTTACTCTATGTCTAAGTCTAAAAAGGAAAGTCCCTTTTCAAAGAATTCTTTTTTTTTTCAGTATACACTGTACCTAGTGTTGATTATTTTTGTGAAAGATAACTTTAAAAAAAAAGGATTTTCTTTCATTGGTTACATAATATTTTAAAACTGCGCTTTAAAAGATTTGAAGGAATTTGCAATTTTAATTATCATTTAAAGTTAAATTTTCTATAAAGTTAGATAAAGTATTTACTAAATTTATTTTTTAATGAGCGATTTTCTCTTATTTTAATCAAAATATTTTTTTTCAAAATGATTCATGTTTCATGAATATCAGAAATTTTTAAATTTTTCATTTAAATAATTCTATTTAAAGTTTAAAATAGCTAAGTGACACATAATTAAGTATCTGTTAACAAATTTCAAATATTAAAATGAAACGTCTAGCACGAATTGATCTACTTTTTAAAACGTTTTCTTTTGAAAAGAATTGCACATAAATGCGATAGATGCACTTATTTGCCAATATAATGGCTTTATTTACTCGATTGACATAAATACATTTTAAAGAGGATTTTTTTTTCACCATTCTTCATACTCTTAAAAATCTCTTGTAATTTAAAATAGAGATTTTATGATTTTATAAGTGGAGATAATTTATTGTAATATTTAGGGGATAAATATAAAAAAAGTTTTATGCAGGATTTCTTTATGAGCAAAAGAAATAGTTCCTTAATGGTTGTTCAAAAACTGTTATATAATATTCATGTTTAACCGTTTAGCAGTGACATGTATTTCAGAAAAATGAACCAAAAATAGAAAGTTTTTTGACTGTTTAATTTTGTTCATTATATTATTATAAAAGTTAGAAAATGGTTCATTATTGCAAAAGTGAAATTTTAAATGCAATGACTACTGTATTTATAATTTTTACATACACATAAAAAAAGTAATGGATTACACACACATCTTATTCAATTAGAGCAAATTAAACAAATTTTGAAGCTTAATTTATATAAAAACACAACAATATGAATTTCAATGCATACATTTTTCAAATCCTTTACAGTCAGGTATATCCCAACCCTCCCCCACCCACATTTCCCTCCCTCCACTGTAGTCATAATCGGAGAAAAACTAGGGCCACTAATGCCATCTATTAGGAAAATAGTGAATTAAGTATCCTAAAGTAGAAACGAATTAAGCTCGGGCTTCACAAAATAGAGACGTTAATTTTTCTGCTACCCGAAGTCAATTCGGGCATCACAAATGCACGTAGTAGTTACCCGAGACTGACAAGGGGTCAAAAACAATCCCAGTTCATAAACATGTAAAATGTTTAAGTGAGTATCAACTCACAAATACTTAGACAAGGAAAAAAATGATATCGAAATCAGACAAATCTCTATTGAGGAAGGTGTGTGAGCAACGCCAATTTCCTGGCGGTTGAATCTCTGCTACAGGTATTCCTAATATTCTTATTAATAATCATCTTCTACTTTCAAATACTGTCAAAAACTTTTTTGCGGTAGCTAATAAGGTTTTGATGTTCTGAATTCAAAAGCGTTTTAGTGTTTCTACCACTACAAAAATATAATTCCAATTCACTGGTATATAAGACATGTTAACTCTATACCTTGAAGATGTATCTTTTCATAGATGAAGGTTGGCATTGTCGATATGCCTCTCTTCACATTGCTGACCCGGACATAAACTGAACACGCCTACCTTGACAGAAACTCCTACTTCGATAGATGGTCCCCATTGAACAGTTGACTTGTGACTGCGTCATTATCCACCTCCTTGCGTTGTTGTTACTCAGTCTCGATCACACACAATATACAACGTATGCACTCGACTGCTAAGGGCAACACAGGAGTGACCACGACCATGAACTTAATACAGCTCTCACGGTCAGCACTCAAAAAGTTCGGTGATTCTAATACAACTCTCCCGACTTCTCACAAAATGAATCAACTAGTGTTATCCGCTCATCGAACTCTATCACAGCTATAATTCTGGTGGGGAAGTACTGTAGTATGTCTACCTCTAAAAAATTACAATTCCAATTCACTAGTATATAAGACATGTAAACTAAATTTTATGGTGGGGTACCTTTTACATAGATGAAGGTTGACATTGTTGATATGACTCTCTCCACATATGTATATAACATATGTATTTCGATTGCCGTTGGTAAAATTGAGTTGTTAGAAAGTTATTAAAAACACATCCAGTTCATAAACATATAAAATGTTTAAGTGAGTATCAACTCACAAATATTTAAACAAGAAAAAAAATTATATCGAAATCAGACCAATCATTATAGAGGAAGGTGGGTGAGCGACACCACTTTGATTGGCAGTCGAAACTTTGATAGAGGTATTTCTAATAATCGTCTTCTACTTTCAAATACTGTCAAATACTTTTTTTGGGGCATCTAATAAGGTTTTGATGTTTTGAATTCCATAGCGTCTTTGTGTCTTTCTCGCTTTTCTCTTCGTATGCCTGTTAAGGCAGAGGGGTGCGATTGTTCTTATTTTCCAGTGGCGTCATCTATGGCCGAGAATTCGATCTCTGCCACACCCATACGCCACGCCCTTTTATAGGGCGGACCCATTCATACACATATTCATTGATCCACAGATCGTAATTTTGACCTTAATCGGAGAACGATCCATCTCCAATTCAGTACCCCCCAGAGGTATTGATTTGTTATGGGAACATGGAGGACTTTGTGACCCGGCAGATTCAACGTGAATCAGTCACATTTCACTACACGGGGAGTCTTCGGCCGCCAGGGTTGGAACCCACGAACTCTTGGACATGAGTTCAGCGCCCTACCGACCAGGCTATCCCGGCCTCTCTTTCTTGCTTAATAATTTTTTTATATTCTTAATTAGTGTTTATGATTTTTGTCTTTTTTGACAAGGATTTAAAAAAAACACATATAATAAGGGTGTTCATTATAGAAAACCCTGCTTATTAATAAAGACTTCATTGTGGGTAAAATCATGCAAATTGAGATAAAATAAAAGAAAATATCTCAAATTTCGAGAATGTACAAGTATTTTTAAAAGCGTGTGATTGCAACTTAATAAAATTAAATAAAGGGAATTTTTTTTTCCTCTTGAGAAGAGCACGTAAAAAGTAAGCTTCAATCGGTAATCAGCCATTGCTCTCCCTCCCCCATTACCGAAAACTTTAACACTTTACTAACTAGACACTTTACGTGACAGTATGACTTCCAGTATTCTTAAAATAACCACTGGCAGAGAATAATAAAGAAAAAATAAATGGCTAAAAGAACGAGACATGATCTATCATCGTCATAATGTCATGTTTACAAGTAAGATGACAACATTTAAAAAGGAAACAAAAGAAGGGTAAAGAAAACACTTCGTTACACGACCTGTCTCACTAAAGAAAACGAAAAATAAATCTGATGTAGGCCTTTTTTTCCTCATTCTCAGTTTTTGAAGTAAACATTAACATTCTTGATGATTTATTCTTTTTAGATATAGTCTTTCTTATTTTCTACTAATACTTATACGAACGGGAAAAAGAAAGGGATATCATAGTTGTTATTAGAATATATAAATTCTTTTATGAAGTAATAAGGTAATTTTATCTCTCTACAACCCTTTAACAGGGCCTCCATTGATTCACGCCAGCTCTAGTTATCCATTCTAACTAAAATATCTAAGATATATAAAGCCAAAAAAAATAAGATCCCGCAGTGGACTGATCGTTAAGACACGGTTCCCAGCAGATCACAGAAGTCAAGCATCACTGGCTGCGGTAGTGTGCGGGTGGGAGACCACTTGAATCAGTCTGCGTAGGGACCGAGGGTGTGCGATATGGGTCCTCGTTAAACTGTTCTACCGTAAAGTGCTCGACTTCGTGTGCAGGTCGTCGGGTTACCGAAGCAGGAGTTCCATCCCCTCTGCAGAGGATCAAAATTGCGATGGCAAGCCTTCGAATCATCCTCAGGGATGTTTCTCAGACAGTCGCTTATAGCTCATAGTACAGCTCTAGTGAGACGTAAATAAAATATCTACCTCCCTGTCGAAACCAAGTACTCCAAGTTCTAACAAATCAGTACCACTGGATGTACTGGATCGAAGATTGATCGTGCTCTAGTTCAGGTCTGAATTACGATCTGGATGGGGTGTGAATGTGTCCTCCCTGCAAAACGGGCTACCACGCATTTATGTTGTCGTCCGATTATACTCAGGGTTGTTTCCTAGACCGTCCATACCATTTTCACTAATTTCCCCTTTAAATACGCATATTTTGCAGCAAAAAAGCCATTAGCATTCGTTTCTGAAGGAACGTTGCCCTTCCTCCGAGGTCTCTAAAGCATGGAGATAACGGGTTCGAATTGTTCTTCAATTTATTCTGCCCTTTACTTCGGCAAGGATTTATAAACCATTTTTTAAGATTACAAGCTAGCATAGTATGTGTAACAATTAACATAACACACATGCATCCTCTTAAGTGATGTGCAGTGTAGAGACAGCTGTTCGAATCCCTCCGAAATCCTGGATGCATATTTATGATGTCCTTCTGGTAATTGGTCCAGCAGTAGACAGATCGTTAAGACATGGTTCCCAGCAGATCACCGAAGTCAAGCATCACTGGCTACGGTCAGTGTGCGGGTGGGTGACCACTTGGATCAGTCTGCGTAGGGACCGAGGGTGTGCGGTATTGGTCCTCGTTAAACTGTGCTACCGTAAAGTGCTCGACTTCGCGCGCAGGTCGTCGGGCTACCGAAGCGGGGGTGCCATCCCCTCCGCAGAGGATCAAAATTGTGATGGCATGTCTTCGGATCATCCTCAGGGATATTTCCCAGACCGTAGCCAATAGACCATTGTGCAGCTCTAGTGCGACGTAAATTAACAACAACAACAAAAAATGAGATATATTTAAAAAAGTAAATTAGTTTGAGTAAATCAAAAAGTATACTGGGATAACTTTTTGATATGGTTTTGGATATGGTTAGCTACCATGGTATCAAAGAGGATAAGATTTTTTTTTTTGAATGGCAGGCACTGAACTTTTACGTCCTTTGCCTATGAAGATGCCGGAAGTATTACTCATTTAACTTTACCCAGTGGGCACCTGTGAACCTAAGTCACGGAGGCGAGCAACATTACCCACTATACACTGTCACATATACCCTTTCATAGGATGGGCCTCATTCACGCATCACACTATAGAGAACCACACACAGAGAGAAACATCCATTTCCTGAGCGGGATTCGAACCCGCAGCCATTGGCTTCGCAGTTGGACACGCTAACCGCTCGACCGTCTGGCCGGCTAAGAGGAAAAGATCAAAATCGAAACATAAAATGCACGCAATAATTCTGGGAAAAATTAAAAAGTTGCAGTTTGGCAGGTGTTAAGCAAATATTTAGAATGAAAACGAATGTGTTATATGATAGAGAAGTAATGAAAAGAGTTAATAATTGAAATGAACATTCCAAAACTTTTAAATCTGGTACTGGTGAAGCATGACTTTTGAGATTGTCGGGTTAAATTGGTTTTATTCTGTTAATCAATTCTTTTAAGTAGAGCATCAATACAAGAAAAAGCTTAGACTTTTCCACCAAGGTCTCTCATAGCCTAGAATTTCAATGCATTATTTTTTTTTATTTCCTTCTTGGGTTTAATTTATTCGATCGTTTGTATATCCTTCGGGACCGGGATAGCCGGGCTTGAAGGACATTGGAACCATGTCCGACGTCAATTCAAACCACACCGTGTTTAAAATGGTGACTGGTACACGATAAATCTGTCGTGACCACGTCCCACAATAGACTGATCGTAAAGACACGGTTCCCAATAGAACACTGAAATCAAGGATCACTGGCTGCGATTAGTAAGTAGGTGGGTGATCACTTGATCATCCTGCCTAGAGAGCAAGGTTACGCGGTATCGGTCCTCGCTAAACTCTTCTACCGTAAAATGCTCGACTTCGCGCAAGTCATCGGGATTTCAGAGCAGGGAGCCATCCCCTCTGCAGAGGATCAAAATTGCGATGGCAAGTCTTCGAATCATCCTCAGGGATGTTTCTCAGACAGTCGCCTATAGCTCATAGTGCAGCTCTAGTGAGACGTAAATAAAATATCTACCTCCCTGTCGAAACCAAGTACTCCAAGTTCTAACAAATCAGTACCACTGGATGTACTGGATCGAAGATTGATCGTGCTCTAGTTCAGGTCTGAATTACGATCTGGATGGGGTGTGAATGTGTCCTCCCTGTAAAACGCGCTACCACGCATTTATGTTGTCTTCCGATTATACTCAGGGTTGTTTAATAGACCGTCGCCAATAGCCCATGGTTCTGGTTTAGTGCGCTGTAAATGAATGTGCATGTAATTTGCATACCATTTTCACTAATTTCCCCTTTAAATACGCATATTTTGCAGCAAAAAAGCCATTAGCATTCGTTTCTGAAGAAACGTTGCCCTTCCTCCGAGGTCTCTAAAGCATGGAGATAACGGGTTCGAATTCCACCACATGATTAGATGCATCTCTGTGCTGTTCTTCAATTTATTCTGCCCTTTACTTCGGCAAGGATTTATAAACCATTTTTTAAGATTACAAGCTAGCATAGTATGTGTAACAATTAACATAACACACATGCATCCTCTTAAGTGATGTGCAGTGTAGAGACAGCTGTTCGAATCCCTCCGAAATCCTGGATGCATATTTATGATGTCCTTCTGGTAATTGGTCCAGCAGTAGACAGATCGTTAAGACATGGTTCCCAGCAGATCACCTAAGTCAAGTATCACTGGCTACGGTCAGTGTGTGGGTGGGTGACCACTTGGATCAGTCTGCTTAGGGACCGAGGGTGTGCGGTATGGGTCCTCGTGAAACTGTTCTACCGTAAAGTGCTTCTCCATTTCTCGTGCAAGTCGTCGGACTGCCGAAGCGGGGGTGCCATCTCCTCTGCAGAGGATCAAAATTGTGATAGCATGTCTTCGGATCATCCTCAGGGATGTTTCCCAGACCGTCGCCTATAGCCCATTGCGAAGCTTTAGTGTGACGTAAATGAACTACAACAACAACAGCCTTCTGGTAACTGAGCTATCTGTTCTTTGGTTTGACACGAGCTTGTTAGCCGTTTTTTTTGTAATGAGTACTTAAACCTGTATACGTTTGTGTGAAAATAAATAAATAAAATAATTGTTGTTTTTCATTTTCATTTGGTGAGTGCAAAGCTGCTCGTGGTTCTTAAATTTTCAGCTATTTTTAGCAGTGGAATATTTATTGCGATCAAGCTATTAAATTAGCCGAATGTATTGAAAAATATTCAATCATAAAATGTGAATGGAGATTACTTAGGTGTCTACTTTGAACGTAAATCGTGATTTTACGTGTACATAGAGTGAGTTTTAGGTTTTATTTATTGGTGTTAATTGAAAAAGAATCTGATTTTAATGTGTTTAAATAAATTTGTTTATTTTCTTTTGGCACAATTGAGTTGCAGTAATATAATATCTGGTTTATACATGTTATTTTTTTTTTCTAAGAGGCAAAGACTAAGCCAAATTTCTCGTGAAGGCTCATAAAATTATAATTTAATATAATGTATCCGTTTCTGTATATTATATTTATGCCTAATATAATGTTGTGTCTAAATAATGTTTATCTAATGTTATGTCTAATATCATGTTTATTGTACTAAAATTCGTTTTCTACTAAAATTCTTTAAATAGATGAATGCGGTAAGTGAAAGTAAACAAATTGTGGAAGAATTTGAAATAGTAAAATAAAACATAATTGCGATTTAATTGAATCTATATATTAAATACCTTTGATCATTGTAGTTAAATTGAATAATAATGAAAAAAAGATTGTTGAAAATTATATTTTTGTGAAATTATCTTTGGGTAAATTTGGTTAAGAGTTATAAAAAAAATATTTTTATTTGTACAATTAGTTCCAAAATCTTTTCGAAATAATAATTAAATAATTTTTAAATCTTCATCTTATCTCGTGGCTATTCAAATCTACTGTTTCAATTTTTTTTGAAGATTTAGTTTTTTTATGGATCGATATTAAAAACGTATCATTGCTAAAATATGATCACAACTTTTGAGATCATATTTCTCAGATTGAGACTAACTTCTTTCTCATATATAGCGAATCAAAACTTCAGCTCTGTTGGGGAAAAAAAAAAACGTTTATTGAGAGAAAAAACTTTTTTTTTTGTCTCATTTCGTACCTTAAACTATCTTAGTACTTATTAAATTGTATATGTACAGACCCCGGCCAAATTATTAGACACACTATAAGATGTTATGTAAATTCTTAATTATCTGGGAACACTATACAGCTTTAGTGTTATTACGCGACTGAAACCGGTTTGCACTTGTTTACGTCAGTGTACCAATTGGTTAAATTAGACGATATATTATACAAATATAGAATATTTATTATATCAGGTATTTTATTAGTATATTGTAATAATTAGATCAAATTAATTGACGCACTGTAGTGTTTTAATAATGACATGTTTCGCAAGAGTTTATAGGCAATACTTTTATCTTTAAACATACATGTAATTGGTTTTATTCAGGAGATTTTTTATATACTTCCCATTCGTATTTATTTTTAATGTATTGCATTACAATGTTAACCAATTGATGTACGAACGTAAACAAGTACAAACCGGTTTCAGCTGAGTAAAAACAATAAAGCTGTATAAGTAGCACCTGATAATTGATATTACATACAATCTTATAGTGCGTCTAATAGTTTGGCCAGTTACTATACAGGGTGATTCATTAAAGATGAGCAAAATTTTAAGAAACCCAAGCAACCATTTTTTTTTTTAAATCAAAGAATGCAAGGCCGGGATAGCCTGGTCGGTAGGGCGCTGGGCCCATATCCAAGAGGTCGTGGGTTCGATCCTCGCCGGCCGAAGACTCCCCGTGTAGTAAATGGTGACTGATGCACGTTAAATCTGTCGAGTCTCAAAGTCCTCCATGTTCCCACAACAAATCAATACCTCTGGGGGTACTGATTCAGAAGTTTCCTTGTCTTCTGGATTGGTTCAAAATTACAAGGCTACGGAGTTGAACGTAAGTAGTCGTAAACCCATGAAATTGGGTCGGCTGTTCAACGACGGTTATAAAATAAAATAAAATCAAAGAATGCATGGTCGATAACAAAACGCAAAGGAGCTAAAAAAGTTTGGAAAGTTGTTTCATGCAAACGAGAAAGCTCCATTCCTGTTGCGAGTTAAAACGCTGCGAGTTATTATTTGCATGTTATGGGAAGAAGAGTCTTTATCTTGGTGGTCCTTTAACTTGGCCACAGCGCTCGCCAGATCTTTCACCTCTCCATTTCTTTCAGTGGGGGCAGCTGAAGACTCTTATGTATAAGACTCCCATTGAATCTGCAGAAGAACTTGTCTCCAAGCTTTCGACCGCTGCAGGGGAAGTTCGGGATATGCCTGGTGTGTTTCAGAATGTTTGCCAATCTTTTCTTCGCCGTTGCACTGCGTGCTTAGCCGCTGCCAGCCACTGTTTTGAACGCTTATTGTAATCACATGCCATTAAATTTGCTTTTATAACAGTCGTAGAACAGCCGAATCAATTTTCGGGTTCACAGCTACTAATGTTCAACTCCGTAGCATTGTAATTTTGAACCCAATCCAGAAGACAAGGGAACTCCTATATCAAGTATTGGGAATACTTTTACCTTCGTGGAAAAGTTTTTGAAGGTAGTAACCCGCATTTGCGTTATATGGAGAGGAAAATCTCTCACGGTTAGCCTGATGGTAAGGGGACTCTAACCCATGATCCGTCTACCTCGGAGTATATTTTACGTCAGTATTGTGGTCGGTGCGAGCCGGGTGTGGAATTCGTGTCGACCAGCTATGGCTGGGGTTCGAACCCGGTTCACCTCATTGGAGGGCGAATGCTCTATCCCCTGATCCACCAAGGCTCTAGCAGTCATTTTGAAGAAAAAAAAGAGAACATAGAGCCAAAAAAATCCCATGAAACTTTTCCTCTGTTTTTTTTCCAAACGGTCCTTACTTAAAACGCAGCCATCGTATCTTCAATTTCAATAAAAGAGTAATGTTGCAACTGTTATTTCAAATAATAAATTGCACCAAGCGGTAGCATAGTTTTGTTAAAGGAGGAATGGGCAGCTAACTGGTAAACATAATCACGGAAATTTTTAACAGCGTGGATATTGTTAGACCATCAGAAATTTCCTATATAGTTTCTAAGAAATCAAATGTAGTAGCAATCATGAACCACCATCCCCCCAATGTAGAAATTCGGACTGATTTGTGACGGTTAAACATAAAAAAAAACTCGAATTGCTTTGATGTTATATTATTCCTGAGAACCAACGGGAATTCCTATTAAACCACCATGAAAATGTATAGTTGGAACTATCATGGAGCATTAGAGATTGTTGGTTCATGAAAGTCAGACTTTCCTTGATGGTTAACCATCGTAGTTTTAAAGTAGGATCTTCCATCATGGAATGATGGAAGTTTGTTGGTAGATCAAAAACCATGAACACATAATGAAAATTGTCTCAATGGAACCAACATAAACCATCAAAATTGTTTGATTGAACCATCAAGAATTTTTACTTGGGCTGGGATGTTTCCCAGATCATCACCAATAGCCCATTGTGCAGCTCTAGTGCGACGTAAATAAAGTACCTACCTTTCCCGAAAAGGGTAAGCGTAAACTGCTATGGTCCTAGAATGATGAATTCTTACGTTCTTTTCTTTAAAATTAAAAATATATTACTTTTGGAACAATTATTGTGTAAGGTCTTGCATACATTAGACAAACTAAACGTTCCCTTAAATTTTGACTTAAAGAACAGGAAAGCTGTGTCTATCGTCAGGATACTAAACAATCTTACATAGTTAGAATTCTAATCACAGGTTTAAGTTTTCTGTTGTAATCTTTCAACATTGCTTTTCGTCTATCGACCATTATTTTTGGCAATCATTTCATATTTTTGAAAATGCTAGTAATTTAATTAAGGATCTAGTCAGTACTTTTCCACTGTTTTGAGATTTGTTCTAAATTAATTTCTACACCTTGCACCATCACACCTGATTATTATCTCCTTTCTTTTGTGCTCCGGCTTGTTTCTATTCCTCTTTTCCTTAAACCATACATGCTAGAGCAGCGATGGCTCAGGGGATAGAGCCTTCGCCTTCCAATGAGGCGAACCGGGTTCGAATCCCAGTTGATATGAATTCCGAATCCGGCTTGCACCGACCACAGTGCTGACGGGAAATATCTTCAGTGGTAGACGGATCATGGGTTAGAGTCCCCATACCGTCAGGTTAACCGTGGGAGGTTCTCGTGGTCTTCCTCTCCATGTAACGCAAATGCGGGTTAGTTCCATCAAAAAGTCCGCCATGCAGGCAACTTTCTCCCAATACTCGATCCAGGAGTTCCCTTGTCTTCTGGATTGGGTTCAAAATTAGTAGTCGTATTTGAACATTAGTAAACCCATAAAATTGGGTCGGCTGTTCAACAACGGTTATAAAATAAAATAAAATAAAATAAAACTATTCATGCTTCCCTGTTTACTGTACTACTGTCATTTTGTGTTTCAACATTGAGGATGGTTCTTGTTTACTGAACTGAAACTACTGTCTGTCTATTTCTGTACTTATATCTGTGCTTTATTCATGTTGTTCATAAAAGCACAACGTAAACTCTATCCACATTTGGATTCTTTTGGAATAGTTTCGAAAAATAAATTTATTTATAAATATATATTTTTGTTTTTACCAAATATCAAAGGTTTTATTTAGATACTCTTTGAACAATAACATAGAACTGCAACTAGAAATAATAATTTTTGCATAATTCAGCATAAATAATTTACACAATAGCCATAATAGCTTATGAGCATTATTTCTTTTTAAATCTCTCTCCTTTTTTTTTAAAGTTTTTTCCTTTACATGGTTAACACACTGATAGTTCCAATAACTGAATATTTCTGTTTTATATTTTCTCAAAGTTTACTATACTATGTTAAAATTAATACTTTTTTTAAGATGTTTATCTTTCGAAATATCAACAGCAAATAAAGCAAAAGCAACATTTACACGATTTTTCCATACTTAAATCGCATTTTCTACAGAATCATACAGGGATTGGACAAAATAATGAAAACCGTTAGTAGTTTCTATTTTTCATATTTCTCAATACTTAAGGAATTATTTCTTAACTTTAGACGTTCTTAAGTCATGCGATTTCTCATACATACCAATAAAATTTAAAGCTTTTAGATATTTGAGGGACCGGTAATGAATTGTAAATGAAAAAGTATATTCTTCAACACCCTATGCCATAACATGCAACGATAAGCTTGTAACTCATATCAATTACTTTGATTATCTTTTGAAATGATAACACAAAATTTTGTTAATCTAGTTTAAATATTTATAGGGACAGGGCTATATAAAAAAAAAAACAAATTTTTTTGATTTATCTTTTCTTACTATAGCTGCAGAAATATTAAATTAAATTCAAAAAAATTTTCAGAGTAATTTTTAATTGATAATATAAAATATTGTTTTAAAATTTGAAGAAAATTCCTTATAAATCGCGCAAGATATGGGCATTTAAAGTGATTTTTTTGTACTCTTACATTGACTCTTTATTTTGAGCCGTGATGGCTCAGGAGATAAACGGTTTGCCTTCCAATGAGGTGAACCGGGTTCGAATTCCAGAGATGGCTAGTCGATACGAATTCCGCATCCTGCTTGCACCGACCACAGTGTTGCCATGAAATATCCTCAGTGGTAAGCTGATCACGGGTTAGAGTCCCCTTGCCGTCAGGCTAACCGTAAGAGGTTCTCGTGGTTTCCCTCTCCATGTAACGCAAATGCGGGTTAGCTCTATCAAAAATTCCTGAACGGAGGCAAATTTCTCCCAATACTCGATCCAGGAGTTCCCTTGTCTTCCGGATTGGGTTCAAAATGACAAGGCTACGGAGTTGAACACGAGTAGTCGTAAACCCATAAAATTGGGTTTACGACTGTTTTAAAATAAAATAAAATAATCCTATTTGTATGCAGTTTTTTAATCCTATTTTTTATACAATCCTATTATTATGGCTTGGATAACAATTCACGATCGAAGATGCCCTGATTTTGTTGAATCATATTTTAGTGAGATTTAGGCAATGAGCTGGCATGCTATGTCAAAAAGTATGTAATTTTGTTAAGTCTTCAGTAAAAGGCGTGTCATGTCGATGAGGGTGAAAAATTGTTTTGTGGCCTTTTCAACTTGCTCGTCAGTTCTCTATCTCTCTTTTGGGGGGGGGGAGGAGGTGTAGCTGCTGACTTTCACGCATTCAATCCCAAATTAAATCCATCAAAAAACCCAAAAAACCTCATCGCCAGATTTTCGATTGCAGCAGGGATACCTGGAGTTTTTCAGAATGCTCGCCTATCCTTCCAGGCCTTTGTACCGCAACTTTTTTCGAACACTTACAGCTAAATTCTATTATAGAACAATTATAGTCAACTTTTGAACACTTATCATTAAACTTGCATTTGTCATTTTATCGTTGTTCTCTGTGTGATTTTACCTTGTATCTCCATTGTTACTTGTGGCGCCATCTAGCTGATTTGAGTTTTAATCCTGAACATGCGGTTCTTTTTTTTGATAAAAGTTGTTTGCTTAACATGTATGGACTAAGCTTTGATCAACTCTTAAAGTTTAGTCCATAATGTTCCGTATACGTCATTTTTTGTATCTCTCTTAAAGCTTAGTCCATAACTTTTTGTATCTCTCACAAATTTCAGTAGATATTGAAGGGCGATAAAATTAGCAAACTTTTTGAAACTGTTTTTTGATGGTTTTGGCTGTCTAAGTTAATTGTCAAACTGACATGTACTAACAAACTGACATGTACAAGCTAACAAGAATTGTTTTTCAGTATAAATTATTTTTAAATTTTTTCTTCTCTTTAAAATTTTATGAAATTCGTATAATCTACATTCTTTAAATATTAAGTTGGATCCAAGTAATATTTCTAAGTTAATTGTCAATCTGACATGTATAGAAACTAATTAAATACTGATCTTGACATTTAGTATTGAATTTAGAAGAGAATCATAAGCTAACAAGAATTGATTTTCGGTATAAATTATTTTTTAATTTTTTCCTCTTCTTCTCTTTGAAATTTTATGAATAAGTTCGTATAATCGATTCTTATTATTTTCAATTTTTCTCTTTGAAATTTTATGAATGCAGTAATTAAGTTCGTATCATCTATATTCCTTAAATCTTAAGTTCGATCCAAGTAGTATTTCTTAGTGTTAAGAAATATGTTAGCATTTTTTAAATTATTTATAAATTTTGGTAAATTTGAATTCATTAATTTTAAGCTAAGATGGATCAGTGGTTAAGAGAATGAGCTATCATTGTAAAGGACCAGGGCTCGATCCTCAGCCGTGGCTTGAGTTCCACCCAGCTTCAAGTCGATAAGTACCATATTGTGTGAAATGTAAAGACTGCTTCTGCGAATCATGCCATTGATCACGAAATTTGTGGAAACTTAACCTCTGGCCCACAAAGGGCTGTTAGAGAATTGATTTCCTTTATCCATTTGTATTAAAAAATTTAATAAAATTGTTTGGTTATAACATATTTTATGAAAAGTAAAGCAAAACCGAAGAGGTCATAATTTTGAGCCCAACGGTATTGATATATCTATTCGGTCAGCATTGTCCACTTATTGACCTTCCATTATCTATATACAGTCTCTGGATAAATTATTAGACGCACTGTAAGAGTCTGCGTAAAATCTTAATAAATAAGGTGATACTATACAGCATTATTGTTTTTATTCGACTGAAACCGGTTTGTACTTGTTTACGTACGTGTATCAATTGGTGAAATTAGACGATATATAATGTAAATTCGACAATTGGATAAATTAGACGATATATTATATAAATATAGAATATTTATTATATCAGATATTATATTATAATATTAGACGCACTGTAGTGTTTTAATAATAATTGCATGTTTTGCACGAGCTTATAGGCAATACTCTTATATTTAAACATAAATGTAATGAGTTTTTATAGAGGAGATTTTTTTATATACTTCCCATTAGCATTTATTTTTAACGTATTGCATTACTATGTTAACCAATTAATACACGGATATAATCAAGTGTAAACCGGTTTCAGTAGCGTAAAAACATTAAAGTTGTATTGTATCACCTGAGTAATTAAGATTTTACATCGAATCTTACAGTGCGTCTAATAAATCTTTTGAGATCTTTAGTGTATATGTTTTGTATTATTTAGGGATTTAAAGAAATTTGTAAGTTTTCAAAAAGTAAATTAGAGTAATATATTTAATGACAGAATATATCATTATACTAATCATTAAAAATATAACGATTAAAGGCATTCCATTTGTGTTTATTTTCGAAACATGATGATCCGAAATATTTTGTTATTGATTGTAATTTAATTGGTCGTTGCTTTAATTCAAATACTTAAGCAAAAATAAATACATTTTAAATGCTTGGCGACATGCGGGAAATTGGAAAATTTTAATTGGAAATGGTTCAAAAATTAGTTAAATAATGATTTTATTTGGTTTAAATCCAATTTTGAAAGTATACCAAATAATTTTTACAGTCTTGTCTAGTTTTGAAATTTGGAAATAACCAAAATAAACAAGACAAAATTTGTACTAAATTATATATTTGACATATATCAAGTAATTTTATTGATTTATAATTAATTGAGTTTTAACATCTTTTTTTTTGTCAAAATAAACTTTAATTACACTTTGTAGTCTAAAATAACTTAATCATTCGTTTAATAGAGGCATACAATGAATATTACAAATTTCACATACATTTAATCATAATAATCTCTTTACAAAATCAAACAAAACACATAATTCTTTGTGACTTAAATTATTTCATTCGACCAGTTCAAAAATTTGCACTTATAAGAAAATGCACTGAATAAAATTTAAAAAAGGACATCGGTTTGATCATATAAAATACAATGAGTATAAATAAATTTTAATAAAAAAAATACAAACAAAAATAATCAGATAGATTGATATGATAAAAAAAATACGTTGTTTATTAAATTTCGGTATTCTGTATTTGAAAAGTTCCGAATTATAAGCTAGCTCCTAATCACCCAGCTAGTTTTTATTTTTTCAAAGTAGATAGTAACAGAAAGTATTAATTTAACGGGAATTCCAAAAGTAATCAACGATTTGAAAATCGGTTAAAAAAATATGCAATTTGCTACTTGAGAAAATATGTTTTTTCTTTTTCTTTTTTTAATCAACAAATTTCAAAATTAGTTTCAAGTCTCGTCAACAGATGGCAGAAAAAACTTTAAAACTATTTTTTCGAATTGTTCCAATGGAAGTATTTATATGGGCATTTTATTAATTTTGACCTCAATATGGCTACTAAAGGTAGTTATTTTGAATATTATATATTGTTTTATATTTTCTCGTAGTGCGTTATCTGTTTATAAACTTAATAGTAACTCATTTTAAAACTTGGAAGTTAAATTATTCGGTTTTCTGTGCAGATCGCAAGAAATCGCACATTTCTATCCTTGTTTTTCTTTAATAGAATTTTCAAAATTTTCGGTTATTTTTGGGACAACCGACGAAACGTAAAAAGAACATCATTATTTGAAAAACAAAATTCACTGCTATAGATATATCATATAATTTTTCTTGCACATATTATGTCTGTTTTTAATAGGTGAAACGCTTGAAATTATTAAATTTAAAAAAAAAACAGACGCAAAATTAAAGTTTAATGTTAAAATGATTAAATAAAATCTTGAAAATATTCTGAATTGAATTCTGAAATAACTTAACAAGTTATGTTAGCCGCCACGAGGCAAAATCGAGTAAGATGTAAAATATTAAAACTAATAAAAAAAAAGAAGAAACTTTTAGCATAATTTTCCTGATAAAATTACTTCAAAATAAAATGGCGAATCTCATCCTGTTTCAATGAAAAGGGAAGTATAATTTAAATGATTNATTCGTTTAATAGAGGCATACAATGAATATTACAAATTTCACATACATTTAATCATAATAATCTCTTTACAAAATCAAACAAAACACATAATTCTTTGTGACTTAAATTATTTCATTCGACCAGTTCAAAAATTTGCACTTATAAGAAAATGCACTGAATAAAATTTAAAAAAGGACATCGGTTTGATCATATAAAATACAATGAGTATAAATAAATTTTAATAAAAAAAATACAAACAAAAATAATCAGATAGATTGATATGATAAAAAAAAAAGTCGTTTATTAAATTTTGGTATTCTGTATTTGAAAAGTTCCGAATTATAAGCTAGCTCCTAATCACCCAGCTAGTTTTTTTTCCAAAGTGGTAGATAGTTAAAGAAACTATTAACTTAACGGAATTCCAAAAGTAATAAACGACTTGAAAATCGGTTAAAAAAATATGCGATTTGCTCTATCCTACTTGAGAAAATAGGTTTTTTCTTTTTTTATCAACAAATTTCAAAATTAGTTTCAAGTTTCGTCAACAGATGGCAGGAAAAGCTTTAAACCGATTTTTCTAATTGTTCCAACTGAAGTATTTAAATGGGCGTTTATTAATTTTGTCCTCAATATGACTACTAAAGGTAGTTATTTTGAATATTATATATTGTCTTATATTTTCACGTACTGTTTATAAACTTAATACTAACTAATTTTAAAACTTAAAGTTCAATTATTTGGTTTTTGTGCAGATGGAAAGATATCGTACATTTCTATCCTTGTTTTTCTTTAATTGAATTTTTAAAATTTTCGATTATTTTCGGGACAACCGATGAAACGTAAAAAGAACATATTATTTCATAAAAAAAATCACTTTAATAGATATATCATAAAATTTTTCTTGCAAATATTATGTTTGGTTTTAATGAGTAAAACATTCGCAAATATTAAATAAAAACAGCAGTCGCAAAATTAAAGTTTCATGGAAAAATGATTTAAAAAATCTTGAAAATATTCGAATTGAAGATATTTGAAGTTATGTTAGCCGTTCACGAGGCAAAATCGAGTAAGATGTAAAAGATTGAAACTAATAAAAAACAACAACTTTTATCACAATTTTCATGATAAAAAAAATAAAATGGCGAATCTCATCCTGGTTCAATCAAAAGGGGAGTATAATTTAAATGATTTTAAGTACTTTAATTACAAGTCACTGTAACGTACAAAACTCAAACTGATGCATCTATTAATACATGAGAATGCAATAAGTTTACATTAACAAGATAAACTTACCAAAATGTAAAAACTTCAAATCTACTTTCATGTTTCTATTTTTTTTTTCAATTCATATTTCCATTTATATGCTTGCAATTAAAAAAAAAACTCTTTAAAATTGTTTTCGAAAGTTTTGTAAAAATTGTGATTTTAAATAAATTATCGATGAATGCAACAATTATCCCGGTAATTGGGGGCCATTCAAAGGTTAGGTCAGCATATTGTTAGTGATTTTTCTAATTCTTTCGAAATAAGGAAGATTAAATATTAAGAAAGTTTAAAAAAAAATAAGAATATCGTTTTCCCCAATGCTTACATAAGGTTTTTTTTTGTTGTCAAAATATGTTTTTTCTAAAATTAATTACTTTAATAATTTATGAGTAATTTCATAATAATGAAAGCAAGTTACTACTTAGAACCTTTTTTTTTGTCGTAAGTCAGAGAACACTAAAAATAAATCTATTTCATTCGTCATGACACTAAAAAGAATTTAGCATTTCGTATAAACATAGTTCATACCCCTTGTTCTCGTAATACGCACAAAATAAGTTGATTTTATTCCTTTCTTTCAGCCGTAAGACACTAAAGAATCCCCCGCGGAGAAGTCATTAAAAAGACCAGGTAGTCCTAAGACACTAAAAAGTTCGTTCACCAATAGTTGGCACTTAATCACGTGGTATCCGGCAATACTATTCGTTCAATCCTGAACAAGGTTGCTATTTGGCTATAGTATGACAAAATCATTAATTTAGCAATCTTTATGCGCATTTTTTTAACATTAAATATTTCATAAATTTGATGATATTTCTCTCATTTGAGTGAATAGTTTGTCCTTTTCGAGACATTTTGCTGCAATATATTTAATTAGCTAGAACAACGAAAGGTGTAATAGCGAAGTATGTGTTTGAAAAATAACTTTTTGCGTATGGCTCGCATTAAGGGTAGTCTCAATTTCAAGCGCGGAGACGTTTCTCCTCTTACTCCCGCGCTGAAGTGAACTCTTCATCCGAGGATGTGGAGCCAAGTGCCAACTTCTGGTGAACGAACTATATATTGCATTGCTCGGGCAAAAATAAACAAAATAGGCCCATAAATTAGGCAGTAACGCAGTATTTGAATGACCCCTTGCAAAGATCTAAAGAAAACAAAAAAAAAACTTGTATCTTTTCAAGCCGATGTCCCTTTTTAGTTTTGATGATGCAACTCAAACAATTTATTTAAAAAATAAAGACGATGCATCACACTTCAATGTTATAAGTAAGTGACTGGCGGCTTTGTACTCATAAAAACTAAACTTTTAGCACATTCTAAAATAACGATAAAGCTAAAGGAATGGATAATTGCACCATGCCAAAGTACATACAAAAAAGAACAACAAAAAAAGTTGGACGGACGACATTAAATTCAGTTTCATTGTAACATAGCATCTATTACACAACCTTCGTTATTATATAAATTATGATCTAAATTCAACAAAGTATATAAAATATTTACAAATCTAAAATATAATACTGTAGAACGAGTAAGGTTTCTCAATGTTTATTGAGTATAGGATAGATTTTTTGATCGAGTTCTTAACCACTGTTACGTTATGCATTCTTAAAAAACATCGTTTGAAATAAGTGAAATTTCATGTAAACATACAAGATATATAAATACACATTGAGCAGATATGTTTAATACTGTTTATAATTATTTATTTTGTTGGGTGATTTATATATGCCATAAGTTAAATGAAAAAATCCAGTTCTTTGCAAATGTTGCCAGTATTTTGCAATGCCCTAAACTAATTGGAAAAGTAATTATTTTTTATTCGTTTTAGGCTCTTAACAACCTGCCTACACTTTTTGTAAATACAATAAGGACATTATTACAGTGATTTCGGCAATGGACTTGCCGGTAACCATGGTAACGATTAGGGGAAAAGTGTGGAGTGTGAGGAAATTGTGTAACGTGTATTCTGCTCACAAAGGGTACTTTTATAAATATGCTAAGAATTCAATCAAAATTAATTTGTTTGGACCTATTGTAATAAGCCTTTTATAAGGCTATTTAAAATAAATACTCTGGGTTCATGGCCGGAAAAAAATTTGGTTAATTGAGCGGTGAATATTCTAATTAACCTAAAAGCTTACAGCCATAAGCCTAAAATGCGTCAGGCTAATAATGAAGTAGTGGATATTTTTCTAATGGCCTGTCGTTTTACAAATTGAAAGCGGCTATTTGTAAAGTTATTCAATTTACTTATGACATATAGATCATTCCAACGAATATACAGATGAAATTAGATTCACAGCAAGTTTTAAAAATGACATTTTTAAATACTTTATAGTAAAAAAATGTACGCATGATTTGTTTTAGAGTTAGATTGGCAATAGTGTTCACAATGCCTCATTAAAGCTGTTGCTATAGCCTCAATTTCAATAAGCGAAATATAAATATATATTTAAAATTATATGAATGCTTATACCGAAAAACAAATATTTACATTTTACAACAAATAAAGTTAGTGAACGTATGCAAAATGTAATTACTGTTACATCGCTAAGTCGTAGGAAAATAATGCAATAACAAGAGACAAAATGAGCAATTTGGGACCAGAAATCTTATTTTTAAAGGGGGCTTTCGTTGTGCAAGCCCGCGTGAAAATTATTTAAATTTTTAACACCCTGTATTTTATTACATTCAACGCCGTTTTGGAAATTTTTTAAATTACTTTAGACAGAAGCAAGCGACGTTTTTCCTCATAAATGAGACAGCAACTTTAAAAAAAAATCAATTTTAAAAACTGAAAAAAAAATATGATTGACTTATTGATTTAAAATAAAATATTTAATCTGTTTTAAGTGATTTCTATCTCTACTTTTTTTAATTAAAAGAAAAATTGAATGCCAATATTGAATATATTTTTGGAAAGAAATAAGCACTTTTGTTTGCACTTCTTCAAAGGACGGAGTTTTACGAATTTAAATGTTGACTGATTTGATTTGAATACAATATGACATTTATTTATTAAATAAAAAGAATACGTAGGGCACAGCTGTTAAGACTTTACACATTTTTTTGTAAAGTATTTTTACGCAGTTCCAAAATTAACGCTTTAATATTAAATTTATATTTTGTTTAACATACACGATGATTTAGTACTACCATAGTATTTATATAATTTAAAATTTATTACTTAAGAATGCGTGGGAAGTTAAACAACATTTTGAAGAATAAAAATTTTTTTTATTTAAAAAAAATAAAATTTTTAAAAAAAATTTAAAAGTTTTTAGCTATACATAGTAATCATATCCCATACTAATGCAACTGAGCTGCTTTTGTTTTGAATAAATTATGACACTTAAGTTGTAAAAATTTATTCATAAGCAAAATAACTTATTTAGTTAAATTTGATGTCTTTTTTTTCCATTCCATATCGCATTGCTGTGACGGCCCATGACTGACCCCTTACCTCCACCCCTATTTCTCATTTATCATTGTTTTTTCCTTTAAAAGTCGAAATATTTAAAAAAAAAAAGAAACAAAGATAAATTTGTTAATAAAATATATAATTATTTTAATTTTACGTCAGAACATTTTGCTATTATGTATATCGTTACTAAATAAACGATTATTCGGATTTTAAAAATAATCCGTACATAAAATAAAATCTGTAAATAAAATATAAATAAAATTAAACTCAGGAGTGAAGAATTTGTGATACAATAAGAAGACATAAATAATTAGTTTTTCTCGTTAATGATATATACTAAATTTATCACGATATATATTAAATATATATTAAATTTATCGACGATATATATACGACGATGTTAACGATATACATTAAATTTATCGATATATAGTAAATTGAAATTGGACACTGTTTTTTACCTCGCTTGAATTAAGTTCTTTTTTAATGTTTTTAAAAATTTCAGGGTAAGTGTTTAGATTTAAGTTCATAATTCGCGAAAAACAAAACTTAGCGTTAAACTGAACGTAGAACACCTAAAACCGCAGGGGTTCTTACGGTTTTTTAATAAACGGAGCATTTGGTAAACAAAAACAGTTCAGTTGCACTTTTTAAAAGACAGTATTATTAACAAAAAGGAAAAGCATATTTGTTTAAAATGGGCAATTCATATTGCAACACTTGTGTTTGAATTATTGAATTCGAATTAACAGTTTGTGACACAGTTAAGAGATGGGTGAATTGTCACAATATAAGAGGTTGAAAAATCACAATTCTTAATTACGCTTAGCCCTTTGAGTTATAAATCGAAACTTTCACCTGAGTATTTTCCTGTAATTGAATAGAAAAAAAATGTAAACAAACTAAGAAATGTACAAACTGTTTCAGAACACCCAAAGGGCTAAAAATTTGACTAGATATTAACATTGTTTGCTTATATAACATTGTTAAATTATTATTACATTGTTTACTTATATCGAGAAGCAACAGTAATTCGGCTGTTCATATTGAAATAAATTGTCCAAAAGTAAAAGAAAAACAGCAAATAAATGAGCATGTCTGAAGTATGTCGTAAATAAATTTTGTAATTAGCTATTTTGAATAAAAACAGTCAGAATTATAAATGGGCCATTTTAAGCTGTTGAGGCATTTATTGAATTGTTTTAGAGAACACGACGACTGGATAAAATTATATTAAAAATTTCCTCAACCCTAATTCAGAATTTTCAATTCCAGTATCGTCTCCTCAACTAACACTGTTAGAAGAACTTAACAATTATAAATGCTATTAGGGATAAAATAATTCAATCACTTTTATAAGACAAATCGTTTCGTTGTAGCTATATAATTATATTGTAACGAAACTTAAATAATCAGGGTGTTTAGCAAAAACCACCCTTAAGATATATTTTTAGAATGTTTGTCAGAAATGAAGTTAAAAACGTATGCATATTAAGAATCGCTTACGAAAGAGTTAGTGGTTAAAGCATCAAAATAGTTTGATTGCCTGATTAAACTTGGAGGTACTCTAACAATTGCTTTTCAACCCCTGCTTCCTCAGGCAAGCAAACACGTTTTGATATCATCAGTTCTTTCTTTCCCGATACTGGTTCGTTAGAATCCGTTAGAGTTTTTGTTTTCTCCTTTCTTTTGACACTAATTTTGGATTAAATATGAATCTTAATTTTAATACTAATATGCACTATGCTTTGACTTCATTTTTGATAAAAAATGTTTGGACTTTATTTTTGAAAAATATATATTAAGGGCAGTAATAACGGCATACTCTGCATAGATGAATTAAATAATCCTGAGAAATTGTCAATGGAACGACTTCATTTGCTTCATAAAAGGGGGAACGTGGTGTATCTTGGAACAATTTTCACTTTCCATTTTTTTTACGCTGGCAGAAAATATACAAATAGCTTAGAAATTTTGTGAGAAATAGATTATACGTTTCTGTATTATTAAAATTTTTTGGCGAACGAACACTGCCATGCACTCCAGGAAAATAGGTTCAAGGTACAACAAGAAAAATAGGTTCAAGGTACAACATGATCCTAAATCTTGGAACCTTGTTGAAAATTTTCGACGTAATATCAAATAACATTTACGCGTAAATTTGAACAATGTTCTATATTTCAACATTGGAAAAAGGTTGTTATATGACTGTTACATATAGTTTTACTTTTACTGTTGTATAGCTATATAGCTATATAGTATATATAATTGTTGTTATAGATAGTTTTGTTCTTACAGGGGTGTCTGCCAGCAATCTTGTTTGTGGATTCTCACATGCCAGGTATTTGGATATTTTACAAAACAATAACTAAACATGTACAAAATTAAATCAAACGTGTTAAGTATGTTGGAATGATGTAACCATGAAATACCAAAAGTTACTTTTAAGTTGAGGAATGTAAATTAACGCTCTTCTTGGCTCAATCCCTTGGTGAATGAGGATCTTAAGTTTGATAAACAAATTAAGGACAATTCCAATAAGAATTAAAAAAAAAAGATTTTATCTAATCTCAATGACATTACTCTTAGAATATCAATTACATAAATAATTTGTTTTGTGTATTTAAACATCCAAATATATACATATAATTAGCGAAAAAGCAGATATGCATGTTGTATCGTGGGCAAACAAATCGAAGTTGTTTAATAAGGAATGGCATTTTGGTAAAAAGCGCTCAAAACATGTCCAATTTTTTGCATTTAAAAGCACTCGTGAATCAAATGAAGTCTTTCCATTGACCAGTATACTTCCATTGATCAGTATACTTCCATGGATTAGTATACTACATTGATGCTTTAAAAACGATGGAAATATTAGGTTAAAATAGGTTTATTTCGTTTAAATTTATCTAGTTTAGGTTCGTAGGAATGTAGATGGATAAATAAATTATCATTTAAAAGAAAATAATGTATTTATCGTAATGTTTTTTCTCAATATATTCGACATAATAGTAGAGTAAATATGATTGTAGTTTCGAAAAATGCGGCTCTTAGTTCATAATTTCTTTTTTTTAAAAATTACCCATTCATTTTTTTTAAAGATTCATGTCATTTTAAATCAAATCAAGCAAAATGCAGTAACTAAAATGGTAGTCTTTAGAAAACGCTGTACATCAAACGGTGGTCATATTCCACGACTGTGACGGGACACTCACATCTTTGGTGATAGTTCTCAGGGGTGCTTCAGTTTTTGACGTAGCGTCACAGTGCACCACAGTCTCCAGCGAATCGGTGTGCTGCAGAAAGCACGACCCCTTCAGTCCTTCGTCAATGCCCTCCAGCGGATGGAAGGATTCTGTACACGTGATGTCTGCTTTGACAGTCTGTGATGGTAGGAATGGCGTGGATGAAAAATTAGGATACTGACCACTAGCTCCGTAATCTGCCTGATGATGAGAATCATTGTACTTTGGATTATCTACGTCTGACTCTAATAAAAGTGGTCTCTTTGCACTCGTAGGTGCAGGGTGGTCTTTGGAATGTTTAGTGAGGGTGCCCCCTGGTGACCCGTACATGATGTGGTGCGGGTGATTGGCGTACCTCCAATGCATCTTGGGATAGCCATCCCCTTTGTCCAGTGAATCGCAGAACAGGTCTTTGCTGTACTGCTGAGGGCTATCGCTGTTGATGGTGGCGTGCTGGTAGGGTTTGAAGATAGGTGTGTGACCGTCTTCGGCAGACGACTCTGGACGTTGTTGTTGGTACTGGTTGGGATTTAAGAGTTCCGTCGTGGCGTCGTTTCGATGGCTCGTCAGGGAGTCTGATAGTGAGGCTTTTTCTATTTGGGAGTACATTCGTTTGATTCTTTCAGCCCTTTTTTCGGCGTCTATGTGCATCTTTCTGGAGTATGGATCATCTACTATTTCTGGTTTCAAAAAACCTGAAAGAAATAAAATGTTACGATTAATGATTAAAAAATTTTTTTAAGGTTGCAAAAACCGCCTTAATTGATGTTTGTCGTCGGATTGGTTTTTAAATCCGGGCTATGTTTCAAGACGTCACAAAATACTTTTTCTTCTTCAGCATTCATAATTATATTGAACTCACCGCCAAGCCATTAATTATATGTTTATAATAAAAAGAATATAAAAATACTTTAAATTATTGTTATGTTAATACATTAAAAATGCCTGCTACTGAAAATGAAAATAAAAACAGCAGTGGTTACCATAGCAACGCATGCGCACTGTTTACTGTTACTCTTGAACACAGTTGAAAAGTGTGTGGGTGCCATAAAATCCAAAGCAAAACCCATTGTAGTGCATTAAAAAATATCAGATTAAATAATTCCCCTTACACCTAAAAACAGTTAATAGTTTTTTGAAACACTTTACTAATTTTTTTTTCATTTAATATACATGATATAACACATTAAGTGCTATAATAAAATCCCCTGAAAAATAAAGCACAAGAAAAACAAAAAAGAGTCTTTTTTTAGATTGCAAAATTAAACCCAAATTCAATTTCCCAGCTTCATTCCAATGAAGATACTATTGCGTTAATTATTACTGTTATTGTCTTAATTTTTTGTGTGCATATTCTGAATTTATGTAGAAACATAACAATTTCTGACCGATTTCAAATTTTAGTTCTATTATACGCAATAATTGTTTTCGTCATATTTTTATTTACTCCTGTTAACTTCAATCTGTCGTAAAATAAATTCTACTACAAAAAGAATGAAGAAGGTTCACTTTTTGGAACTTATTTAGTTTAAAAGGATTAATGGTGAATTCCAACTGACAACTTATCACGCTGCAGTAGCACATGCGCAGAAGAAAATTAATCATTCTACTATAACCAAATCAAACTAGATCAGATCTCTCACCTTCACTTTCCAATAAATTTCTTGTTTTTGCTTTTATTATCGTTCTAAATTCATTTCGTGTTTGATCAAGTAATAATCTATTTTTTTAATCAATATATTGATACAGTACAGTCCCTCGTCAAATTATTGGACGCACTATCAGATTCTATGTAAAATCTTAATTATCACGTGATACTACACAGCTTTATTGTTTTTACGCTACTGAAACCACCTTGTACTGTTGGTTAAACTAGACGATATATACTATAAATTCGACGATAAATTATAAAAAATATAGAATATTCATTATATCAGGTATTATATTATAATGATTAGACCAAATTATTAGACGCGCTGAAGTGTTTTAATAATGACATGCTTTGCACGAGTTTATAGGCAATACTTTTATATTTTAACATACGTGCAATGGGGTTTTTATTCAGGAGATTTTTTATATACTTCCTATTTGTATTTTTTTTTTAGGTATTGCAATACAATGTTAACCAGTTGATACACGAATGTAAACAAGTACAAACCGGTTTCATCAGCGTAAAAGCACTAAAGTTGTATAGTATCACCTGATAATTTAAGATTTTACATAGACTCTTATAGTGCGTCCAATAATTTGTCCAGGGACTGTACATTTAAAAAAACGTTACATCATTCAATATCAATCATTCAATTTGAGCCGTCAAGCGAACGGCAAACCAATCTCATCCATATAAACGTGTGTTATCTCTACTTTTAATATATATCTCTCGTGATGAGTTTATACCTCTCATATGACCAAAATATTATTACAGGAGATGTTCTACCAGATCACAGGATGTGTACAGGATGGATATTGCTTAAGAAAGTGCTATGCTGCGTCGATGACTCCAAGGGATCAGCTAAAGCAGGGCTCGAAAAACCACCCGTCCGCCCGTCCTCGGCGGTCAAAAATTCCCTGCGGACAACGAATTTCTCGAATCCGACGTCCGCGCGGACGGCCTTTTTCCCGTTAATGTTCGTGATGCATTTTCAATTTTTGTTATCTTACAAGAGTCTAGCGCCTCAATTCTAAAATGACTCTCTAATCTAGAAATACAGCAATATACTGCGCATGGTGGAATTGATGTTTTCTCTGTCTGGGAGTACTGTAGCGGTTGAAAGGGGCTTTTCAGCAATGAACTTACAAAAAAACACCTTACGTACTGGTCTTAAATAAGAAGCGTTAAACGCAGTTATGAACATCTACCTATATGCAAATCCCCTTTCCAATTTCTGTGCAGAAACCTCTGTAAATCATTGGCTTGATTGGGGAACTCGCAAACGTCATATTTGATTCATTTAAAAAAACGCAGTACCCTCGGATAAATTGACATTCCAGATAACTTGACTTTTGTCATTTAAATTATTTCTTAAAATAAATACTAGGTTACTATTAGTAACCTAGTATTTGTAATCCTAGTTACTACTAATTCATTGTGCAATTTATATAAATGTTTGTGATAAATAAGAGAAAATTATGTTTTTATTTATTTAGAAGTGACGGGTTAGTTTCAAAGGAGGACGGGTACATTGTTGGACAAGCCGTCCTCGGGGACGGATAAAATTTCTGAGTTTTTTCGAGCCCTGAGCTAAAGCCATTATCATGTATTTCAGTTTCGGTAAGTAAAAAATTCCTCAAAATAAATTTGTTTGATTCCACATATCAATTTTAGTCATTTAAAGCATAGTTACTTCTTTCTTTATATAATCTATTCAGTGGTTAAAAAAAAATAACTCTGTTCTTACTCTTAAATGAATCCGTTCCACTTCTCATGTCTGAATCCTGAAAATAATAATAATAAAATAATTTAGAGACGAGTATGCTATTAAAATAGCAATATTTTTAAAATACATGGCTAGACATTAAAATATCAATATTTTTAGAAATTTTATTCCTTTTATTATTGCGACTTGAAACTCGAATTTGAAGGGAAAAAAATAAGTCAAAATTTGGAATGACGACTTTTACAATACGTTTGACGAAAATTATACCAAGACATGGAATTTATAAATAAAATTAAATTCATGAATTGTCTGCATCAGAAATTATCCAAAAAAACGTCAAATATTGGGTAATTGTTCAATAAAATGATAAGAATTTTATCTTGAAAATATAGTTAAAAATCCACCACTAGATGACACCATTGTCATTTTCCTACAGTTAAGCTTTTTATAGTGAAACTTAGAGCGTTGCGACTTATGCTAGTGAGACTATCTAAAAAACTATCATAATGCCATAAAATCTGTTTCCGAACTTAAAGAAGCGGCCGGGCACAAAACAAAATTAGGGTACATTTATTTTAAAATTTTATTTCAGAGTAAAATATAATACCCCAAAATTTGAGGCAACTATTTAACACCAAAGTGATGTAGTAAAACCCCGTACATAACACTTCATTCTATGTGATTCAGTACACTAAGAACTAGGTATATTCTTCTACACTACTTGGCGTGGAATAGCCGCTACCATTTCTGTTATTCAGTAATACTAAAATTTATAATTACAGTAGTTTATGAGACACATAAGAGACAGCAGTAAAAGTATTTTTACGATACATTAATTCAGAAATAAACACTAATTCTTTACGTAAATCTGTTTCTACCAAAGCCCAAAATTGGTGACATTCCATTTTTTATACCAAATGTTCATTTGTCTTTGCAAGCCCCCCGATTGTCAGAATAAAATGAAATTCGGTTTTAGAGGTTATTTTTGCTCGCTAAATCGAACGCAGTAAAAAAAAATGTTTCTTTAGAAAAAGTGCCCCTCCCCCCCATCAAAATAAGCATATTCCGCAACGACTACAGTTAACTGTTATATATAATTTATGAGATTTGTTTGAGATATCGCTATAACACTTTATTGGTAGCCAGTGTTGAACATCATATTGATCTCAATTTGTAAGGAAGTTGCCAAATGTATTTAATATTGATTTTTGTTTGTAAATACTTTTACATCTAAGATCTATAAATCTAAGATCTGCCACCTAGTTGTGTTTCCTCGAAACTATTTTTTCTGTTATTTGTCAATTTATAGCCAAGCACCTAGCTCCAAGGCTCTATCTGTTAACGAGCCAAAAATGCCACGTCATTTTGACCTTGATCAGAACACGTTTCCAGGGCCGCGTCAGAAAGTTTCTCTCCAAACTTCTACACCACACCAATAGCAATTGAGAATTTTTAGCCGCAGAGGATTATAAGCAGCAAGGTGCATTTAAAAACACCGATTGTTTGGGCGACTGCCAGGATCGAACTCAAAACCTCCAGTTCTCTGCCTTCGACTCTTAAACCATCAGAGCATTTGCACCCATTTTTTCATTACGTAGTTCCCATGATGACTTAAAAATGGACACTTGATATTGGAAGTAAAATGTCAACAGGTGATATATCAGGTTGGAAATTTTTCGATAGGAAGTCCATGAAAAGTATGATGCTTTTCCTTGGCGCAGTTGGCTCGCGCCGCTGACTAGAAATGAGTTCTATCATAATGGATGACAAAGCGTGTATCAGAGTTGGACAAAAACTTAATCGATTACATTTTTCGATTACAGTAATAAATTATTTGTAATCGTGATTACAAGATAACATAATTTTGATTACAGCTGTAATCGTGATTACAACATATAATTACAGTAATTAATTACTTACAATCGTGATTACAACAGTAATCGTGATTTCAATAGTCGGTTACAGTAATTAATTACTTGTAATCATGATTACAATTTTTTATAATGTTGACTACATCTGTAATCATGATTACTATAATTGGTTATGAAATCGCGATCACAGTTGTAATTAAAATTATGAATGTTTGTAATCATGATTACAAGTAATTGATTACTCTAATTGAGTATTGTAATGACGATTACAGTTGTGTAATTAAAATTACGAGTGTTTGTAATCATGATAAAGCGTAAAGTAATTGATTACTGTAATTGAGTATTGTAATCACGATTACAGTTGTAATCACAATTTGTAATCAGGATTACTAGTAACTGATTACTGTAATTGAAATATGTAATCGATTACATTTTTGCCCTACTCTGTAATCAAAAATTATGATTACTTGTAATCTTGATTACAAGTAATTGATTACATAGCAGTAATTAGCTGTAATCAATTGCAGTTGTAATCGATTACTGTAACCGATGACGAACTCTGGCATGTATTCTCAATAAACTGTGTGCTAAAATCTGTCGTGGATGAAAGTTCTCTCATTGGTTGTGGCGTGGAAGTTTTCAGAGAGGGGTATCAGTTCAGACGCTGTCCACGCCGTCTGCCCAGAATCAAAATGACGTGGCCTTCCTACCATGACCAAAAGATTGGGCCCTAAAAATGATGTTTCGTCAGGGTTGACTTATGATGATGGAAAGTATAAATATTTTTGTAATACGTACTTCGTGTTCAATTGATTTTTCACTCTTTACTTTCACACAGCAGAAAAGAAAATGCTGTAAACAAAAGAAAGTTCTATTATTACCACTTAAAATAAGATTTTAATTTAGAAATCATGCCAGTCTTCAAAAGAAATTCCACAAAAAAATAATATTTTCTTTTATGTTATAAACCATTATTTTTTACATGAAATTATTTTTGAGTAAACGAATCTTGTTACGTTCAAAACTTTTTCAGTTCGCTGAAGAAGTACTTATATCGAAGAATATATAAATAAATAAGCAGAAATGGCAATAAACATTAAGGGGTAAAAACTATGGATAGCTGCTGTCCCGAAAATACTGGAACCCTACTTTTCAGTGTGTTACTCCCCCCTCCATATTTCGATAGCCCAATAAAATCCATATTTGTTGAAAAGGCATGCGTGCTTATTCCGAAAAATTGCATTTTTGTATCTGTTTTTGTAACTTAATTAACAGTTAGCGTTAATTAATTAACATATTTAGGTCACTCTTTTGAAACAATAAGATTGGAACTTCGTTTATGAAAATCCGATTATTGTAACAAAGGTTATTTAAAGTAATAAATTTTTTTATTTTATAATTTTGTGCGCCCTTACTGAGGCACTTCTTAATTTGCAAGTTAAAACAAAGTGATTATCTTTAGTCTGCATGTCAATCGTATGTACTTTATAAAGTTCTTATGTGAATTGGAAACTAATTAATGAATCAATGGCAGGTATTGCTAACTTATTGTTTACATTACCGCTTGCGTTGCTAACTCTTTTTTAGACAATCGCTTAGTTAACTCATAAACCGTTCGCATGTAATGAACTGCTTTTTTCTTAAATCGATTGCGTGCATTACTAAAGACAAGAATAGCAAATTTATTTGTAAATCAATATTTTGTGCTTTAAACTGCTAATCAATGGGTTGAATAATTTATGAACTTTGTATCGATAACTAAACTTTAAACCGATTTCCAAACTAGTTACAAATTTGTTTCACACTTGCACAGTCTCATTAATCTAACTTTTTGACTTTTTTCAAAAAAAAAGTTTAAATGGGGCTAAAAAAAGCTTTTTTAGAATATGATCATATTTTTTACAGGCGGCATTTTGAAAATTGAAGTTTTGAAAATTGATGCTTCATCCAATGATTAAGTAACATTGTAATAATTCATTTATTGTGATTATTAATTTATTTTAATTATTATTTTCTTGTAATTATTATTTTATTGTAGTTATTATTTTATTGTAGTTATTATTTTATTTAAACCACCGAACCTTGCGATATCTTTAATTTTAAATTTATACTAGCCATGCTTCGATATTTTTTTCAAAATGGTAGTTGATATTATGGATAACTAAACTATTTACCGATAGTGATAAAGGTATTTGATTTAATAATTTAATTCCAAATAGTTTTAATAAAAAACTTATACTTTACCTTCTCACTACAGAAAGTATAGCTAAAGAAAACAACAAGTCCCTGAAAAAAAAGGAATAAAGAATTTAAAACTTTTGTCGATACTGAAATTTTAATTGCCCCCAAAATGTTCTTTTTTTATCTCCACGATTCTGTTTTAGAGTCAGTTTAAGGAAGAAAATAAATCAGACAAATGAGATAGGTCTGGAGGCTTTACATTTTTGATTTCCATGCAATTTTCAGCAAAACTATTTGGCATGTTTCATTCTTTTTTTTTTAATTTTTCAAAAATATTTTTTCTCGTAATATTTTGGGTTGTTTCAAGTATTGGATCAAGTATCGGATCATTGGTAATGTTTTCAAGTATTGGAGAAAAACAAAATTTTTCAAGTGGCAATACTACAATAGTGAATAAGGGCACTAATGAATAATGGTTCATCTACCATATTTGCCTGATTTTCGCACCACCAGAGTTTTATGTATTTAACGTGTTCAAATCTGCATTAAATAGAACAGAATATTGTTCGATTGAAGGTTTAAAAGAAAAAGCAGCACTCCACAAAGAAGCTCAAGGTAAAAAAAAAAATTTATGGAACATAGTAGAAACAGAGAAAGAGTGTGTATTTTAGGTTATAATACCTAAAAATGCTTGAATTCAAAATATAACATTTTACAGTCTCGTTATTTTCTAGCCACACTTAATTAAATGCCATCTTGAAATGAGGAAAATCGAAGAATTATTTGATTAATTTTAGATTCATTAATAAAAAGCTTGAAAAGGAACTAAGATAACCCAAATACACTGTTGTAAGAAGTTAAGAGAATTTGCAGACTGGGTCGATTATCTCTAGAACTTCTGTAACCGATTTTAATGAAATTTGATATGTATACATACAATGATACAATACAATCGCATTGTATGAATACACAAGCATGATCATGCGTAACACTCATTTGAGTCTGAAGGTATGAAATTGCCACAGGACAATTCAGGCCGATTGCCACAGGAAATGATTAACTACTTCATTTGAAGTATGAAGTCACGCTCTCCAAGGCCTGTATATCTGTAAGAGGGGACCATACCCCCTATTAACCTATTTTTTGTTGTTGTTGTTAATTCTGTAACCGCTGTTTCATACCTTCCGATTCCAACGAGTGTTATGCACGATCATGCGTATGTGTATTACAATTGTTGAATGGCTATTTGTTTTGTATTGTATCAATGTATGTTTATATCGTATTTCATTAAAATAGGTCAAGTAATTCTAGAGATAATCGAGCCAGTCAGCAAACATCTCTTAACTTCCTAGTATATCTCTTCTTTTGCATTTATAAAAACTTCTTAGGTGTACATTCAGAAAAACAATCGAGACAGTTTTAAAGAAAAGAAAAAGAGATAAATAGACTTACTACAAGTATTGAGCTCGAAGCAAATAGGTATTCATAAATTTTTTGTTCGTAATTGACGTATAAAATACTTGACATCGACATAAATAGGAGGGTACTTGTTAAAAACAGGGAACGATGAAGAAGGGTTATTCTGAAAAAAGAAAAAAATGGTGGTTATTAATTGAAAGCAATAAAATAGTTACTAATAAATCACAATCTCTGGCTGTAATTTTCATCGTTTGACACAGGTTTTTGGATCACTTTGAAAAATTAGTTTTATTCTGTGATTAATAATACTAAAGTTTTTAATTTGGAATTTAACATAGAGAATTGTGAGTTTTTGTGACGCTATCGAGCTGTCATGTTGAAGAACTGAGGCTTAAATATAAGGCAGAATAATTATTTCCAGCTTCTTTGAGAAGTAAAGGCGGTTTGTGGACAACGTTGACCACATTTCCATAATTACTCTGCCCAACAATATGCGCTGTTGCTGGAATGTTACACAATATTGGAAGGATATACGGTATACTCTCGATATCTCAAAGTTGAAGGGAGGCTGAAAGATATTCGAGATAGTGAGTTTTCGAGATAAAGAGTTCAGAGCTAAATATGTTCTAAAAAGTATAAAAACATATTCTAAAATATTACTCTAAAAAGTAGAATCATGAAACATACAAATAACTACGAATAAATACGTATGTATTGATAGTTGACTAAAAGTCTAAATACAGTAATGATAATTTTATTTTTAGAAGTAAGACAAAAATAAGTATGCATTAAATAGAAAATAATTGATTTACAATAAACTTACATAGTGATTTTTCTGACGAAATTCATGTTCTATTTCGAAAAATATTCGACTTGGTTTTGAGAAGAAACTCTTCGACGTAGGAACTTAAATTAACATTATGTTGACATGTAATGCCAAAGGGAGAAATATTTTAATGACATAACGAGGTTTCCGAGATAAAGAAGTTTGAGATATCGAGAGTATATTGTATTACACAGGGAATTCATATGGTAGAATTTTATTTAAACATCATTTTCTCCCCGCTTGCAAAAGTTTGTTGAGCAAAATTTTATTATAACCTTAATTTACTCCAAAATGCTATACATAGGAGTCCAAATCTTTTAAGAATCAATCAATATTACTTGAAATGCACCAACTTTTATTTTATGTAGTTAGTTTGGCGCAATATAAAATGCTTTACATAAGAGTCTAAATATTTTAGGAATTCTACTTAAAATGTGCCAACTTTTATTTTATGTAGTTTGTTTGGCGCAATATAAATTGTTTCTGGCTCTGGTGTTATTCCACTTTACATTCAACCACAAGAAGCCTAAGATGAATGCAAAACAAATACATGTTGACTGCTGTAAAATATTTTTTTAAATATTTATAAATCCTCAAATGAAATACAATAGTCAAAAGTAGATCAAACTTAAAGGAAAAATAAAATTAAACCTACGTGTGTTAAAAATGCATTAAATGATTTAGAAAAGCATACTCACCGACTATTTTCAAATCTTAGTTTTTTATTTTGTAAAAAATCAGCTACTTTTCGGTAATTTTTGATTTCTGTTTTCACAATAAGAAACAATAAAACTTGAAACTGTAAAGAGAACATTTCATAATAATCATTAATGGTCACTACTAAAAGTAAAATCTGAAACAAAGATCAAAAGCAATTTTTTTTAAAAATTTAGTCAAAATACAGGTATAGGACAAAATAATAGGAACACCTGTGAAAGAACGGAGTCGTCCTTCGACCGTCCAATAAACGGCGGGCACATGTCGCAAGAGTGTGCCACCTAGTGGTGATGAAAGGAAAGGTATCAGTCTAGCATTTGGCAGTGTGAAAGTTGCATGAGAAAAAATCTGTTCCTAGCAAAGCGAGATTATGTCCCACCTCTCTGACCTTAAAAGAGGCATGATAATCGGAGCTCGCATCGCCGGAGTATTCGTGTCCAAAACAGCGAACCTTGTGGGTGTTTCAAGGACCACTGTATCAAGGACTCTGTCGACATACACAAAGTAGGGTAAGGTGTCTTCTGCGGAGCACAACAGCGGCAGGAAGTCGAAGTTGTCGGACCGTGATAGACGGGTGTTGAAAAGGATAGTCACTCGAAAATGCAAGACTACACTGCCGGTGATAACGTCCGGGATGAATACCCTTCTTAAGAACCCCGTATCCATGAAAATTATTCAACGGGAATTGCATGCTGCCAACATTCATGGTGGAGTAGCTATTCCAAAACCGTTAGTTACAGAGCGGAATGCTTTGAAGATACTACAGTGGTGCCAAGACCACCTAAAATGGACACAACTGCAATGGGAACAAGTCATTTGGTCTGGTGAATCTTCTTTCACACTATTCCAGACCACCGGACGTGTGTTCGTGTGGCAAACACCGGCAGAAGCATTTCGTGTTGACTGCCTGGTTCCAACCTTGAAACATGGCGATGGTTCTGTGATGGTGTGGGGCGCTATATCTGCCTGTCGGTTGGGGCCTCTTGTTGTCTTGAGGGTGGTGGTCAAAGGAGACCATTACCGAAGCATTCTCGCTGATCATCTTCTCCCTATGCTTCATACTGTCTTTCCGGGAGAACTTCCTGTGTTCCAAGATGACAACGCCCTTATTCACACGTCTCACTGTGTTGAAACATGGTTAAATGAGCATAATGATGAAGTGGAACATCTAACGTGGTGTCCTCAGTCCCCTGATCTCAATATCATTGAGCCTTTGTAGGGTTTTTTAGAGAAAAAAGTCCGTGCTCAGTTTCCTCTTCCACGCACACTCTCTGAACTCGAGACAGCCCTGCAAAAGGAATGGCTGCAAATTCCAATGAACTTTGTTCAAGAACTTTATTTGTCAATCCCACGTTTAATGCAAGCTGTCATTCAGGCCAAAGGTGTCCCAACTCCTTATTAATAAAATATTTCCATTTTTTCACAGGTGTTCCTATTATTTTGTCCTATACCCGTATATATCTCTTAATTAATATTGCAAATTTAATAAATGAAAAAAATTTGGTCATACTTTGTCATAAATTGTAGAAGCTTATCCGCAAAGTAAAGACGGTATTATGAGCAATGCTGACCACATTGCCACAAATGCCTTTGGACGTGACATTGTGATATCGCAATCTCTATGAACCCAATGGTATACAACGGGCTGTTGTGTCAGGATACATTTGAATGCCGCTGAAAGCTTCCAGGTGTTTTTGCCAATCGTTTTTAAACACTCTTTCCTTCCACAACCAAACAGATTTTGGTTTTTAATTTCGCTTTCTCCAATAGTGATTAGTTAGATATACATTTTAGTTTTTTCATCACCTGAGCCCGTATTGACTTAAATGATGAAAACCAAAGAGGGCTTTCATCACACCAAGCTTAAATTAAGGATAATATTTTTTAAATCATGTCAGAGCCGATAAATCTATGAGATGCAGGGTTAGAAAATTAGAACGTGACAGTCAGGCGTCAATGACATCTAAATAATTTTTCTTAGTTGTTAAAACGATTTCCTTGTGAGTAATTTTAAAATTATATTTTTAACCATGATATTTATATTTTTTTTAATCATAGTGGGTAGGATTTTTATCCTTATTATTATTTTTTTATCATAATGGGTAGGAATAATTTTTTCTAAATAAGACTATTCTGAAAAAAACATGCACAATCATCTAAACTTATATTTTTTTTAAAAAATACATAAATAACAAAATCACGGCTGGATGTTTAAATTTTAAAATTTTCTACAAATTTAATTTGTGTAATTGACTCGTTACAACCATCATTCAACAACCGACCTAATTTTTTGGGTTTACGACTACTAACGTTTAACACCGTAGCCTTGTCATTTTGAACCCAATCCAGAAGACAGGGGAACTCCAGGATCGAGTATTGGGAGAAATTTGCTTTTGTGAAGGACTTTTTGATGGAACTAACACGCATTTGCGTTACATGGAGAGGAAAACCACGAAAACCTGCCTGAGAGCAAGTGGACTCTAGCCCATGATACGTCGACCACTGAGGATATCTTACGGATTTCGGATCGATCAGTCATCGCTGAGATTCGAGCCCGATTCACCCCATTGGAAGGTGAACGCTTTATCCCCTGAGCCACCGGCTCTTCTCACCGTATATATACAAAAATTATATTTACAGCCTGCTTATAAATAAATTTAGTCAATAAAAATTAAAATATTTACATGATGCAAAACATATCAACACTCTTGAACATGAAAAATAAAACAGCTAAAATTAACTTCTTACATTCATTTTCATAAAAGGAAATAGCTTGATAAGCAAAGGGAAAAGAAATGAATAAAAAATATGATAAACTATCTCTTTTTAAATACATTCATTACTTTAAAGACTAGAATTAGAAGTAAGAACTTCAAGACTAGTAATAGCTGAGACTAGAATTGTAAACAAGAATTAATAATATTTTAATTTTATGGCCACTAATATTAGTTTTCATACCGATAGTTGCAGCTTAAACCATTCATAAAGTAATATTTATGTCCTTAAACTCTAGTTTTAATGTTTCATTATCCTTTTCTAGCAAATAATGGGCACCATTTTCTTTCTGTATCAGCTCAGCTAACTTTTCCTTTATTGCATCATTTTGAAACAGTTTGAATACGAATCGCGATGCGTGATTTTTATAAAGCGTGAATACGAATCATGATATGCTATTTTTCTGTAGCGTGATGTGTGGTTTATAAGTTGCACAGTGATTTTCTATTTGCGTTAACGCGTAATTGCGATGTGTGATTTTTAAATAGCTTGAATGCGAATCGAATCGGAATGTGTGATTTTTGAATAACGTGAATACGAATAGCGATGTTATTTTTTTTTAAATAGAGTGAATACGTATGACGTCGTGACTCTGCTACGTAGGTAGACGAATGAAATGATACAAATTTCACAGTCAAAAGCCTCGAGATTGAAAAGGGTAGGGCCGGAATAGCCTGGTTGGTAGGGTGCTGGACTCACGCTCATGAGAATGGGAGTTAGAATCCAGCCGGCTGAAGACTTTCCGTGTAGTAAATGGTGACAGATGCACGTTAAATCTGTTGTATCACAAAGTCCTTCATGTTCTCATAACGAATCAACACTTCTGGGGGTACTGAATTGGAGATCGATCGGTCTCTGATTCAGATCAAAATTAATATCTGTAGATAAATGAATGAGCAGCTTTATAAACGGGTGTGACACATGGGTGTAGTAGAAGTAGAATTCTCGGCCATAGATGGCGCCACTGGAAGATAAGAACAATCTCACCTCCAGTGCCTTAATGGCCTACTATAACAACAACAAGAAAAGGCTGGAAAATGAAGCGAATGACGTCATGCCCACAACTTCTAGTTCGGACATCCGCCAATATTCGGAACGTGTTACGTCATCGTCATACTCATGACTTTCTGACCGTCGTATAGTTCGGCGAGAAATTGAATCCCAGGAGCCAAGGTATTTTGTAAAATTAGGCGTCAAAAATAAAAACTGGGGGTAATTTTCTAAGTGTCGAATTAAAATTTTTAGGAGCAAATTACGACTAACAACCTCGAATCCTAATGAGGTGTACTAAAATTTACACAAGAAGCAAATTTTAATTTTAAAAAAAAATTGAGCTGATAGTTGTACAGCGCTCCAACTTTAAATTGAGTCTAATTTTTATAGCTAAATTGGTGAAAATTGGAATTTTGCACAATATTCAGAACACCCTTTATTTTTAAAAAGTGAATTAAATCCTGCTAAATTTAATTTAATTTTGAACTTCTGCCTGCTAAATAAGTGATATAATTTTACTTTCTTTTATCCTTGCGTTTAAAACTATGTATGTTAAATTAGGTTGTCGGTCAGTTCGTTTTCTATAGATATCATTTAAGTTTCGATTCGGACGTACAGACGCAATATTGTTATAGTTCAGAATATTGATATCTTATTCTTACTTAAAAATAATAATCGAATTTTTAAACTTCGATAATGAGTTTTTTCTGTAAGTAACAATTGTTAAGAATTAGCAAAGAGCATAGAGCGAGGTAATTACAAGAGAAATTGAATTGAAAATATTTACCATTGTGAGAATTAAAATTGATGATGTATATGCATAAAAAAAGTTCGATCCTAGCGTTAACCACCACCTGAAAAGAAAATGAATACTCAGTTAATATCTTTCATTATCTCTAATTTAAAAATGAAGAGCTCTGTGAATTGTGATTAGCCACAATATTTCCTCATCAGACTAATTATTTTCTTACACATAAATTGTAAGTGTTCAAATGCTTACTAGAACTTCCAATAGATGGCAGCACTTATACTTAAACTTGCGTGCAGGGAAACAAAGAAGTCATTTTACCCTTCAATTAAATATAAATATACTTTTGCTAGGAAATTATTTTAACGTTTTATAATTTCTTAAGTTCTCCAGAAACGTAGCATTTAATTATTTTACCCTTCAAATACAATGTTTCTCGCGCGTTCCTTTTGCTAGGAAATTATTTTAATGCTTTAGAAGGTTTTCCATTATTTAAAAAAGAAATTTCTTACAAAAATTGCTGCGACTTTCGGTTTGAAAACATAAATAAATGAAATAAATAAATATATTATCATCGACAAACTTTCTACAACTAAAAATAATCACGCTCAGTAAAACGATGCGCTTATTAAGTTCTCCAAAAATGGCGAAATAAGCAAAAAGTTAAGAGGTCAAAACTTCCGATCGCTTTCCTGATCTAACTATTGGAACCGTATTTTCCAGATTGTGGTTACCCCCTCCCCTTATTTTAAGGGATAAAAATTACACTTTAGTCGAAACAAGTATATTTATTCAGAAAAATTACGTTTTTGCGCCTGATTTCGTAACTTAAAACATCGTCTGTACTAATTAATTAGCATATTTAACGCTTGGCCTTCGAAACGTTAAGATATGGAGTTCCAGTACGCGAAATTCAGAGTTTTCATTTTTTTTGTTTACTTAGCGATACCACGTAAAAGCATGAATATATTCTTACCCGTCTAACGCATAACCTTCTAAGCTCTGAGCGGCTAACGTAGCTCCAACTATTATCACAGGAATAGCTAAAAAAATAAATGCAATCATAAGTTTTGAGATAAATATGTTACTGTGAATGACAGAAATGAGTAGTTGTTGACTTCCACCGGTGAATGTTGATAATCGTATGTCCGAAATATATACTAGGTGTAGTTAAGTGCCATGTCACGGTAATACATTTGCCCGGTATGCCCTACATCAATGTTTTTTTTAAAAAGTTCAGTGCCACTGTCCAGAACACATTTGCCCGGTATAGTTTGTCTAAGTTAAGAACTCCTCCCGCCACAAAGTCTGAAGCCGTCTGGTGCTATGGAAACTAGAATGGCGCATTTTAGGAAGGGTAGCTTCACTCTGGGACTAACACAATAGACCGAAGAAAGAGATACCCTTTTTCTAGCCGAAACTACTCCAAAATAGTGACCCCGTACCCCTGCTTTAAATAGTCATACCTAGTTACCATAGTCACGGCCACAGGTCCAGGCGAATGTCTGGGGGAGTTCTTATTTTAGACAAACTACATGCCCGACATCAATGTGTTTTAAGGTTCAGTGACATTGCCCGGTATAGTGTGGCTTTCAGGAGAATTCCTACAGACATCATTCTCGCGTCGTGGCGGGTACCATAGTTACGAGGATAAGTCACTTCGAATAGGGGTGTGGAGATAATAGTTTTGTCTTAATCATCGCATAAGTCAGCTTGTGTAAGCCAATCGACAACTTCATTCCTCCATTGCACCACCATGAGAAATGTGCCCTCGCTTGTTACCATAGCAGTAAACAGCCACAGACTTTTAGTCTGGAGGAGTTCTCCTCAAAGCAGCATAATTTGCTTCACATCAATGTTTTTCAAGGTCAAGTGTCACTGCCCAGTGTGCATTTAACTGGTACTCTGGACACTGATGTTTCTCCTAATCTATCTTCAGCAGATATTAAAATATCGAATAAATATAATAATATCAACGAATAAATTAATATCAAATCGGATATAACAAATATTTCGGACATTCACCAAAGCGACCATGTGATTGTTGACATTCACCGGTGAAGGTCGACATTCGGTCATTCAAGGTAAGTGTAAAAGTTGTAATAAAACTTACCCCATCCAAGAGCTGAAATTTTTGTAAAGGAATATTGTGTGTTCTTGATATCAACATTTTCGATATAAACAACCAGTGCCATACATAATTGTAAAGAAAAGGCAGTCAGTAGAAAAAACTGAATTAAAGATACTGTGTACGAAAAAAATTCCTGCAAAAAAAAATCACCATTTAAAATATTTAAACGCAAAGCAGGTTTTAAATTCATAAACACTAGACATAATTAAAATAGCAACTGATACACCTTTATCTTTTAAATTATTATCTACTATCAAATTGTTTCAAATGATTTTAACATTTCATCATATGAAGGTTTGGTGATTTCTTCATCATTTCTGTTTTCGTCTTCCTCACAATTTATTGCTGTATTGTTTTTAATTTTCACACTGCCCAAATTATCCGTTTCAGTTAATGTTTCTGTGTTTGCAGCTTCAGAATCGATAAAAAGAAAATCATTAATCAGTACATCATCGTTAATTTTGTGGCTCTTTCTTAGCTGTACCTATATTTTTTATGTTATACAATCTAAAGGAACATCATCCTCGTCCTCCGCCCTTTCCAAATTCTCTGCACTGACTAAGAATCCAGTTTTAGCAAAACTTACGAATAGTACGATCTGTAACATCATAGTTCCATGCTTTAGAAATGTCTGTTATGCTTTGTGGTGTGCCTCGGCAAACACCCAGTCCCCAAGTATGTACCTCGACAACCCTCCTGACCACTCCAAAACGAACTGAAGTGAGGTAAATCCAGCCAGCATAACCGGTTGTAAACCCCCTCATACTCACTCACTTCCAAACTGACTCGCGTGGAGAGAGGACGCGTTCCTCAACCCTTCCTTACAATTATCTAATTCTTTACAATGTAAGTTTTCATTATATGTTTTTGTTGTAAATTAAATTTTTCCTTGCATGGATTCCTGAATAAAATGTAAACAGAAAGGGAATGGGATTATACTGCTATCTCTATAAGTTAAGTGGCTGCGAATATCAATTCAAGGTCATTTCCCCCGTTAACAAGTTCGAAATGTTCTGAAATATTTTGGGAAATAGTTAAAATGGATTTCTAAGGAAAGTTCGTTAAATAGAAACTTCACTTCGCTATTTGGAAGTTATTTTAGTTTCACGGAGAAATTTCCAAAATGTTCTTGGTTCCTCGAAATAAATGCGCAAAATAGAGAAATTTGCAAAATGGAAGTTCGTTAAATACAAGTCCGACTGCACTTTGATTTATAATATGCATAATCAATGCGTTGCAATTTATTATTTGTTACGAGTGCAATATGTATGAGTGCACTCGTATTTCATGTTTGTAATTACTTTAGTTTGCACTTGTAAAAAAAAACTGTATGAAAAAGAAACAATGTTATGCATGAAAAATAAACAATTTAACTACGATTAAATATTTGAGTGTCATCATTTCGATAAAAAGTAATTTTCACTTATAACAAATATCTTGTACATAACTAAAAACTTTACTACAATTACATCTGTTACTACAACCATGTACTTCAGCCACAGTGGTAAAAATAAGTTTANGCCAACTGCCCCGGACACGCCAAAATAATTAAAATAACGGTAAATAACTACAAAGTAAATTTTTGAAATATTTGACTATTTCTGCTTGCTTTTCAAAAGCTATAACATGACATATGTTCTATAAAGTGGTGAACTATGTAAGCCTACGAATTATTTAGAAATAGTGGTGGATAAAAATCTACTAAATTGAATTTATTAAACCAAGATTTACAATTGATAAACTACCACTTTAAAATATATATTTTCTGTCCGGAGCAAGTTGGCATCTCTGCAAATATCTTGAATTAAAAAGAAATTATTTTACCACAACCAAAGTGTTCTTTTTTAAAAGTGCAAATCATCAAATAAGACATGATACATCGATAAGAAAATATGGTGCAATTAGGCGAGTTTTTTGTCAGCATAAAAATGAGTAATTAGTACTAAAAATGAAACAAATAATATGAGATATAAAGATTTGGCTAATTTGCATAACAAGGATGATAAAAACACAGAATTTGGCATAAATGTACCTTAGTGTGTACGAACAAATGTTCGTTTATGAGTACTGTTATAATCAAGAGGGGTCAATTTTCTTTGTCCACTAGTTGAAGCGCGCATATTAAGCTATGTATATACTGTTTATTAACAAGAGCGATAGCTATTTTATCGAGCATTGGGACAAGCTAGCTTTCGCGGAAAACCTTTTGATGAAACCAATCCGCATTCGTGTTTCATAGAGAGGGAAACACTGAAAACCTCCTACGGTTAGCCCGATGTCCGGGGTATTCTAACTCTTACTTCAGCATTATGATTGGTGTGAACAAAAAGTAGAATTCGTGTCGACCAGCCATCTTTAGGATTCGAACCTGGGCTAACTCATTAGAAGGTGAGTACGCTATCCACGCTCGATGAAGCCTATAAACCTTTTAATCAGATTAACGTCTAGCAACATGAAATAAAATATTTAGTTTTGTTAAATTAACTCGATCGAAAAATGAAAAGAAAAACATTTATTGAAGTTTTTTTCTCACACTCTCAAAATCCAAAAATTTATTTTTTAAGAAACGACCTTTCACGAATCAATTTTAAGCAGCGAGAATGATTAAGCCATAGTTTGACCCATTATATAACCGGGTAGAATTAAATAAAATGTTTAATATGCTTTTAGTTTTCTTTTATAAGCTTTTAGCTTAATATGCTTCTCTTTCTACTTATTAAATTATTTGAATGTTAACAACGACTTGAAACACTAAAAGAAGCACGGAGAAAAAAAAACAGAGAAAAGGATAATTTTGTTATCTGAGCTAAAAGGTTAATTAAAGTTATGAATAAACTTGGTTTAAACTTTCAATTTTTCTAACCTTAAAAATTAAGGTTCGCTTGTTTAAAAAATAATTGCATTATTATCATTACTATTTAAATTCGTAATTATCTCTTCCAGCACTTAAATAATTTATTTTATGAACTCCTACAGATGAAAGTAAAATTAGTTTTATACCCCTCTAAATCGATTATTTTAACAACGTCAGGCATGTGCATAATTTATGAGTTCTAATTTAGACATCACTTTTGTTTAATTTTACAATTTTTATGTAAATTTGAATAATTTATAATCCAAGTTTTACCGTAATGAGTTTATTCGATAAAATTTTACTTAATGCTAAGTTGATTTGTTCAATCATATTTCTCTGGGAGCTGAATTTTTAAAATTAATTTCCAAAAATGACTTAATATATTAAGAAAATGTTTTATAATTTTCGGGAAAAGAAAAAGAGACGAAAGAATAAATCTTTTATGTATAGAATGTAAGAAAAATGCTGACAATTTCGAATTTGTTATTAAAAGTAATGCTAATGAGATTAAAAAATCGTAAGAACAAATTGTAGAAATGTTTCTAAATAAGTTTTAAATCACGACGATGATTAGTCAATAATAATAATAATAATTAACTATGTAGCTCAGATATACATTTTAAATTTATTTTTTTATTCAGTTCCTGTTGTGTTCTAATTAATAATTTTTAAAAAATAGCCTGAAATAAAAGTGTAGAAAAAGTTAGAAAAAATAATTTTAAAGTTGATAAAATTCTTAAATATTAATTATACTTGAAATAAGAGATTAATATTCTTTTAGAGGGAATAGTTTTAGTAATGAGTGTTTAATTAAATAAAAAAAAATTTGGATCCCTTAAAAGACCCTTCACAAATTATTTTAAAAACGAATTCGTCCATCAAATAATATTTTATCTGAAATTCAAACCTTTCATACTATTTATTTTAAAAATGTATCTTCAACAAAATTACTTGTTTGAAAAACATGCTCTTATGACTTCATCAACCAGGGTTTTGTACATTTTTGGGGAATGCTTTACTTTATCTTATTTTTTTATAGGATAACATGGATTGTTGTATAAAATATCTAGATTCCTAAAAAGCTTCAACTAATATTATAAGTTATTCCTTTATCTAAATCTTTTTTTTAAAAATTTATTATTCCAAATTAAACGCTTTTTCTTACACTATAATATTCACATCCTGTCTTTTAATCTATTCTTGGCTTCAAGCTATGCATTATAATTAACATTTTAACGTTTGTCCCTTTACTAACCAGTGAGAAAGACATTTTCCCTCGTCTTATTTAATAGACCAATAACAATTATTAAGATTTCCCTTATTCTCTAAGACGAAACATTTTACGGATTTATTTTGCTAGATTTTCCTTAACTTTTACTGAAGGGCACTACGATTTGCATGTCACTTGGATGATTGTTCTCACTGTTATAATAAATAAATAAATATTGTTCCCTCCTTCCCTGTCTAAGACCTGTTTTATCCTTCCTCTCGACAACGACGTTAGATATATTTATATATACAGCTAAACATTTACAGAAAGAAAAATAAAATAAATACGGACATAAATATGTGATAACAGTACAATATTATACTATATTAAAATTTCGAAACACTTACTTCAGAAAGTGGCTTTAGTAATCCCCATAAAAATATTCCAAAAGCTCCCAATAAAGCTAAGCATACTTGTAATTTCAGTGCGGTAATAGCCCCACGCATTTTCCTGTTAAGACCAAAAAAGAAAACAAAAGTAACATTTTTAATACAAAACTCTATAAAGCGTAAGACATTTTTTTTCATGCAACAATTCTTTCAACATCATGAAGCACATAATGCTTTTCACAATAATATTTAAGGAGATTTTGATCTCTAACCAACCTCAAAACCTTGCTCACAAAAATATTACAGAACGCGATTTTCTATGTCAATCGTGTTTGGACAAAGCATCCTCACTTGCAAAAGGGAGGATATTATGTCCAAGTACTGTTACGATTAACAATTCTTAATAATAACAAAGAAATCTTTTTTATCTTGAAAATAGTTTGTTTTATAGAATAAAAGAAAACAAAATCAATATACGTGACAACATCTTGAAGGAAATAGAGGATAAGTAGAATGACGAATTCTTTATTTTTTCCACGCAATTACACACTGTAAAAACTATGGTGCAATACCTATCTCATTCTGGTGACTGAAATAATTGGGTGAAGAAATACTTTACTTCAATTCACCACTAAATCAATGGCCCATATATTATTTAAAAGTAGCATAAGAATTTCCACACCAAAAGGAGAAGGCATGCATCATTTTTGCCGAACAAATAGAAATCGTCAGATGGCAACGATGGGTTGTTTACTATTACATACAAGAAGGTGAAAGTTTGTTATAGTCTCAAATGTTGCATTACAGAAACAGAATCTTACTGTTACAAAAAGCATGTATACTTTTAGTTTGTGTAATAAAAACATGTTCAATAAACAAAATTATGTTATCTTAAGATAATTTATATACACTGTAAAACATTTTGGTGAATAATTGCCACCATAAAAATGTGCTTGTTTTTTTTTAAATGAAATGTTTTTTCTTCTTCAAGTGGTGATGGAAATGGACGACAGGTGGCGTGGAACAGAACTCTCTACATATGGCAACACTTCGCATGCTTTCACCATTAACGCGTGGAGAGCCATAGGAGAAGAAAGTACGCTAGTTTATGTCTAGAATTTCAAATTGATTAAAATCTTTCAAGTTAGGAAACTACATATATGGAACTGAAAATTACATTACTAAAAAGAGGAGGGAGGGTAGGAGGAAGGAACAAAGACATGGAACCGGTCTTCTCCCTAGATGGCGTATTCGAGCATTGCGATCGCTTATAAAACTATTAAATTTGTTCTAACGTGTATGAAAATATGTGTTGTTGGTAAACAGATGCAAGATGAATTAATAAATAAAACTATATCAGTGAAAAAGTAAATAAAAACTGCAATTACATGCACTGTAAAAATTCATTGTTTAACTCAACCCCAAAAATGGGGACAACTATACATTAAAATTTTTTTACAGTGCACATATGACAAATATATTGAATAATTAAAAAAAAGGTACAGGTCAACTATATTGAATTTTTTTTTTTACTATGCCTAATTCAAATCCGTTTTAACGTTTTCTTTGTGCTGCGCCTATGTTTGATTTATAAACTAATTTTATTTCAAGAGTTGTCGAATGTATGTACAGTATCCTCTCGATATCTCTAAAAGATTTTCGAGATATGTTCTAAAAGTAGAAAATTATATTTTAAAATATTACTCTAAAACGGTAGACATGAAACATAAAAACTTCTAATAAACATGTATGCAATGATTGACTATAATTCTAAATACAGCAATGATAGGTAATTCTTTAGACTCTAGTATTAAGTTACAAAGTTTACTTCAAGTTTTGTGATCAGTGAAGACTCACAAATATAGTTTGTTCACCAGGAGTTGGCACTTGGCTCCGCCTTCATCACGTGGTATCCAGCGATACTATTTCGCTATTTTTGGGATGTGAGCAATCTTGAACAAGATCGTATGGCAAAAATATTTATTTCGCAATCTTTATTTGCATTTTTTTAACATTATATATTTCATAAATTTGATGATATTTCTCTCTTTTAAGGGAATAGTTTGTCCTTTTTGAGACATTTTACTGAGAAAACAGCAGTTTTTAAATTTAAAATATATTTAATTAGCTAGAGTAACGAAAGGTGCAATAGCAGATGATAAAGCGAAGTAAGTGAATGAAAAATAAATCACTGTATGTGTTTTGGGAGCATGAAGGGTTGTCTCAATTTCAAGCGCGGAGACGTCTCTCCTCTTACTCCAGCGCTAAAATAAACACTTCGTCCGAGGAGGTGGAGCCAAGTGCCTACTCCAGGTGATCGAACTATATTTATGTTTGTAATATTTGGACGAGGTAAGTATTATTTTTTTCTCCGTTAAGTGTACACTTCTTAATATTAAAAAAATCACGTGAGAAATATTGTATTTAGGATTAGCTTCGATAAACAAGTTTCAATCCAAAATGGCAATTTGTTAGAGGAAAAAGATGAATCTAGAAGATGAATCGTCATTCAAAAGATGAATCTAGTTATAGTTTGTCTAAAGTAAAAACTCCCCTAGCCATTCGCCTGGACCCGTGGCGATGACTATGCTTCCAAGTAAGGGTGTGGGGTCACTGTTTAGGACAGGTTTTGACTTGTGTCGGCGAGAGAAAGGGAATATTTTTCTTCGGTGTACTGTGTTAGCCCTAGAGTGAAGTGAAGTTACCCTCCCTGAAATGAAGTGTTCCTGTTTCCATATCAGCAGACGACCTCAGACTATATGGCAGGGGGAGTTCTTACCGTAGACAAACTATAAATGCGTTTACATAGGGAAATAATTGTTTAACGACACAATACATGCACTGTTATAAAAAAAGAACTTTCCAAATCACAATGAATGAGTTAAAATGTTGAACAAACCTTAAAATCGAAAGAAGAATGAATATTGTGATAATTAAAAGAAAGGCACACATGGCACATCCTGATCCCGCTATAGCGTCGAAGCTCACTTCTATGGGAATTTCTTTCTGAAATACAAAAGAGCCACGTTAAAATGATAGTGACAAAAAATTAACCAATGAAACAAAAATATTGTAATGATAAAATGGGACTGTTTTCATATAAAGAGATTATTTTCATTACCGGCTTAAGAGGGTTATACCATGGGAGAATTTTTTCATGGCGAATTCTATTTCACTTCCGATGGTATTTTAACATTTAAAGTTAAGAGAAAAATGAATTCTGGTGAACCTAGACTAAACCACAAAGTTTCAAATGCAGATATTTTTTAAATTTTTTTTTTATCAAAACTTAAAAAAAATCTGGCAGGATTACTTGGGATTACCTAAGAAGGAAAATAATCCTGACAAAATTTATTTGCATTTTGATAATTCGTAAAAATTTTTTTAACATTTGGTTTAACATAAACAATTTCGTAATTTTTTTAACATTTGGTTTAACATAAACAATTTTGTAAACATTTTTTAAACATTTGGTTTAACATATACAATTTCGTAAATTTTTTTTAACATAAACAAATTTCAGATAGAATTTTTCTTTTATGCTTAAAATTGCTAAATGTATTTGCATTAAATGTTTTAAATGTAAAATGCTAAATGTATTTTTCGCTGTTTTGAGGAGTTCTTTTAACAGTTATTCCAAATAAAATTTGTTTTCTCGTTTTGCTATCCACAAATTGAGAACGATCCAGTAAAGTGTCCGAAAGCATCGAATAGATAAAACAGGCATTTAGTTTCTCGACATTTCTCCTTTTAACTAATTTGAATATGATTCAAATACACGTTTTCTGATCGACGAAGATCCCATGTTGCATGATACGTAAATTAAACGTAAATGTTTGGGAAATTGGTAAAGATGATACTCTTTATACATATATTTGACGTAATATTAACGGAATGGATATTACCAACTACAATTCTGTAAGATTGCTTCTGTATATTTTACTGAAGATTGAAGAAATAATATTTACTATTTAGATTTAGTAAATATGATTCTGTGTATTTCGCGTATTATTGACGAAGCAAATATCGTTTCCAATTTATTTACGTAAATTTTCTGTTCTTTTGGATAACCACTTTTTCGTATGATTTGACGTTTCAAATTACGTAGATTGTGACGTAAATATTATACAAAATTAATACACCCGTTCTTACTTAGTAAAAAGTGGTTGGTAAAATAGTCGCAAAAAAAACAAATTTGCTTACGTAAGACTTTACGTAAATGTTCCGTTTCCTGGATAATTATTTTATGTTAAAATTCGACGTTTCAACTTGCATAAATTTTAGCGTACTTTTGACGTGAATAATATGTGAAAATAACCTGCCTATTCTTACCTAATAAAAAGAAGTTCGTAATATATTCGAAAAAAAATTTATTTACGTATAATTATACGTTTTTTGGGCAACCACTTTTTGCTATAATTTGACGTCTCAGTTTTACGTAAATTTTACGAATGCTTAGTAAAATTTAAAGGCGAAATATATATTTGTTTGGCGTAAAAGAGATGATTCTTTGCTACCTGAGACATACGTCCCATTTGAGGTAATAAAAATGTAATAGGAAGGTGTTTTGAAAATACACATTTTAACAAGGTCACGATATAACAGGATAGCAATACTTTGTGTCATTCATAATTTAAGCTTTTCACTGCATAGAACAAATAAAAACCTTGAAATGTAATTTCATTTTCTTTAACCGGATCACGTACAATATTTCATAATATTCGAATTCGAATAATTGTTTCATTCTCTAATTAGAATTGATTCGTATGCGGGCTATTAGCGCAGCGATTATTAACTCTATGAGCGTTATTCCCAGCTTTTCCGAACTAACAGTAGTATCTTCCATCAAAAAACTTGTTTCTCCATGTTATTAAAATGCTCTCCATGTTTAGAGTGCGCAATAGGAACATTTATGTACTATCTTACCCAGGGTGTCAACGCGTGGAGGGTTAAACGATTTTTTTTTCTTAATTAGGATTCACGTTTATCAAAAATACAGTTATGCCTGCAAAAATTTCGGGATTCATTTTTGTAAGAATTTTTTTTTCTGAATTCTAATTTTTTCTAAAAATTAAAAAAAAGATGAACTTTAATACTATTTTTTTTTAGGAAACTGGAAGGCTTGGCACAAGAACCCACATGGGTATTTCCCATTCGTCATTGTTTTTTTTTGTTTCGCTGAAAGGCCATTTTGTTCATAAAATTTGTAATTATTACAATTTTATGTGAGAATATTCCGTAAGTGTGCTTACATAAAATTTAGAGTAATTTTATCTGAGTGGATGCGTAGATTTGAGAAATAATAAACGGTACTCTGTAAATACACCGTTGTAAATACAACGGTACTCTGTACAACACCGTTCCATTTTCTCGAGATAATAGTTAAAAAGTATTCACATTGAGATACAACGTTTGAAATAAATATATGAAGCAAATTACTTACTGGAAGAGCGTAATGAGTAAGCAATAAGGCATATGTTCCCAATCTATGGCACTGACAAATACTATCGTTTCCTACTTGCCAAATTAAATGACAATAATTCGTCGTGAACTGTACAATGCTGAAAGATAGAATATTTCAGAAAATGAATACTCAAAAAATAAAATCGATATATTTTCTTTTTGTTTACATTATTGTCGAACACTTACCCACTTTCGAAATTTGCCATGGCGCAAGATATGTTCCATTCACTTTGCTTGTTCTAAAATATGAAATATAATTGTAGTGAAATAATATTCAGGACATATTTATTCATTTGATTCACTTTCACTTAAAATATGTTCTTACATTTACCGTTGTTATAAATTAAACTGTAGACGATTCTGTTTTTTTTCATACATTTAAAAGATAATATCAGCAACGTTTGTTAGTTTTTCTTTACGTTGTTTAGTAATTGATTACTTTTGCGTGACAAAGGGTGTTGTTTTAATCAAGGCTATTTATTAATATAGATATTAGGGTAATGGTTTTTTTTGTCACCTCCCCCTGAGAGGGATAAGTACTGACAAAAAACTTGGATTTAAAAATAACGTGATTGTGGTAAATTTATCATGAGTTGACCGCAAACGATATTGATAAGTTTATTTTGATAGGATAAACTTATACGTATTTCGATTAATCTAATAACATAAAGCTTCTGGGAAGAGTAGGAAATAATAATAAAAAAATGGAATTATTTTTAAGTATTTTCATTATGTCTGTATACGCCTTTCAATATTATGCATGATAACGTACACAGTAAAAACTGTAATATAATATCGCTCCGAATATGATGTTGAAAATACAAAAAATAGGGGTGGGGGAGAAACACTTTGTCAAGGTAACACGAAATCGAGATTTTATATTCAATTCAAAGGGTGTCATTTAAGCACCTAAATAATTTAATGTAAGCACCGAAAACAGAAAAACAGGGCCCGAGCTAAGCATTCGCCACCTCGCCAAAAGAGATAAAATTGTAAATTTGGCGAATAAAATTGTGTTTTGGCGAACGATTTTTTCGCTCTACTATATATCAATTTAATGTAACGCAAAGTACTAATCCTATAGAAAGAAAGGCTTCCTTAAATTTTTAGATCTTCAGATTTGGGGTTTTGGAAAAAATTAATCTTAAGGGAAAAAGTTGAATGAGTTCTATCCTGGATATAAAAATCTGTTATATAGCTATTTTAGAGAATCTCTTAAAAGATTTTGTTTTATTCAATTCGCAAAAAAAAAAAAAAAAAAATTCAATTTTACCTGTTACGGATTTTAGTATTAAATGTTCGATATAATTTTGTATTAACTGTCATAGAAATTTCGTGTATCTGACAAAATAATTCTGAAAATATAAGGTTAAAATTATTATATATATATATAGGGTACTTTGGGATTACCCCGTCGACCTTTCAACGTTAGCGAAAATAAGCAAATCCTTTGGCTGCATCATAATGAAGAGCAATTTCCAAAATAAACATTCTAAACACATTAAATTTATCAAATAATAAATATGTAAGTGTAAAAATGCGTAATAAAAAGAATCAAAACAGAGTAAAAACCTCTATTTTTTATAATNTAGCGAAAATAAGCAAATCCTTTGGCTGCATCATAATGAAGAGCAATTTCCAAAATAAACATTCTAAACACATTAAATTTATCAAATAATAAATATGTAAGTGTAAAAATGCGTAATAAAAAGAATCAAAACAAAATAAAAACCACAATTTTTTATAATTAAAATATGCCACTGCACTCTCTTCAGTGCTAGGCAAATCCCAAATCCGAATAATTTTGCAAGGAAGCGTAAAAAATGCAGTATATTTCGACACGCTCAAGCAATCGAAAACTAACTAGCATAGTCAAGGATTACGTGTAAATATAATAAAATTTGCGGTTATTGGCGCAGAAGCTACATTTTGGCGATAATATCGGGTTCAGCAAAAATGGTCGACGGAATAATCTCAAAGTACGAAAATGGTCGAATAGGTAATCCCAACGAATCGAAATAACAAACTTTTTTTAAAAAATCTTATGCTGATATGAAAATTACTGTGAATAACAGCGAGGTGTGCTAACATGAGCTTTTTTTTTTTATTCGACAGTTGTGTTATTACACATCATTAAGGCAGCATTTTCCCCACCATGAATGCTCGTTCAACAAAGTTCAATGGACTTGTGAGGTATTAAGGTAGTTGTAGAAGAATGAATTTATTAGATTTTCAAATCTTCTAAATTTGTTCACGGAATTCTTTGTCTGGGTAGTTAATATCACTGCTAATCAAATGTATTAAATTAATGTTATATAAAAGTGTAAAATTCGTTATTGTTCGAAATGTTTAAAAGAAAAAATACGTCGGAACAGGAGTAGTATGGTACAGGTAAAAAGTAGGAAATTTTGCTATTGGCCAGTGGTAGCATTTTTTAACAGTCGCTACTTTTTAAAAACATGTAAAACACTTTTTAAAAAATTGAAACTTTTAGACAACTAAAAAATTTTTTGATATTATTAATAGGCGCCTTTTTTAAGCATTTTTCAAAATATGGTAAGCACTATAGAGTTTATTTTTAAAATGAAGAAATATTTAAAGAAACAAGGGTCGGGGCCTGATCTAGAAATGAGGGCCCCCTAATCGTTATTTTTTACAAAGTTTAAATATTGTTTAATTATGAAATGTTTTTAAATTATTTCAATATTTGTTAAGCCATAATTCTAATAGGCAATATTCTTTAGGAAAAATACAAAACAAATTATTAGTAACATTTAGGAGGGCCCAGAAATGAAGGGGCCCTAGCTCTGGACATCTCCGGCCTAATGATAAATCAGGCATTAGTGAAATAAAGTAAATTTCAGAATAATGTATAATATCTATATTAATTTCAAATTTATTAAACAAAATAAATATAAAATTAAATATTGAATAAAATATCGGGTGCATTTGCGACAAAAAAAAAGTCGAGAAAGGGTGGCGATTGTCAGATAGTTTTTGTTTCTTTTCTTATTTGTTATGATTTGTTGATCGAATATAAATTTTGGTCTACCGCTTGACCTTCATACTAAAGTTTGTTCGCATACACTTTAATGGAGAAACACTTACACATTTTAATTATTTTAAAAAATCCACATTACAATTCGCAACTTTTTATTGCAACAAAATAAAATTATCGTAACTAAAGCCGAACACATTTAAATGAAATACGTAACTACGCGTCGTGCATTGTTTTCAAGCTAAACTGAAATTAAAATTAATTTCGTCTTTTTTTTTACATAAACCTTACGCGGCATTTAAATATGTATTGTTTTAAGATTTAAATAACAGAATCGGTGTAAAATGGAAAGATGGCGGCTTCCTCTGTACTTATCTGCTAATGAATGCACATTTGAGAAAAGAGTAATTAAATCATGCAAATTGTTTGTCAGAGCGGCAACATTAATTATACAATTGTTAATTACGATTCATATAATACTTACAGCAAAGGTGTGGTTAAAGCTCCTTAATGATATTCTGACGTCAACATCTTCCTCTCCATTCAAATCGTCGCTTACTCGAACGCCCACCAAACTGGAGATCAATTGATATTCGACATCAGCTACCCTAGAATAATGATGATGACAATCAATATAATAATCTTCATTCGCTAATTATTGTGGATATAGTTTTTTTTAATTGCAGGGTGCGTAGCGTTTTTAAAAAGTGCTTAAAGGTGCTTAGTTTAGTTTTTCGTTTTTTAAAAGCCCTTAAAGGTGTTTTTTTCATTGGGTGTTTTTAAATAGTGCTTAATTTTCCCTTTTCCAAAATGAGATTTTTTTCCTTACCATGTCGATTTTCGTCACGTATTATGCAAAAGCGTCACGCAATGTACTATTCAACGTTTTCACAATTCATTTCGGCATACCGTCGGTCCATAGCGTATGAAAACGCCAATAACTTTTTAAGTTTGATGAAATACGTGGGAGTCCGCATGTGAGTCTACTGAGTTGAATTCGGTGATATTGTTGCACTCTTATGTGCAATTCTGCTGCATTTTACAAGACATTCTCAATTTCAGACTTCATTTTCCATCCTCTGATATCGAACCGAAAAATCTTTAAAGTATTTTTTAATGGATAATATAATCAAGAAAAGAGTTTTTTGTCGTAAACTGGTTATTTTTATCATGATCATGTAAAGTCTTTGAAAATTATTTTGCATTTTGTTATATAGTGCTTAAAAATATTTTTTGAGTGCTTAAACAGGATGCGTAGCCAAAAATAAGCTCCTTTTAAGCACTAAAAAATAAAAAAATAAGCTTCTTTTAAGCACTAAAAATTAAAAAAATAAGCTCCTTTTAAGCACTAAAAATAAAAAATAAGCTCCTTTTAAGCACTATATACAATAACAAAATGCAAAATAATTTTCAAAGACTTTAAATTACCATGATAAAATAACTAGTTTTTGACAAAACCTCTTTTCTTGATTACATTAACCATTAAAAAATGATCAAGAGATTTTTCTTTCCGATTTCAGAGGGTGAAAAATTGAACTTGAAATTGAGAATATCTTGCAAAATGCAGCGGAGTTGCAGATGAGAGTGCAATAATCTCACAGAACCCAGCTCACTAGACGCACATGCGGACTCGCATGAATTTCATCAAACCTGTAAAATGATTGGCGCTTTCCTACGCTACGGACCGACGGTACGCTGAAATAGATAATGGTTGAATGAACTGTGAAAAGGTTGAATAGAACAAAGAGAAAAGCACGCTTTTGAATAATACGTGGCGAAAATTGACACGGAAAATAAGATAAAATCTCATTTCCGAAAAGGGAAACACATTATTGCTTATTTTTTGTTGAAACATTTGGCTACGCACCTTGTATTCGTATCATTGTTTTGTTTTTTAAGAAAATGAGATAATAAATTTATTTTAGTTATATTTTATGACAAAATTCATTCTTTTCGATGTCTTAAATTGATTAGAACTATAGGCTGTCCCAAATTCACACAAGATCATAGAAAAAAAAATGTTTTCAATTCGCAAAGTATAGTAGGGGGATATCAGTCGAAATATCTCAGACAATAAAAAAAAATGGTTCGAAAATATTTACGATAATGGGGTGTGTACAAAAGTTCTGCCTCGTGTTTATATTTAATAATTTTACAACCGTCGTTGAACGGCCGACCCAATTTTTTGCGTTTACGACTACTACTGTTCAACTCCGAAGCCTTGTAATTTTGAACCCAATCCAGAAGACAAGGGAACTCCTGAATGCCTTCGTGGAGGTCTTTTTCTGATGGAACTCACCCACATTTGCGTTACATGGGGAGGAAGACCACGAGAACCTCACACGGTTAGCCTGATGGCAAAGGGACTCTTATCCATGATCCGTCTACCACTGAGGATATTTCACGTCGGCACTGTGGTCGGATTCGTATCGACCGGCCATCGCTGAGATTCGAACCCGGTTCACCTCATTGGAAGGCGAACGCTCTATCCCCTGAGTCATCACGGCTCTTCTTATAAAAAAATAATGGCATATTGATAAAAATATGGCATTGATAATTAATTAACATCGAAAGGAACAATTAGGTTTCGTTTCGATTGACGCGGCTTTTTTTTTCAAACGGCTTTCACAAAGATGTGTTTTTATGCAATTTGATTTAAAGCAAATTTGCTTTAAATAAGATTACTTGCATCAATTGAAACAGAGACATAAATTATTTAATATTACTGAAACCTGAGGCAAAAGCGTGTGGGAAAAGGAAAGCTTTTCGCTGTATTATCTTTGTTTCACTATCCACCAAGAAAATTTGCATGGGAAGTCTTTTTTTCAAATTTTATCTCCGTTATGGATGTAGTTCTACAAGTGATTGACTTCATCCGTTGGTAAGAACGGGAGTTCGAATCCATCGGACCGAAGACTTCCCGTGTAGTAAATGGTCACTGGTGCACGTTAAATCTGTCGGGTCACTAAATCTCCCATGTTCATATAACAGAGTATACCTCTGGGGTACTCAATTTAAAATTGATCGCTCTCTGGTTCAGGTCAAAATTACGATCTGTGGATGAATGAATGAATTTGTCCGTCCTACAAACGGGTGTGACGTATGGGTGCAGCAGAAGTCGAATTCTTTGGCATAGATGGCGCCAATGGAAAACAAGAACAATAGCACCTCCAGTGCCTTAATGGCCTACAACAACATGAAAAGAGTGGAAACTGAAGCGAGTGACGTCAATGCCCATAACTTCTAGTTCGGACATCCGCCGATATTCGGAACATATAACGTCAGCGTCATACTCGTGACTTCCTGACCGTCGTATAGTTTGGCCAGAGGTTGAACGCAGAAGCAAAGGTATTTTTTAAAATTAGCTGTTTTAAAAGATAGATGGCGCCACTGGAAAACGAGAATAATCGCAACCATTGCCTTAGTAGCCTTCGACAACAACATTAAAATAATTCAGAGATTTACATTAAAATGAACTGTTACCCTCCTCCTGCTAAACTAAATTGTGTGACCTCCCCGCGAGTGTCACTAATTATTATTTTTCATTTAGTATTTTTTGTGTTAAATAGAAAGAAAAAAAACATCAACAAAATATCGCATGCCAAAAGATCTAAATATAATTTTCTTTTTTTTTATAAACAAATTTTTTTTAAAGCATAAAATGCAAACTATTATAGTTTGGTTGAAATGATTTGTAATTAAAAAAATCTCATAAAATTACAGAAATTTATCTGTTATAGATTTAAAAAAGAATGTATGTTTAAATAGTGTATATACAAAAGTTTAAAGGAGAACTCACCCTCTCTTCGTGAAATACCTCTGCGGTAAATGTGATGATAAATTCTTGTAAAATACAGCAACAACTGATGCAGTAGAATTTCCTGAAACATAAATTTGATTAAATATATACACTTTGAAAGTTGTGGAAATACTCAAACTAATAACTCCCTTAACTTGGTGTCCTGTTGTCTCAAATATAGTGTACTCATGGTTTAAAGCCCCATGGAGAATTAAAATTTGTTGAATAAGTGTATCCCGTAATATATACAGGGTGCGTAGCGTTTTTAAATAGTGCTTAAAGGTGCTTATTTTTATTTGCGTTTATTAAAAGCCCTTAAAGGTGCTTTTTTATACTCAGTTAGCAAAAAGTGCTTAATTTCCTATCTCTAAAAAAAGAGATTGTTTCTTTGGCTTGTCGATTGTCGTCCTAAATTATAAAAAAAGCATGATTTTCACAATTTTCTCTGCAATATTTATCAGAAACTAGTTATTTTTATCATGATTATATAAAGTGTTTGAAAATGTTTTTGAATTTTATTGAATATATGATTATAAAGCAAAGAACTTAAAACGATGGTAAAAAATTTTTTTATTATTGCACAGATCTTAATTATGATTTTTTTTTTTTTGGAAAGTGATTAAAAATATTTTTTGAGAGCTTAAAAAGTGCTTAAAAGGTGCTTATTTTTTGTTGGAAAATCTGGCTACGAAACCCCGATATATTTTTATAACGCTTAAACATTAGTTTTTAAGTATTAATATTTCTGCAGAATAAAGTAACGAAATTTAACTACTCACTACTGAGGGAGGCGGGACTGAAAAAACTAAAAACCAGTTTGATTGTGGAGAGAAGCGGAGAGGAGTAGGAAGGAGGTTATTTAAAACACTTCCAAGCTTCACGACGCTACCGAACTTGTTTTTAATTTTTTTCTGTCCCGCTTCCTTACAAGAAATTTGACAGATTTCAATAGCTTTAATATCGATAGGAACTTATAAAACTGTAAATAAAAATTTCTTATTCAAAATTTAGTACAATAAATTTTCATTCTGGTTAAAAGATGGTTTTCATTCTGGTTGCCAGAGAAATTATAAAGCCATTACCTCTAGTTTCATCATGAGCCAAATGACTGAAATCCAATTCGACAGAATTCGTCATCCAGGCAAACTGCAGGGGTGGAGTGTCCGAAAATTTATTCACAGCTGTGAACATTTGAGATGGCAATTTCAGAGTCTGCTGCAAATCTCCGGATAACTTCCCAACTTGGACAGCTGTAAGAGTTTAAATGACAAAACATCAAATTATTTAACTTATTTTTGAATGATATAAAAAATTGAATAAACGTTTCATTTTTATGAAATCATTTAAATAAAACAAGTTAAATAAGACAATATTGCAATCACTAATGACAACAATAAATATCAAATATGATAATACCACGATCATTACTGATAACTATAATTTTCGAATAAGCTAGGGTTGATTATCAATTTGATTATAAGTTAAGGTTGATGATAATCGATAACATCAAAGTGATACCACACATAAGTATCAAAAAGATAACATTACGCATAACGATAATTATTGAGAGTGTTAGTGAATTTTAATTGGATAATGAAAATATCGACCCTGAAAAACTGGTAAATACTCAATATTTTTCAATAGAAATAAATTGGGAAAATATCTTGATATTTTGTGATAGTATTTGATAATACATCGTGATATTAAATTCCGTACTTATCGTATTCGTACTTGCGAAATTAGTCCAGAAAATAAGTACCAAGTATACAATCAAAGAAAGAGGAAAATAAATCATTTGGAAAAAAAACAAGGTTCATAGATTTATTAAGACTTAGCACATTTAGTTTATTTATTAAGAATTAGCACATAAATATAATAAAACCATTATCCTCTGATGAAAGATTTTATCTTACAGCAGAAACTCCGTTAAAATACGGGTTAGGGTTAATCCGCTAAAATACGGGATTAACCATTTTTCGCAATTTACTGTAGATGATGTGCGCATTAACGGTATCGTTCAAGTTCAGAAGTTTGTTTCCTTCGTTCTACCAATTAATGTGTTGATTGTTCAATTGTATAAACAAATAACGTCGCATAATTAATTGCTATTGTTCCAACAAAGATCTTATTTTCACTTTAACTAGTGCCCACTAGGTAATGTGCAGATCTTCTTTGCAATTTGAAGATTACCAAGGTTATTTGAGGAATGAAACAACTTTTTGGAACAGCAACGGAATTGTGTAGTTAATCTGTATAGTAGCTAAATAATCATTCCTTATTTTTCAAAACCGTCAATGAATAGACGACCCAATTTTGGGTTCACGACACTAATGCTCAACTCCGTAGCCTTGTAATTTTGCACCCAATCCAGAAGACGAGGGAACTTCAGGATCAAGTATTGGTAAAAGTTTGCCTTCGTAGAGGACTTTTTGAGGCAACTAACCCGCATTTGCGTTACATGGAGAGGAAGACCACGAAAACCTTCCACGGTTAGCCTGACGGCAAGGGGACTCTAACTCATGATCCGTCTACCACTGAGGATATTTCACGTCAGCACTGTGTTTGGTGCGAGCCAGATGCAGAATTCGTATCGACCAGTCATCGCTGGGATTCGAACCCAGGTCACCTCATTGGAAGGCGAACGCTCTTTCTCCTGAGCCCTCATGGCTTAGCTAGCTAGATAATCTGTTGAATAACTGATTTCTACATTTTAGCGGGTAAGTATTTTCTGCCTGGTGGGAAGGGCGTACAAATTACCAAAATATAATTGGGGGCCAATGATACTCAATTAAGAGTGGCAATAGTTATCTAAAATGCTAATATGCATTAGTATTAGTTTATTTGCGGTCCCCTAAAACGGAAAATTAAAACGGAAATTTAAGTTTAAATAATGAATTAATATTTAAAAAAAAAACTGTATTAACATTAAGTATCATCCACTACAAGTATAAACAGAAATGCATTTGAAGTTGAATGGATGAATAAAAAGTATTTTATTCATGGTAGGAATTGAAAGAAGTCAAATTTACCCAACACTTTTCTCTCAAACATTTCAAAGCTGACAGCATTCGACTTTTCTGCGTATTGGAATCCATACCCAAAAATCAAATCGTGAAGTTGAGTCAGTTTCTGTAGAGAGAAAGGATTATCATGTCATACTGTAGTAAATGAAGTTAATATAAAACTATGATATTCCACAAAAATGAACTTGTTTTTTCAGGTGAATTTATGGGTCATTATCGGTGCATTAAAGTTAGACTCTTTCTTCGAAAATATTAATGTCCGAAATATTCATTGAAAAAATAGCCTTGTTATAACACATGTTATTTTTGAATAATATATGATCCGATTATATTTCTTTAAAAATGAAAAGTATATACACACTGGGTAATTAAAAAAAATTAAAAAAAACTATTAGTTATTATTATTTTGAATTTCCTTCAATAAGCTTAAACGTGTCACATTGACTGTTTAATGTTTTGTTCCAGGATTGTTTCAAATAAGTTAGTTAACAATTCTTTCGCAATTAAATTGCATTAATGTATTTTTCTCTCATACAATATGAAAGAAGAATTAAAATGAAATCTTTACTCATAGAATGTGGAGTAGTGATTAAGTTATGAGTTCAATACTCTAAGATTTAAGAGTGAATTAGTTATGTTCTTGAATTTTACTTTAAAAATCGATTATTTTATTTATGCCATTAAATATGATATTAAAATAATGTTTATCAACATTTAAATATGAGAATAGAATCTTACATCTTAGTGACAATAAGTGATTAACAGTGATAGAATCTTACCTTTTGCTTTCTAATAAGAATGGGGGATTCCAGAAGAGCTGATGTAATATCAAGGAACGTCTGTTAAGAAATAGGATAAACATAAACTACTGATAAAATGTTACATTTAAAAGAATAATGAAAGTTTTAATACACATAAGCTGTGAAAGTATTATATCTGAATACCATTAGAACAAAAACTATATTTTAAAAATTAGTGTATCTTATAAAATGGTTCCCGTAGTAGACTGATCGTAAGGACACGGTTCCCCGTAGAACACCGAAGTCAAGCATCACTGGCTATGGTCAGTAAGAGGGTGGGTGACCACTTTGATCAGCCTGCGTAGGGACCGCGGATGCCCGGCATGGGTCCTCGTTAAACTGTTCTACCGTAAAGTGCTCAACTTCGCACTCTGATCATCGGGCTACCACAGCAGGGGAGCCATCCCCTCTGCAGAGGATCAAAATTGTGATGGTATGTCTTCGGATCATCCTCAGGGTTGTTTCCCCAGATCGTCACCAATAGCCTATTGTGCAACTCTAGTGCGACGTAATTAAAGTACCTACCTACCTTATAAAATGGGTTAACAAAAAAAAGACTATAAGCAATTTCTTACGAAGATGCCACACTACGGGAGAAACTTTTTGTTCGTAATTCTCTTCCATCTCCATTATTAATTTTTTAAAAAGAGTGAATTCAGACAAACCTAGAGTAAGCCATTATAAGGTCCTGTTGCTCAAAAAAAATTCAAAATATTAAAATGCAAACATATTATTGGAAAAGAACTTTTTCGTTCCCTCATCTTAAGCTATCGTCTCATAATTTATTTTCATTTTGATGTTTAAAAATTTTTTTTTATTATTTGAAACTTTGTGGCTTGTGGATTAGGTTTGTTTGAATTCACTTTTTCTAAACTTTCAATTTTAAATTAGTCATTGAGGTAAAAAAAATTGCAATGAAAAGTTTCCTCTTAAAAGAAAGAAATGTCGAATATTTAAATTTTTTTTTTCAAAAAATAAAATAAAATAAAAATGTGTTGGCCAAAGAAAAATGTTCACCAAAAATCTTCGACATGTGAAAGTCATGTTTTTTTGTGGTGCAAAGAGAACCAAAAAAGAAGATTATTTGGTAATTGATGATAAACTATGATTTCCGAAAGATTTAATTAGAATATTAACTTAGAGGACTTTACTAAAACAGCAATAAAAATAAAAATTTTAATGTGAATTCTTAATAGAGAGATTAAAATTACATGGAGAGTCAGAGTTTCTAATTATAATAATAACTGTGGTTGACAAAACTGAAAGATTAATTGCTAGATAAGTTTACTATCTGTCTGTAAATCTTTCATATGACTGGAATAAAAATTTCTAAAAAAAGACACATTTTAAGTATTAATATATTTTTTACACTAAAACTCGTTTATGAAGTTGATTTCTACTTATTTGTTTGAAAGTTATTGTCGAAATTTGAATAACAAAAAATGCAAATTTTGTATTGAAAAATAGTATGAATTGGTTTAAATCCAGTTTATTATTATAAAATGCTTATAAATGGAGACATTTTTGTAAAAAAGCAATCAATGCTTTAAAATACATTCAATGTAGCATGGTATACAAGAATGATATATCTAAAAATAAAAAGTAATTTTATTCACTTAATATCACACATATTAACGCATTTTTAAAAAATCTATAACGAATAAAGTTAGTATCTTTTCCCCACAAAATCTAATGAAATTATAATAATAAGAATTAAATTTAAGTATGGCATACATTTTAAATAAAATATTAAACTTACAGCAAACTGAAACTTTTTTCGTGAAAAATGCTTAAGATTTAAATATCTATCCTTTTAGAATAAACTAAATCAAATAATTTACAATTCCCAAATATAATTAATTTGCACAAGATATTTAAAAAATTCTTGAACTTACATTAAAAATAAAAAATAAAAAGATTAAAAATGGCATATTGTGAAGCATGTTAAATCACATAAATAGTTGCAATAAAATAAATAAATAACTTATGCGCTACTTCTAATCAAGAAATGAATGCAAGGCAATTAAATTATGCTGATTTTATAAACAATTGTGCCTTTGAAATTGAATTAAAATGCTTCATTAAACAATGAGTTCTAAAAAAGTAAAAAAAGGATAATTATTTGAATGAAGAACTTCTTTTATTAGATACTTTCACAAATTACGTTTTTAGGAGATACTAAAGTGGAAAAAAGACTTTAAACTAGATTAGGTTTGTTTATTTAGTGTATCAGAGTTGTTAAAAAAATAACTAACGAATCATTTTCGAAAAACAAAATTATTTTCGTTCGTTGAAAATTTCATTAATATGCTCCTGAAAGATTTTTATTACTTTATTTAATCGCGAATTTGGACGAATGCTTAAATTTACTAAAATGTAAATAATAAAAGTTAAAATGTATATGTATATATTTTTTTTATCTAAACGAGCTAATATCGAAAAGGTTGAATTAGAAGTAATTAACTTTTTTTAAATTAATTTAAGTTTCAAATAGAAGTTTAATATATAATGTTTTAAAATAATAGCTGTTAAAAAAAATCAACAATTTAATCTTAAATTAAATTATTTTGATGTGTTTTTGAAATACTTTTGTACATAATTAATTTATGGTGGACATAAATATTTTATGGCTTAAACTGATACGTAACAGCAAACTTAACATAATTAGTATAAACTAGCGACTAAAAACAATACTTAAGTATACCTTTTCTTAAAAAAATATCATTATAAATTTTAATTTGAAGTTAATTAAACTTAGATTTAAACTTTTAAATTTAAACAATGTCCTTATTAAAATTTCTGGTAAATGTTGTTACATTTTGCTCATAAATTAAATCTAAATGCTAATGTTTAAGTTATTAACTACATTAATTAACACTAGATTGCTCAAGAAAGTTATTTTGACTGCTTTTTAACTGCTTTTTCATTTGCAAAAAATGTACAGATAATAATGCATAAATAATGTTTTTTTTCCAAGTGAAATAAATTTGTTTATTGCTAATATTTACTAATAACTTGTTATATAACTGTAAATAATATAAAAAGTATTAAAAATTAATTAAACAAATTTCTTCACACATTAGTTAATCTTTCGCAATGCAGTCATTTTGACTGCTTTTGGGCAATATAGGTATATACTAAGTTTCAGTCATATATACTAGTATTACCAGTATATATGACTGAATATATACTAGTAATATAATGCCTCGTATATACTAGTGCTAATGTCAGAAAAATCAGATTTGTTGTAAATTTACACTATTTCTCACGGTCTTTTGTGTAAAAAAAGTACTCTTTGCATTTTTCTTAAAGTTACCCAATAATTTCTTTGAAAATTGTCGACTCAACATATAATATAGATTCAACATATAGTTATAGCTGTAAGAATAAAATGTAAAAAAAAATCTTGGAAAAGGATTCTGAAAATTTCCAAGTGACTAATAAAGTGAAAAATTTGATTAATCCTTTTTATCCACATGACATTAGTTTAAATTATTTTCTTTATTTTAATGAGTATTTTGGTGAACAAGTGTCATTATTACAAATGGTGTTCATGGAATCTAAAATATTAGTACTAAGAGATGGTATCATTTGTATATTACATCATTTATATACTTAGATATTATGATATCTGATATCATTTGTAGATTACAATCAAATGTTTTTAATTGAAATCCTGAATCAAGTGAAGTTTATTTACAACAAATAGACTGGTGATTTCAAATTTTCCTTCATTCCCCGTAGGATGACTGTGATCTTGACGATGTTTTTTCCCCCCTTACCTCTCGGATCATCTTCGGGGATGTTTTCCAGACCGTCGTCAATAGCCCATTGTGCAGCTCTAGTGTGACGTAAATTAAGTACCTACCTTACCTTACCTAAATATTAATTTGTGATCTTATTCATTTTTCGTAATAATTTCAAAATGTATGTTAAGGATGGTGATTAAGCAACACCATACCACCGATATAGGATTTCAATTAAATAATCCAACGATATGTTGTTTGGCAAGTCAAGGAATAGTTGTAGTTGTAAATAATTTACATCAAACTAGAGCTGCCCAATGGGTTATTGGCGACTGTCTGGGAAGCATTCCTGAGGATGATCCGAAGAAATGCCATCATAATTTTGATCCTCTGCAGAGGGGATGGCACCCCCACTTCGGTAGCCTGACGATCTGCGTACGAAGTCAAACACTCTACGGTAGAACAGTTTACAGAAAACTAATACCGCACACCCTCGGTCTCACCGCAGAGTGGTCACCCCCCCCCCACACACACACTTGCTTTCAGTAATCTGCTTTAAAACCACGTCTTAACGATCAGTCCACTGCGGGACGATTCAGGGAATAGAGCCTCCGGGGTGACTCTCATTCAAATCACAGCTATGACTGATCATTTTGAATTCTGCTCTTGGCTCGTCAGTTCACAGTGCTGACGAAAAATATCCCACATTGCACGAATTAAGGGTTAGAATGCCCTTGCCGTCGGACTAATTGAGGGAAGTTTTCGTGCTTTTCCCCTCCGGGTAACGTAAGTGTGCGTCAGTTCCTTCACAAAGACTCATTTTGTCCCATTGCTTTTATCCAGGAGTTCCTTTTTTCATCTGGTTTGGGCTCGAAATTATTAAGCTAGGGAGTTGAATATCCTTGAACTTAAGAATAGTTGTAAAAAATAATGCTTACCGGCCAGGATTCTTGACTTCCTTTATCTCCGTGTTTAATGTTCAAAATATCTTGCAGGACATCGACTATGGGTTCTCCCTCACAGAAATGGAGTTTGGGTTTTTTTGACATCAGGTATCGTTTCAATCGAGAGAGGAGAGCCCCAGCATCACTGATCAGGTAACCCAAACGTAAACTTTCAACCTAAGAGTAAACTTATATTCAGTGTTTGAGGACAAAAATATATAATACGAGAACAGTAATATGAGAACAATAATAGTCTAACGATAACAACAAATAATAATAAATAAAGCGTGACGAAACTACCACTACGTTTATTAAATATCAATTCCTTAGTATATAAAGACATGCTAATTCGATTCTATCTTCAATTGGTACCTTTTGATCGATGAATTTTGGCATGGTCGAATGCTATTTCCCCACATTGGTGACCAAGACGTGATGAGCTCTCTTACATTGAAAGTAGCGCCCACTCCGATGGATTGTCCACATTGAACAGTTGATTTTCTCATTTGTGTCTGCGTCATCTTCCTCCTCGCACTGTTGCTACTCAGTCTCATTTACGCACAACGGGATCCTGCACACACTTGACTGCTAATAGCAACACAGGAGAGACCACACACAACCGTGAACTTAATACAGCTCTCACGACAAACACTCAAAACTATGTGAACTTAATACAGCTCAAACCACTAGTGTTTAAAATCTGGTGAACTTAACACAACTCTCCCGAATATTCCGGCGTAACTACCACTACCATTATTAAGACATACATATAAGACCCTAGTATATAAGACATGCTAACTCGATTCAATCTTGAAGTACCTTTTGATAGATGAAGGTTGACAAGGTTGAATGGTCTTTCCCAAAAAAAGAAATAATTGGAATTGTTTTAGTTTAATCAACTGTGTCAATATATATTTTTCAGTTTTGTGCATGATTTCGAAATGCTGCTCAGTATTCATCTATTGATGGTGTTCTTTTTTTACTCAAGTTGTGAGAAGAACGTGTCTTCATCTAGTTATAAATATTTGAGTTCGCATAATAAAGTCAAAATGTTTTGGTTAACAACATGTGACTTCCTCAAACTTAGAACTGTTTAAATTAGTCTTTGTATATAGTTCGTTTGCTTGTTTTCGTATGCCAGTTTAGGCAGAGGGGGTGCGATTATTCATGTTTTCCAGTGGCACCATCTATGGCCAAGAGTTCGACTTCTACCACACCATACGTCACACCCGTTTATAGGGATTAGTTCATTTATTATCTACTATTTATAAGAATCTAATGATGGTGTCGCTGTTTTTCATTGTTGTCCGTGCATTTTTATTGGCCGGGAAAATCACGTGGTAGGATCCAGTTTTNACCATACGTCACACCCGTTTATAGGGATTAGTTCATTTATTATCTACTATTTATAAGAATCTAATGATGGTGTCGCTGTTTTCCATTGTTGTCCGTGCATTTTAATTGGCTGGAAAATCACGTGGTAGGATCCAGTTTTTCCTCATTCATTTCCATATTGCTTTGGTTGTCATCAGCTTAAAATTAATAAAAGTCATAAAAGTATTGTTTTTCTATAAATATTTTGTTATCCCTAATTCAAAGTTAGTTCCTGTATTGCTATTATTACGTTTTTAATTCAAGAATTTAAAACTAAGAAAATTGCTGCCGTTTTTTTTTATTATTGTTATAACGTAATTCTGCGCTACATTTTAAGATAAAGTTATTTAGAAAGGTGGTCTAATCTTATTGACTGTTTTACAATTATTATTTTTGTGCAAATAACATTAATATACTGTAATAAATTACAGTTAAAGAGATTTGTTTAATGATTTAGAACTTAACTATCAGCTTCATGCACAATGAGATGGAAGCAAAAGTAGTATTTAATATATCCGCCCGTTTGGTAATCGAAAATATTAAATTACGATTGCAAACTCATCAAATTTGTTTGAATATAAATACTATTTTAAAAAATTATTACTTAAAAAAATTACTTTTGCTCACCATTAGATCTAGCTATTTATATTACTAATAGATAATATTTGGATGGGGAAAGTGGAGGGTCAAGCGTAAGCAAACAGAATTCCGTTTAGTACATATATGTTTAATGAAGAAGTTTAACTTTAGTTGAAAAACTGTTTTCTGCCAAGAAACAAAAATTATTGCGAAGAACATCGGGGTTGGTGAGCGGCAGCAAACAGGCCGCTTAGTTCCCTAGTATAAACAAAACAAACTTCAATGTTCTTTTGTGCAGGCACAAAATCTAATTAAAAATCGTCGTCAGTATTAACGATCTGATCTTATATTAATTGAACAACGTTTCGTTAATTTGATACAATTGTCTTTTTAAAAGAACCGTTTTGTAAGAGGCTTTCTTTTTCAGATTAGAAGTGAAAGCGAGGCATGATTTTAAATATTATTAAGCCTTTATCCGCGGTTCGTATACATAAAAAAAATCTTTTTAAAAGGCGTTACACTTTACACGAAAGGAGAAATGACTTGTAAAACTTTAAAAGTCAGCGCATGTATCATTTTTCAAAGAGTTTCGGTGCATAAAAACACACGCAATGGAGCTGTTTAATTTTCTACGATCATTAATTAACAGCTGTTTACGCTTTAAAATAATAATAAATCATTTTACTTAATAAAATTACACGTGCTTGCTTACGTAAATCTAGAGCTACAAAAAATTATTTGTACGGAGCAATCAAGCGAAATTACACATTCAGCAATGTATCACTAAAAGTAAGAGTTTTTAACAAAATTCCGTTAAAAGCTGATACAATCTAAAATGCTTGAATGTGTCTACTTTTTATCCGTAAAATGCATTTTTCCAAATTAACATAGGAGTTAAGACCTACGTGTTATTATATTCCACATTTTTTAAATACAAAAAGACTTTTCTGATAAATAACAAGATTTCTATGTACTTAGTCATGTGGATTTTGCAGTTATTATTGGACAAAATTGTTTAACCTCTTGCCAGTGTCGCCTGAACCCAGTTCGGGCAACTACTACGTGCATTTTTGTGATGCAGTAGTACGTTACCCGAATTGACTTCGGACAGGAGAAGAACTAACGTTTCTATTTTGTGAAACCAGAGCTAAGTTCGTTCCTACTTTAGGATACTTAATTCACTATTTTCCTAATAGATGGCATTAGTGGTCCTAGTCTTTCACCGATTACGTCGAGGGAGGGAAATGAGGGTGGCAGTTTTGGGACATACCATATAAAGATTTGTAAAAGTTACGTATTGAAAATCATATTGTTGTGTTTTTACATTATATTATACTAGTTATACTATATTTAGCTTCAAAATTTTGTTTAATTTGCTCTAATTGAATAAGATGTGTGTGTAATCCCTTACTTTTTTATGTGTATGTAAAAATTATAAATACAGTAGTTATTGCATTTAAAATTTCATTTTTGCAATAAAAAACTATTTTCTAACTTTTATAATGATATCAAGAGCAAAATTAAATGGTCAAAAAAATTTCCATTTTTGATAAATTTTTCTGAAATATATGTCACTGTTAAGGGGTTAATGACAGGCAGTGAACCTTTGTTATTTGCTTCGTAAGATGCCGAAAGTGTTGCTCTTTCATGTTACCCGGTGGGCACCTGTGAACCTAAGGCGAGCAACATACTTACGCCACACTGCCGCTTCATCGGTTCAGGACAACACACAGAGAGGGATTCGAACCCGCAACCATTGGCTTTCAATCAGACACGCTAACGCTCGGCCATCTGGTTGGCCGGCAAAATTGTGAAATGTTGTTACCAACCAGTCATATATTTGTGCATTCTAATAGTGGTCACTTTTAAAAATATGAGACTACTTTTTCAAAAATTGAAAACCATTGATATTCTTGATGTAAAACATTTCTTCCGAATAATTTCTTTTGAACCATTTCTCAAAATGGGGTAAATGTTACAAGGTTAACTTCTAAAAAAAAATTATTTTCCAAGTACTTTTTTGTTCAATTTCAGTATTGTATATAAAGTTTTTACTTAATAAAATTTAGGGCATGGATTTTCTAACCAATAATGCAACATGAAAATTGGTATGTCTATTAAAATACAAATTTATTTGTAGTTACATGAAACTGAGGCATTCTATGCAATTACAAATATTTAATTTTTGGCAAACAAGGTATTTTCTCTAAGTCAGTTATAACTGAATAATTAAAGTACCTTTAATTATTCAGCTATAATAACTTACTCGAATAACTTACCTTTTTCCTGAGGCTGACGAATCCACCAGAAAAACAGCCTGAAAAATCAGGCTCTTCCCAAACTGCTCCCGTAGTCTTTGCAACGCACTTACGACGAACATCACCTGGAAACAAACAATTTAATTTTTTCAACTTTAAAAGCAAATCTTTTCTGTGTCATACACAGCAGATTTTATATTATTTTATAACCGTCGTTAAACAGCCGATCCAATTTTATGGGTTTACGACTACTAATGTTCAACTCCGCAGCCTTGTAATTTTGAACCGAATCCAGTAGACAAGAGAACTCCTGGTTCGAGTAGTGGGGAGAAATTTGCCTTCGTGGAGGACTTTTTGATGGAACTAACCAGCATGAGCGTGACATGGAGAGGAAAACCACGAGAACCTCCCACGTTTAGCCTGATGGCAGGGGTACTCTAACTCATGATCCGTCTACCACTGAGGATATTTCACGTCAGCACTGTGGTCGATGCAAGCCAGATGCGGAATTCGTATCGACTGGGATTCGAACCCGGTACGCCTCATTAGAAGGCGAATGCTTTATCCCCTGAGCCATCGCGGCTCCATACACAGCATATAGGATAACATAAGAGAAAATGTTTATTTTATGTTTCACGCATAAAACACTGAATTGCTCATGTGCTCGAACTGCGCATGTGACAGGCCAATCATTCAATAGAATTGTAACTAGCTTTCACATTTTTGTCTCCACGCCGGCTGAAGACTCCCCATGTATTAAATTGTGACTAATGCACGTTAAATCTGTCGAGTCGCAAAGTCCTCCTTGTATTCTTTCTTGTTTCCTTGTCTTCTGGATTGTGTTCAAAATTACAAGGCTACGGAGTTGAACATTAGTAGTCGCAAACCCAAAACTGGGTCGGCTGTTCAATGACGGATACATAAACAAAAACGATTGCTTTCATTTACAAAATATAATTTCCAAAGAGTACGTCAAACCTTCAAGAAACATTTCTATTGGCAATTAGCAGGGATATAAAATTTTAAAAAATGATCATACTTTTAACTACCATATTTTTGTTATTTTGAAATCTGTTTTGATAAATTGTTGCAAACTTTTATTCCGAAATGAAATTCTTTAAAAACAGTTCACAAAAACAAATATTGAAACTATGTTCTCACCTGTGTAACCAGTAGGGCAGAGTTGAATGTTTACAGNATAATGAAACCTAATTTACATTTCCTCAGAATGATGGCATCTACCACCAGGACAATGCGAGGTGTCATACAGCTCGCAGTGCATGTGCGTGGTTCTAAGAACACCAGGATGAATTTACCGTACTCCCCTGGCCAGCAAACTCACCTGATTTAAACCCAATCGAGAATCTGTGGAACCATCTCGATCGGGTTGTTCGCGCCATGGATCCTCAACCGCGTAATCTAGCGCAGCTGGCCACGGCACTGGAGTCGGCATGGCTCAAAATCCCAGTGAACACTTTCAGAAACCTAACTGACTCTCTTCCTGCACATCTCGTAGCGGTTCGCTCTGCCAAAGGTGGTTATTCTGGATTTTGACAGGTGGTCACATTAATGTGACTGGACTGTGTAAAAATGTGACTTGATTAATATGGTAGTTAAATTGTGATAAGAAAGGCAATGAATTTGAAAAAAAAATGAATGAAGTTAAATTTTGCCTCCAGGTGGCACTAGAGTTAAGAAATGTTCTCCCAGTATTATAAAATTAAACTGAACGTTTTGCAGTCCTCTTCTGACGTTATATCAGTTCAGATTTGAGTGAATCAGTGTATTCGTATTTATTTATTTATTGAAATTAGATACATTTGCAGGCACTTCAGGCTTATGATCCTTTGTCAAGTAGAAGGACATTACGAAGAATACACCCAGGGTTACGGCGGGATTCGAACCCAGCACCTCCACGCTTTGCACAGTGTTTGGTGGGTGATGCCAGCAGTGTATTTGGATCATACATAGGAAGTTATATAGTTTGTCTAAAGTAAGAGCTTCCTTAGCCATTCGTCTGGGCCCGTGACGGTGACTATGGTAACGAGGTATAACTATTTCAAGTAGGGGTGTGGGGTCACTGTTTACACAGGTTTTGACTCGGGTTTGGAGAGAGAAAGGGAATATTTTTCTTCAGTCTATTGAATTAGACCTAGAGTGAGTGGTCTCCTTACGAGATCTTTGATAAGGTAGGTATTTTATTTACGTCGTTGCACAATGGCTATTGACGACGGTCTGGGAAACATCCCTGAGGATGATTCAAAGACATGCCATCGAAATTTTGATCCTCTGCAGAGGGGATGGCTCTTCTGCTTTGGTAAAGGTAGTGATAAAGGAAAGGATTTATTTACAATAGAGGATTTAACTATTTGGAGAAGTTTTATGTTTCGGTCAAATGTGTTTTTTAAAATAACTAATACCGGTAACGGTTGAATTTTTTACATTTGTCAAATGGTTCTGCATAGTAGTTGATAATAAATGCTAATTATTTCGTTTTCAGCCATACAACTGGATTTAAAATGGGTTATTGCGGTTATTTGTTTGAAATGGCATTATTTCTACTGAAATCTAATGGTTACTGTCATGAAGCATAAGTTAAGTATTAATACACGACACAATACTAAGGAAGAAGGTGAAGCATTAAGCATAGTTCATATGCCCTTAGCCAGCAAATCACAGCCCTCTTTAAGTGCTTACGTAATAGTTATGTGAATGCCTCTGAACAGTATGATACAAATCTTTCAAATCAGTCGGGTTCTTTGTCGTGATAGCTGAGAACAGACAAAGAACTGGAACGGAAGTGGTTGCCAGTTCACATGTGAAGGTTAAACATTGCGCTTAGTTGATATGCCCTTTGTCAGCATATTGTCCCACAGTGGACTGATCGTAAAGACGCGGTTCCCAGTAGAAAGCCGAAGTCAAGCATCATTGGCTGCGGTCAGTGTGCGGGTGGGTGACCACTTTGATTACCCTACACAGGAACCGTGAGTGCGTGGTATAGGTTCTCATTAAACTGTTCTACCGTAAAGTGCTCGACTTCGAGCGCAGATCGTTGGGCTACCAAAGCAGGGAAACCATCCCCTCTGCAGAGGATCAAAATTGCGATGGCATGTCTTCGGATCAACATCAGGGATGTTTCCCAGACCGTCACCAATAGCCCATTGTGCAAGTCTAGTGCGACGTTTATAAAGTATCCACCTACCTTGTCAGCAAATCAAGAATCCCTTTAGGTGCTTACGTAATACTTTAATGCCGCTGAACAGTATTGTACAAATCTTTCAAATCAGTATGGTTCTTTGCTGTGATAGTTTAAAACAGACAAAGGACTGGAACGGTAGTGGTTGTCAGTTAAAACATGACCGAAACTACGGAAACTACATAAAAACTACGGAATAAATTCTCTTTACTCACTGTCTTTATCGATGACGGTGATGATACTATCCTTTCTTGTAGAACCTGCTGAGCTGGTGATGATGCAAGAATACATGGCGGAAGATTTGGCCCCCTGCAACAGAATACGACTACCAGCCGGAAACAGATCTTCGGCCATCTCGGGTTCGATACTGGGGTTGAGCACTCTGCCGTTCTTCAGCCAAGTGTAGCCAAAGTTACCGTAAATGTCTTCCCGGGAGAGACAGGTAATGACGAGAGGTGATCCCACATAGATGGTTGCGGTGATGGGGCTGAGCTGGGGTTGCGGGGCGGACAATACGTGGACGTATATACTTCGGTTCTGGACAAAACCCCAATCTGTTACTTGGCAAGTAAACATTCCTAGGTAAAAAAAAGAAACGAAGAGTAATAGTGAGCATTTGACAAAAACTTCGCGGATTTAAAAATTGTAACGTTTAAAAAAACCTGTTTTTTTTTAAGTGACAAAATATTTAGAATGCATTTCATTTCTTTACAAAAAACATAGAAGAATATTGCTTGTAGTAACATTTTGCAAATATCCGAGAGTAATGTAGGTACGTAATTTTTATGGTAAATTAAATATTAACGCTTACATACTTTAAATGAAAAAAATAATTTATTTTACTAAAATGTATTATTTTTTATTGTTTTTTTTCATTTTTATAAATGTGTAAATACGTTGTATAACTTCTTATTTCATTCAAGTACGACATTTTAGCATGGCATCAATTTTTTTAATAAATATTCTAGCTTCAAGAATATTTAACTCTTTCACAAAAAAATTTTACTTCCCATTCCTTTGTCAGATTTAGTTTATAGCACTGTCTAAACAAATTACATAGATTATGGAGTCTAAGCATAGTAACACAACTGTCTTTTGTCTTACTCTCTCACCCTTTTTCAATTCCTACTATTAGCTCACACTATCTATTTAATCTTACTATATCTTATTTAAATTTTCAATTGTTAATAAAATACTTGTTATTCATCCACTCAAATTCAAATACATTTTTTTTAAACTTGCAGTGGATGACACTTGAAGTTAATACAGTTTTTTTTTCAAATATTAATTCATTAATCAGATTTAATTAATTAATTTCTGTTTTATATGAGAGAAAATTTTTCAATTATTCAATGAAAAGTAACTAAAATAGAATTTTTCCCTGTTGACTTTAGTAGGAATTGGCTTTTTATATTACTTATTCATTTTTAAATTATAGAACATCATTCTTGCTAGCATTATGATGGTAGAGTGCGCAAAAAAATGATAAACCTGAATAAATTCTGATTCATTGATCAGAATTTTACCCACTAAAGAATTAGTATTAAGGGTTCGAGATCTGAATAAATTCTGATTTAAAATGAATAAATTCTGACTTATTGATCAGAATTTCACGCACTAAGAATTAGTATTAAAGGTTCGAGACCTGAAAAAATTCTGATTCAAAATGAATAAATTCTGATTTATTGATCAGAATTTTACCCACTAAAGAATTAGTATTAAGGTTTCGAGACATAAACAAATTCTGATTCAAAATGAATAAATTCTGATTTATTGATCAGAATTTCAAGCACTAAGAATTAGTATTAAAGGTTCGAGACATGAACAAATTCAGATTTAAATTGAATAAATTCTCATTTATTGATCAGAATTTCACGCACTAAGAATTAGTATTAAAGGTTCGAGAACCTAACCTTAATATACTTATTTAAGGAGATTTATTAGTCACAAAAAAAAGCTATAATAGTATAGCCCTCCTAAATGATCATTATCAAAATACGTGAAATCAAACCTGTATCTAAACTGGCCACTCTATCGAATCCCAGCAGAGAAGTGAACTGTTCTTGAGAATTCTTGGGCACCATTGTTGTCCACATGCTTCGGTCAGCCGAATGAATGTGGACAGGAGAATTGTCCCTGAACCACACCACCTTCATCTCGCTCGACCCCTCGATCATGCAGGCAAGGGTCAGCTCAGTTCCTTCGGCAACGGGCATCATTTCACTGGCCTCCATGCGCTCAATTCTCAGGGCTAAAATAAAAAACATGACACTCAATTTAAGAAAGCATTGCACTTCTTAATTTACAGTCCCTGGCGAAATTATTAGACGTACTATAAGATTCCATGTAAAATCTTTATTATCAGTATATACTATACAGCTTTATCGTTTTCACGCGACTGAAACCGGTTTGCACTTGTTTACATTCGTGCAACAATTGGTAAAATTTGACGATGTATAACATAAATTCGATGATTGGATAAATGAGACCATATGTTAGATAAATATGGAATATTTATTATATCAGGTAATATATTAGTATATTGTAATAATTAGATCAAATTATTACACGCACTATAGTTTTTTAATAATTACAAGTTTTGACCGAGTTTATATGTAATACTTTTCCATTTAAACAAGGAACTCTTGGATCAAGTAAGGACTTACTAGTTTTCGTGGTGGACCTTTTGATGGAACTAACCCGCATTTACGTTATATGGAGAGGAAAACCACGAAAACCTTCCAAGATTAGACCGACGGCAAGGGAATTCTAACCCATGATCCGTCTACCGCTGATGTATTTTTTTACGTTTGCACTGTGCTCGGTACGAGCCATCGTTGTCCATCTTTGGTATTCTAATATGGGTCACCTCCTTCGAAGGCGAACTCTCCATCTTGAAAAATTATCATTATCCATATTGGTGTGACAGCCCGGGGTGGGCCTTGAATACATTTTGACAAATAATATGCACTCATGCTATTAGGTTCAGTGGTTAACGAACAACAGTTACATCGTTCATGCACAATAAAAATCGATTGTGATTTTTTTTGGGTACAACATTATTTTATATTATTTAATGCGATCCAAATTATTAATGAAATTAATGAAAAGTCAAACATAATTTAGGATTTAGTTAACAGATCCTTTTTTTGATTAAATTAAGAATTGTAACAATGAAACAGCTCTTGTTGGTCGACAGAATCATAAATACTGCATGATATTAATTAATTTCATTCCTATGGAAAAAACAAGATTCGTAAAACACGCAGACAATAAAAAAAGCAATGTTATATTATATTTAACAGGATCAATTATTTAAACTGAACGAAGAAAAACAAAACAATATTTCCTGTGAGACTAGAACAAACGAGACTCGCATCAGAAATTAAATTATGAAATTGTTGTTATGAAAAGCATAACAAATGTTGAAAGCAACATAACAAAAGAAGGGATAAATAAAGAAGCAGTTAACATGTTTATTTTTGCAATAGAGTGAAATAAATTGTTGTTATTTATTCCTGTTCCCCCACGACCTTAAGGGAAGCCAGATCAACTGCATATGTTTAGAGAAAAGACAATGATATTTTCTTTATTAGTTTATTCCCCCGTTTGAAATAAAACTTTTTTTTTCCTCTATTAAATGCGTGAATTTTTAATGATAGTGTTATATCTCCTTTTCCTTGCTGCTTTTTGGTATTAATTTACCGTTTTCCACAAGTTGCATCGTGCGTTTTTCCCTTGACACAACACAATCTGGTAATTAAAATATAATTATTTGATAAATACGAAATTTCGCTTCTAAAACTGGAAAGTGAACATTATAGAGACAAAATAAAAATTAAAAAAAACATTTGTTTCTCTAAGCTTTATAATAATGAAACAGCTTTATTTTCAATGAAAAATAATATTTTTTATTCTCAGGTTTGTATGGAATTTCTTTTTAAATATTTAATTTTGGGAATCATTGCATCACAAATAAAATATAACATTTATTAAATATTTTTAAAGCTATTTAATCTTATAATTCAGAATATTGATAGTTAAATTTAACTTTAGTGAGCAGTTTGTTTCAAAAAATATACAAAAGGTTTCATGACTATTCAATAGGGGCATAATGAAGCGATGGGAATTTTAATATAGTTTAAACAGCAGGCATCACTTGATGGCGATCATCAGCTTTGCCTTCGATAGTTTATTTACGGAAATTTAAAGAATCATTCTCATTTGTCATATATTTTTTTTATTGAAATCTTTATTCGTAAAGGGACATACAATAAATAATGTCGCATATTTTTTGACTCCCTCCTTTCATTTGTCACAATTTTATTTTTATATTTGGAGTACAAATTAGTTCGGTCCGTTTTTTTTGTGGTCAAAAATGCATTTATTTTTGAACAAAATGAATGAACAGATTAATCAAAGTATTGTCTATCGCTGGCTACTATTTTTCCCCACCTCTCAGGCAATTTTCAAATTCCATCTCGAAAAAATGTCTCGTCTTTTGAGGCGATTCAAATTAGGGGGCAATTTTTGATTTCTGCAAAAGAAGTGAACCGGTGACCTGCCAAATCGTGCTGCATTCGTCGGAACAACCAATAATCAGAAGGAGCAATGTCTGGCGAATACGGCAGGTGCGGTAAAATATCCCACTTGAGCGTTTCCAAACAGTTTTTTACGACTTTTGCGACATGAGGCCAACCGTTATCACGTAGAAGAATAGCTTTGTCATGTCTTAGCTCGTATTCCGGCAGTTTTTCTCGTAATGCACGGCCCAAGCGAATCAATTGTAGCCTATACCGATCGCCCGTAATGGAATCACTAGGTTGTAGCAGCTCATAGTATACAACACTATTCACCATTCTTGAAACGTCGAAACTATTCCCTACATGATTTATCAGTTGGAGCATTGTCACCATAAACTTCTACAAGCATTCGATCAGCTTCAGCTGCACTTTTATTCCAATTAAAGCAGAAACATAAAACCTCCCGCAAATGCTGCTTAGTTACCACAAAATTTGACATATTCAACAAAGTAGAAAACAGGTTTTTTTTTTATGAAACTCAAAGCGCTGTAAACTGAATATTATTGACAGGTGTCTGACCTCTCTGAAACCACCGAAACCAGCTGTCACTATGAAACATTCATAACAGCCAGATCCAACTCTTGAAAACGGACCGAACTAATTTGTACTTCCAATACTTTAACTATTCCATTTAATTATATTTGGGATAATAACAACAATAATGTTTGGACTACAAATTACTTCGATGCAAAAGAATATAAAAATATTTTATCTGCGATTTTAAATGTTTTTATTTTATCCCAAACATGCATCGCCACTTTTCCTATAACAGTCAAACCCCGTTATAGTGAGCACGGTTTATAGTGAACTCCCGGATATAGTGAACGAAATGTTTGCTCACGAATTGTACACACGTATAATGTTATTTTTTGTGGATATAGTGAAATGGCTGCCACAAAAATGACCCTGTGGCTGCAGCTGAGCTTTAATGGAAATTACGTATTTAAAATCACGTATAAGAAATATTTAAACGAGCCATTACGAACAATAGAAAATTAATGACTCAGGTCACACTTTCACATGCTTATGCTGACTCGTGTAATCAATATTATTTCGGAAGAAGAGAATGTATTTTCGATGTGTTTAATTTTTTTGAGAAAATAAAAGCATTAAACAATCAAAAAAATTTAAGTATTTAATAAATTCGAATTTCTTAAATATTCGCTGTCGAATATAGCATAAAAAGTTGAATGTTAAATCAGCAAATTCGAAAAGTATGTTTTAAAACAGGGGTCTCCAACTGGCGGCGGGCCGCATTCGGCCCTGGAAGCCTTTTTTTGTGGCCCACGAACTAAAATATATTAGTAGTTGTCATTTTTTTGTGGACAATTTTCGTAAAAAATCTATATGGGTTTAAAATACTTTTCTTTCGTTAAAAAAAACTAATCTCTTCGTATCTGTGAAATTTAACATACCAACAGTGGAAAAAAAAATCATTTCTCAGGTTTTGTATCCAAGGACATATTTATTCAAATACAAAAATAATCGTGTATGTTGCTCTTTTTTATTTCGTTTTTTTTGTATTTTGAGAATATAATTTAGCATGTGCGTCTCAGAAATTTTCTCGAAGAAATTCGCCGGTTTAACTTTTTGAAACCACGAACTTTGGATGAAATTATTTACATTTGTATATTTTAAAACGCATAAAGGAGGTAATGAATATCATATTTATTTAAATTCTTTGAATCGAATAGGGAGTGAGCAGGGAAAAAATGCTCGAGAAGTTTTTTTCTTTTCTTCTATAAATTCTAATATGTCTGGAAAATTTTTTTAATTTATCACATGATTAAATTTAAAAGAAGAAAAAAAAATCTTGTCACTAAGTTTCTGATTAAGAGAAGATTCAAAACGATACGTAACAAAATTATTTGTAATGCTTGCTATTTTGCTTTTTAATATTAAAAAAAAAACTTTATATTTAAAAGCAAAATATAATCCTTATTTTATTAAGTTTCCATTCAAATTCAAGTACAGCAGACAAATCTCATTTCCCTCACTGAACATTTTGTGTGATACTATGTAAGTTCTAATACCAACCTTTTTAAAGTTTTATATCTTAACAATTTGATATCTGTTGCACATTAATTGTTTAATACATAGGTGCACATTAAAGTTACTGCAGCCAGAACTTTTTAATATGCAATTAAATATTTTTAAAAATCTACTTCTAATTTTAATTTGTAATTCAATACTTTTGTTTTGCACAACTTGATGAAAATCTGACAGTAATATTTAATGTTCCTTCGGACATAAAAAGAGTCCCATATAAAATTTTGATAAAGTTACGGCCTGCCATTTGATTGGTGTTTTTAATTGTGGCCCCCGGCCCCATGCAAGTTGGAAACCCCTGTCTTAGAATAATAAACAAGCTCATGTAAACATGGATAAAAATTTCTTAATTAATCCATACATTTAATGTAAGGGAATTAATTATTTAAAACCATTTTTAGCACAGGTGAAAACTAAGTTCTCCAGCAAAGCTGCTGTCCTTAAAGCAGTGAAGCTGTAAGCAGCTTATAGTTAGTACATTTTTAAAAAGAGGTAGACGACAAAAATAATGTAGTTTTTCCGACCTCTGGTCAAATGTTTACGTTAACAGCAATTTAGAAAAGCAGTCACCAACTTCTGTTCCTTTTAAGCGATAAGTTCCAGAAAAACAGATGTTATATTATATAAATATTTCAGGGTGGATCCTAGGATAGCCCACCCCTTAGCGATTTTTTGAAACCCCGCCAAGCGACTTTTTGAAATCTCGCCAAACTAGGTTTCACTGTGGTTGATTGGTATACGTTTTGTCGAAAGGTATGTCAGAGAAATATCAGATTAACGGTAAGTTATTTTTTATTAAATTTTTAAAAATATTTTATTAAATTTGTAATAATTTAAATTGTTTTTTTAATAATAAAAAACAACATAAATCTCAGTAATAATCACCAAATTGGCGAGATTACAAAAAGTCGCCAAGGGGTGGGCTATTCTAGGATTTTACCATATTTCTTATAAAAACAAATATTTCATATGAAAAAATAAATAGCAGAATTTATAAGCAATCCGGTGCTCTTGTCATTAACTAAGCCTTTTTGAAATCTCACAGAAACCAAATCATCTAAAACAATAAACGTTTCATTCCTTAAAAGAATAATCTGCATTGCTAGAGGAGCTACTAAATAAGCGTATCAGAAATTAAATTAGGAAATGTAAGCTATAAAAGGATAACAAAAGGCAAAATAAATTTAACAAAAGACCCAAATAAAAGTAATTTACATATTTATTTCTGAAATAAAGTTTTGCAACAGCATAAATGCCCATTATCTATTACAATTCCTTCCTCCTTAAGGAGAGCTAGATTAACTGCTAGTCTTGCGAAAAGATAATGCGGTCTCTTTTTCCAAAAAAGAATTCTTAGCTTTTCAAATGATACTTTCTTTTTTATATGTATATTTCTTTATTTAGATAGTTGAATTTTTAATAACGCAATTCCCATTTTTTTTTTGTATCTAGTTATGTTTTCTCAGAAGCAGCATTTCGAATTTCTTTTCTGCTATTCATGATCTGCAGATGAAAATCTCATTTTCGCAACAAATATGAAATTTATTTCCGCAAATTTGAAAATGAACTTCAATGATGATAAAAGAATATATAATATCTATTTCAGGGGTGTTCTGAATTATTTATTTTCTTAGGTTCGTTTGCAATTATCGCTTTCAGAAACTGCGCCATTTCTTTTATATTAGAATATCTGGTTTCTGAGAATTATCATAAAACTAGTTACTTTATGATATTGTATGCAATTAATTTTAAATTCTTACCCTTAATAAGACTTCCTTTATTGCTAAGAGTGGAAATTTCTTTGTTATATAGACTATACTTATTTTTTTGTGAAGAAGAATTTTCCATTTCCATATTATAATTCGATTTAAATGTTGTAATCAGTGTTGCCATTTCTTTTTGTATTTTAATTTAAAATTTTGGGAATCTAATTTGTTTAGAAGCGGTGTGTTTTTAAATTGTCAAAAGTTAAAAATGGTTATTTTTCACACTTGTTTGAATTAAATGAAAAAGAATATGGCGATATGAGTTGGAATTTAATTTTGTTCTCAAATAATACAGAAAAGTTTAATGTCGTGGAAATTATTTATTTTATAATTTCATTTTGCTGTTATGTTAATATTGATAATATAAAGAAGAATATATAATATACTGCGTAAAAAATAAACTTAGTCAATTTTTATTTTGAATTTCAAAACTAAACATTCTATGAAAGGAAACAGTACTAACTGAATAAGTACATTTCTTTTTAATATTTGAATTGCCGAAAGATATAATATATGCTTTTAAAAAACTAAATCGCTCTTCGAACATTTATTTAAATATACAATTAAATAAAACTTTCAAAGAAATATATACTATTAATAATTTCATCACCTTTTCAAGGGTTTAAGTTTTAATATTATTCACATAAATTAATATATTTTTGCATATTGAGCTTTTGAATTAAAATAACATATTTTGCATAATGAGTTGAAGTAACAATGAAACTTATTCAAAGTTAATTTAAAAGATGTTAATTTGAAAGTTACATTTTTATTTGAAATCTTTTCTTTCGATAGAAAAATGATTATATTTTCTTCAGAATTAATAATTCTTTTGAATATTTTTTGTTTCATTTCATTCAATAAAATGTCTTCTATTGAACCTTGTTACCACCAAATATTGAATTTTAAGGATGTATTTTTTAAAAAAATAACTATTACATGAACTTTCAAAATGTATCAGAATTACATACAACATTTAAATTCACAATTTGGTAGCAAGACTCAATAGAACAAATTTAAATGAATACAAACAAAAAATATACAAAAATATCCATTAGTTGTCTAATGAATGCCGAAACTTTTTTCATAAAATCCATCATAGGTTAAAATGAGAAGTAGAATTCATTTTAAGTATGCAGAAAACCCTTAAATAGTGAGGTGAGTGGGTGTGAAGGGAGTGTGAAGGGCAGTAGCCCCAAGAGGCGTCCAATAGGCAACTAAGGACGCAAAACTTATAAAGCTTTTATTGCCCATCAGTAAAATGGGTCTTGTTTTGGATTTGATGGCGTGAAACCAGAAAAAAAAAAGCGTTTGACCAATGGGTAACCAGTGATCGTAATAAAGCGATTAAATTTTTATTTGTTATTTTACTTTATTTTTTTTATATTGAAATTAAATTTTTTAATTCGAAAGTATTTGACTCGGGAAATATAACATAATTTGAATTTAATTATTGAGTGTTAGATCAATAAAATTTAAATATTCTTTAGATTTAAGAGGCAAATTAGAACATTTTGTTAGAAATAATACATAATTTACAATTAATGAGCCAATTGGTTGCAGTTAGAAATACAAAGTGAAAAAATTGAAATCTTTGTGAAAGAATATGGTATGTGTCACTTAAGAGAATAGATACTTGACGGGCTTGGCTTACTCGAAATAGAATGGAAAGAATAGTTGCTAACGCAAGTAAATTCCACGTTTCAACAACCAATCAGGATCGAGATACTCACACTACGTCACTTGCAAGTATCCCATTAAGAATATTTTGTTTCAAATAATAAATAATTTATATTTAAAATAAAAACAAGAATTATTTGTTAGAAATAATTAATTATTTACATTTTAGAGGAAAATAAGAATATTTAGTTTGAAACAAATTCTTTTAGCATCAAAAATTTTCTTATTTCCATTTAAATAAATAAAAAAATAGGGATTTAAAAATATGATTTTATATTTTTACAAATGCATATATATCTTTCCAACTTTTTCTTTTAAAATTTTTTCACCCCTCCAGTGCTATATGCTTCTCTTTTTAGGAAGAGTTTGCCCCGAGCTTCCTTTAATCACTGCAAACGAGGTCCTAAATTATCGCGTAAAGCATGGGTAAAATGATATAAATTTGCCCGGATTATAGCTCTTAACTTCCATAATCTGTAGAAAAATAATAAAATGATGAAAATAAAGATACTCAGGCGGATGGATTTTATGTGGATATGGACGCATTGATTTAAGTTCGGCTTAAATAATGCCTTGAGTCGATTTGCGGTTGAATTAGAGTAATAAAAAAAATGATTGCAACTGAGGCAAGCTTTCAACTGCATGTTTCACTAAATAATACTCGCCCTGTCCGCCAAGAAAATTATTTTCAGATATAGGTTTACAGTTTAAAAAAGGGTTCAAAGATTCCATTATTCAAACGTTCTGCAAATCCATCAAGTACCTCTCTCACATATTTGCTTATGAATGTTAGAAATATATAAGAAAGTGATTCCGGAGAGAATGAAGAAAGAATGGAGAAAGTTGGAGAATGGAGAAAATAAAATGGATGAATTGGAGAAAGTTGAATCACCTGAATTTAAAAAAATAGGCAGAAAAGATAATTACTTTCCTAACTCGCCGACTTAGTGTTCAACCCAAGATCTTCACAGGGTCATTAGTTACGGTAGATGAAAGTAGGGCCCGCGCCATATATAAGCATTCGCCACCTTGGAAAATGCGATAAAATCATAAATTTGGCGAATAAAATTTTGTTTTGGCGAATGATTTTTCCCACTGGAAAGAAATTACAGAATTACGCCAAAATCATTTTTTCTAAACAAATCAGTGTTTTTTTATTCGATTACAGTAATTTTCGGTACATGCGCCGCATAACAACTTAGAATTAGGTCCAAAAATTGGCGAAAACTTATAACTAAAAAAAAAGCTTCTCGAGTTGCCACATCGCCAAATGTGATAACATTGTAAATTTGGAGAATAAAATTGTGTTTCGGTGAAAGTATTGGGGCTAATGATTTTTCCACGGAAAGAAAAATATATAATTAACTCGATCCTCAAAATTACGTCATAATGAACTTTTCTAAACAAATCAGCATTTTTTATTCGATTACAGTAATTTTCGGTACATGCGCCAAATAACCACTTAGAATTGGGTCCAAATAATAAACCCCCGAATCAAACCACCGCAAAATAGCTTTCTATGGGAAAAAAATAATCATAAAAAAATGTTAAGATTTGCATTTGGCGAAAACTTTTGAAGTCTGGCAAATTCTTTTAATATTTGGCTAATTTACTGGATAATAATTTGAAATCCATAGCGTGGGCCCTAGATAGTGAGGTTATTCGTAATCTTCATAGTAGTAAAGAGAGCAAATCACTCTTAAAGAAGTCAGGGACATAAACATCAAGGAGAATTCATTGGCATGATTTGTTTACAAAGGGATTATTGTATTTGACGGTTAAGCTGACTGTGACGAGATTAGAAAATTCTCAATAGTCATTTCGTTTTATCTTATTTCCGTTAACAAATACACATAATATTGCCAATAAAACAGTAGGAAAGCCAATATAACTAGTTTAGTTGAAGAAAATAATGTATATTTGAACAATTTTTTTATTCATTTTTAATATATCTATTAAAGGAAACTTATAAGATACCAACCTCTTCAATTATGTTACAACAAAAATGAATAAGGGCTTGTGACATTATAATAATACGCTGCCTTTTTAAAATTTTAGGGAGGGTCACTAGGGGAGGGTTTACATCTAGGCAAAAAGATATCCAACGTAAATATCTATCTGGAAACAATATTCTAACCACATGACAGTATGGCATATCACTGTTTTTTCCCGAGCCATTTAATTTTTATAACATTAATTTCTGAATTGCCTCTTGTAACGTTAAAAGTTAAGTTGCATTTTCACCTCTTTTTTCTATTTTAAAAAATCGTAACAAGTGTTTCTTAAATGCACAACACTATATAAAACAAAATATTCTCGTTCAAAAACACTGAAGAATTCTTAATTATTTATTATAAAAAAAACTTTTAATCCTGATAAGAATCCTAACTGAAAAGTAGATTCAAAACTAATTACGAAAAAAAAAATATTAATCAATAGTTCCTTATGAAATTTTATTGTTAATTATGATTGTGTAGTTTGTATTATTATCAAGAATCAAAACTACTGAAAACAAAAAAAAAAAAAAACTTTAAACAATTCTTAGTAGTGTAATAACCATGGTATAAAAACAGATAATATAACATTTATTTAAAACGTTAAATATAAATAAAAGGATTTCGCATTGTTGTGTTGATTCATTAGTATTATTATTTTGGTGATAAAGTTAAAATGATATTCCTGTACGTTAGGGTTAGCTTACGGACTTTTGCAAAATCTCTTATTTTCACTTACGTCAATTTGATACTTTTTCACAAGCGCATGCGCATTCTCTTTGAAGCTTACGTGCGGAAGTTAACGTAACGTTGCGAAAGCTCCCTATTGATTTCATTTTAAACGTAAGCAAACAACATTTGATGTCTAGCAAATGACTATATTTTTAATGCATGCATCTTGGAAAGACAATTCTAGACGGTTAGATACAGACAAAATAACATTTGGTGGTTACGGATGCATTTTTAATTCATGCAACTTGAAAAGGTAATTCTAGACACATAAAACCGAATTACAATTTTGAGCACCATATCTTATTTTTAAAATTATAATTTATTTAAAACTTGTTTAATGAGAGCAATGCTGATAAAATTAATTACGGTCCGTCTTTAAATAAAATTCCGTGAACTATCTTAACATAACAAAAAGAAAGTTTTTAATTCGTCCAAACATCGCCATTAGTTTCAAACTGACACACACCGAATTAAAAAGAAGGACTTTAATCTAATTAAATCATTTGTACTTTAAATTGTTTCATTTAATTTGGAATTATTGAAATACGTCGAGGAGGAGTAACAAAAAAAAGGCCCTTTCAAAACCTTGACAAACGAAGTTTTCGAGATTTTGAAAGTGCTTAAAAGTGAAACTTGGGATATATATTGCATTAATGTTTTCCTTTTTTCACAAAGCAATTCATCGAAGTAGAAGGAGCAGAATTCTTTTTCAAAACCTTTTAAGTAACGTTTTTACCGGCCTAATTACATCAGTCTTCCAAATTTAATTAAATTAGAGCAAATTAATTGAAAGGCGATTTTTATAGAATTGAGTCTCGGTGCTATTGTTATCTTACTTAAAATGAGGTACAAGAACTTGTAAAAAGCAATTTTAGACATAGCAGATTTCCTTTGAAAGATTTCAGAGAAGTTCTTCTTCACCTTTAATTACCCTTCGTTCCAAAAGTATTCTTTAAAACGAGGCCATATTGTATCCCTAAAACCAGAGTAGCTATTATGTTATGACCAGCATCGCCTACTTTTATTACTAACGTGGTAAAAAATTTGATTGCCGTTGTAAAGAGTAGGATTATCATAAATTTCCTGGCCAAATTATTAGACTCACTGTAGGAGTCTATGTAAAATCTTAATTATCAGTATATACTCTACAGCTGTATTGTTTTAACGCGGCTGAAACCGGTTTGCACTTGTTTACGTTCGTGTATTAATTGGTTAACATTGTAATGATATACGTTAAAAATAAATACAAATGGGTGGTATATAAAAAATCTTCGGAATAAAAACCCATTACATGTATGTTTAAATATAAAAGTATTGCTTATAAAATCGTGCAGCATAAATATTAAAAAACTACAGTGCGTCTAATCATTTGATGCAACTAATACAATATAATAATATAATACCTGATATAATAAATATTCTATATTTATATAATATATTGTCTAATTTATCTAATCATCGAATTTATATTATATGTAACCAAATTTTACTAATTGTTACACGAATGTAAGCAAGGTAATACTATACAGCTTTATTGTTTCAACGCGACCGAAACCGGTTTGCACTTGTTTACGTTCGTCTATCAATGGGTTAAATTAGGCGATATATAATATAAATTCGACGATTGGATAAATTAGACGATATATTATATAAATATAGAATATTTATTATATCAGGTATTATATTAGTATATTATAATAATTAGACCAAATTATTAGACGCACTGTAGTGTTATTTTAATAATGACATGCTTTGCACGAGTTTATAGGCAATACTTTTATATTTAAACATACATGTAATGGGTTTTTATTCGGGAGATTTTTTATATACTTCTTATTTGTATTTATTTTTAGCAGATTGCATTACAATGTTAATCAATTGATATACAAACGTAAACAAATGCAACCCGGTTTCAGCCGCTTAAAAACAATAAACCTATATAGTATCACCTGATAAATTAAGATTTTACATAGACTCCTACAGTGAGTCTAAAAATTTGGCAAGGGACTGTATAAAGCAAACGTGTAAATTGTTTCCTTCCATACAATTTTTTTCCCCGCTTTTCTTACGAAACTTGCCACACACTTCCAAAAACTAGCCAAAAACCATGTCTATTGTTGATTACATATTAACCATATCACTTAATTTTTTTTCTTGAAAGATAATTATGTAAATTAATATTTGGTGTTGTCAATGGAAGTCAAAAACTTCGATTGCACTCCATTTTATCCTTTTCTTTTTACTGTTTTTTTTTTTTTAGCAATACGTGCTTTTGCTTAAAACTACAAACTCGTTATAATGACAGTTTCATCAGTTATAGGGAATAGTCGTTATAACAATTCACTGGTGAAAATTCGATATAACGAGTACGGCATACTAGTCTGCTATTACGACTAAATGTTTTTTTTTTTTTAGGAAAATACACATTTCTCTTGTTTAGGTGAGCAAAATTACACGGAAAAAGGTTTATACGGAAAAAATTCAACTTATTTTTTGTATCAATACAGAAAAGCGAAAAACAAACATGGTTTCCTTCTTGTAAATTTTAACCCTTGATTTTTATAAAACAATTTACAAATCTATTAACACTAAACATACCACAACTGGTCAAATGACCGTTTAAGAACTTTTGCATTGAAAATGCGCTTATCATCTTATCGTTTTTGCACATTTGACTTCATGACTTTTAATAACAATTATATACAGTTAATATTCTATTATTATTTTTTTTTTTGTATTTTGTTTGTTTCGAATAATACTTGTATACCTATTTCTACCACAGCCGTTCATTTGACCGTAAGAACAATTTGTCGCTTTATAAGGTTATCGGATCAGACATTGCGATGTAATGCGTGTTCAACGTATTGCATTCGATTATTTGCACATTTCTGCAAAGACCGTCGCGTAGTGAGTTCAATCAGAATAACTGAGAATTCAAATTACAAGAAAGTACCTAAAATTTTATATTGACATTTTTGTGTCAGAAAAAGTGACAAACACTAAATGTTTCAGTAAGTAGCTTTATATTTTATTTTGATACCTTTACTTCATTTCTAACTAACTGTTAGTGTTTACCCAGAAAAATGTCGAAACAGTCAAGACAGTACAAATTCTTAAAAAAAATAATATTAATTACACGAATAATTATAAGAATTATAATTCGTATATATTCTTATATTTATAAAAATAATTATACGAATAATAGAAATAATAATAATTAGAAGAAATATGTTTGCGGGAAATGTATAATGGAAACACCCTGTACATATAAAAAATGCATTGAGCAATGAATTAAAAATGTGATACATAAAAATTGGTAATATATAAATTTGTTTAATTATAATAAAGTTTTGTTTTAGTTTATTTCCTTCCTAGCATCCATATTTCATGCATTCAATCAAGAAACATTGAGTCCGGTTATTAGACCGTCTATGGTAGATATAGGTATAGGTTAAGTGTTGGTATGTTTAGTGTAAAACGATAATAAGCTTTCCTTCAAATGAGGAGGCCAAAAATTTCATCTTTTCGTCAACAAAAAACAAAAACTCTGTGAGGTTGGATTCAAGCTATTACCAGAAAGATGGCAAACAGTATTAGAAATGGATAGACAATATATAATTCAGTAAAATAAAATCGTCTTTCATTTTTCATTAAAAAGAAACAGTATTAATTTCCGAACACCCGATAGCTGTGCAAAAATAAAAAAAAAAAAAAAAAAAAAAAAAAAAAAAAAAAAAAAAAAAAAGGAGGTAAATATGTTATTTCATTTTTTACCCGTTGGCAAAATGAGTCTTGTTTTGAGTTTGATGGCGTGCGCAACTTATTTTTACGTCATCACACTTTTCAACTGTGCTCAAGAGTAATAGTAAACAGGGCGCATGCGTCGTCATTTCATGCGTTGCTATGGCGACCGCTGCTGTTTTTCTTTTTATTTTCACTAGCAGGCATTTTTAATGTATTTACATAATAATAATTTAAAGTATTTTTATTATTAACGTATAATTACTGGCTTGGGGTGATTTTATTATAAATAGGAATGCTGAAAAAGGAAAAGTGTTTTGTGACGTCTTGAAACACGTACATAGGCAAGGATATGAAAACCAATCCGACGACTAACATCAATTGAGAGAGTTTTTGCATCCCATGATTTGAAATGTTGTGGCGTTTAACGGAGTCAATCCAGAAAGAAAAAGCATTTGACCAATGGATAACCAGTGATCGTGATTAAGGTGAGAAAAAAAAATTGGATTTTTTTTAGCATTGTTATTGCTATTTCAACATTAAATATGTGCATTTGATGCAACGACAAACTCGCCTATAAGGGCAATTTTTATCTGATTTCTAATTGTTAAGTTTATTAGCTTGTAGTACACCTCTATCTTCATTTAAGCGATATATATTTTTTACTTTAGCTATCTCTTATACACATAAGTAGATATTATGAAATATTTCATGATATTGCTCACGTTTAAAACAAATTTAATAACGTTGCTTTGTAAAATAACAATGGAAGCAAACTATTGATATTCTTCCATAAATACGAACCCTCGGAAATATATAGGATTATAAAATAAAGACATTACAAAATTTACAAGTTTAAATAACCCATTGTTTCTCTAAGAGATGAAAAAGAAATTGCAAAGACTGATTTTCATTGTTTGTATTATGAATACGCGTAAAGGGCATATCATCAGATGTTAAATGAAAACGCTTCATAAATATAAATAAATATATTATTATGTTAGTTTTTTCTTTATAAATGGAAGGCAAAGATTGAATACATAAATCGTCAGTCAACATTACAAATGACTTTACTTTCAGAAAGCGCTTCGAATCTTACAAGCTGAATGCACAGTTAAAAGTATTCCACCAAAAAGTATTCGAAAAATCAAAAACAAAAAGAGATAAAAACTATACGGTTTGCGGCGTCATGCTCTGGAAACTAGATTTTTATTCTTTTCTACGACTTGTTTCAAAATGACTCTACCATAGCTATTATAACTGGAAAAAAATCGCTGTAAGAGTCGCCACATCGCCAAAGGCGATAAAATCGTAAATTTGGCGAATAAAATTGTGTTTCGGTGAAAGTATTGGCGAATGATTTTTTTAACGGGTAAGAAAAATATAATTAACTCGATTCTCTAAATTACGTCATAATAAATTTTTCTAAACCAATCAGTATTTTTATTCGATTATAGTAATTTTCGGTAGATGCGTCGCATAATCAATTAGAATCGGGTTCAAATAATATAAGGCAGAAACAAACTACCGTAAAATATTTTTCTATACGAAAAAAATAATCGTTAAAAATTGTTAAGCTTTGCATTTGGCGAAGTGTTTCGAAAACTGGCGAATACTTTTGATATTTGGCTAATTTACTGGCTAATGATTTGAAATACTTAGCACGGGCCCATGATAATTCATTTCTTGCAGGGTCCGTTAAACCGATATTCCTTAGGTGATGCCTTTTCGGACTCTATATTGAAAATTTGAGAAATAAACTTTAAAAGTACTCTTTCGGAAAAAAGTTAAGTTCTTCGAAGCGTTCCTTAATATTGTTCCTTCAGCAAATTTTTCAGTTTCGAAAAGTATACAAAAACTTTGTTCAAAAATTATGGTAAATTATCCATAAGCTCCGATAAAAAGAAAACAACAAGGTTTAAGGATGTCACTAAGAATTTAAATATATTCCAAACCAAGACTTAAAAAGTTATTTCGAAAGTACAGAAACATACAGAAGGAAATACGAGTAAGACTCAACTTCATTCCTGGTTGGTATGGTATGTTTCAAAATGGTTATTCGTAACATATTAAATGCGGAACTTGTGGCTTCAACAGGGCAACAAGGCCCTGAGAACTACTACATCATGTCGAGAGGTTTCTTAATACAAAATAAACGCGTATGCAATCCAAATAATATCAGGAGTTATCAAATAAGCACTAAAAAAAATAATAGCCACCTCATAACACTATTCAATATAATTCTTTATTATATTAAATAATGAATATTATTAATATTTTTAAATTTAATGAAATATTTTTTTACTTAATATGGTAGGAAGACTGCTCACTCGTAAATAACTTTTGTCATATTTTCTTTCAAACTCGAAATTATAATTCACTTTAATAAGACATAAAAATTGAACGCTTATTATTAATGAATCGAAGAAAAAAAATTCACTATTAGAGGGTAATTGACTATTAGAGGAAAAAATATCTTTTAAAAAAGCATCGATGCGTTAAGGAATTGTAGACAACTTAAATGACAAGGTAAGGAAATACGAAGACTCATTAGTGTTTTCATCATAGGGTCTGTGAACACGTAAGGTCACGGTCGATTTATAAGGAGAAATGGTGAGAAAAAAAATTATCCCGTGGTTCTAGAAAATGATATTAAGTTTATTCTGTATTGATGAAGCTTTGACGATGAGGTTAATCCTTTGTGTATTTATTTATTTAACATTGTTTAAATGATTCATTCTAGCGAATAAATATGCTTCTTCTCATGATTAAGTGACGAAGTTTTATGACTTTTAAGAAGTATTTAATTTTGCTAACGCTGGATTGTTATTAAATGAGCCTTAAAATAACGAATTATTAGTATAGTTCGTTCATCAGGAGTTGGCACTTGGCTCCGGCTTTATCACGTGGTATGCGACGATACTATTTCGTTATTTTTTGGGAAAAGGATGTGAAAAATCCCGGACAAAGTTGCTGTTTGGCGATCATAAGGCAAAATTATTTATTTCGCGATCTTAACGTGCATTTTTTTAACATTAAATATTTCATACATTTGATGATATTTCGCGCCATTTCTTATGATATTTCTTTCTTTTGAATGAATAGCTTGTCGTTTTTGAGACATTTTGATGGAAAAACAGCAACTTTTAGATTTAAAATATATTTAATTAGCTAGAGAGACGAAATGTATAATGGGAGATGATAAAACGAAGTAATAAGTGACTGAAAAAGAATTCACTGTTTGTGTTTGGCGCTCATTAAGGGTTGTCTAAATTTCAAGCGCGGAGATGTTTCACCTCTTACTCCCGTGCTGAATGAACTCTGCATCCGAGGAGGTGGAGCCAAGTGCCATCTCCTGGTGAACGAACCATACTTGGTGACGTTGCCCAATATTGTTAGAACAGATACACTTTCAAGTGATCGTTTGGAATAATCTTTTTACTTATCTTTCAGAACTGTATGTTTGTAGAATTTTAGTAACTTTAAAAGTTCTCCAATAAACATTTAGAAAGCAAGAAATCCACAGCTGTTTTTGGGTATTTGAACTTCAGAATCGCATATTTTTCGAAAGGAGATAATCTGAGTTCCAGAATTAACTATTAGTTCTAAATTAGATAGTTCTAGAATAAGATAATCTGAATTCCAGACTAATGAACTGATTAGAGTTCTAGAATTAAATATTGGTTCTGAATTAGATAGTTCTTGAATTAGAAAATCTGAGATCTAGACAAATGAGATAATCTGAATTCCAGAATCAATTATTAGTTCTGAGTTAGATAGTTCTAGAATTAGATAATCTGAACATGTAAACTGTGCTTCGGAATAAACGGTGCTTTGGAATAAAATAAACTGAATTCCTGAATTAAATCAGATAAAAAAATCAGATTTATTTTATTTAAGACTCAAAATTGTACATAACACGCAGACTTTCAACCAATAGAAAAAACATATTGGCAAAAAAGCAAAATTAGGTATCAAAATTAGAAAATTTTGCTTCTGGCCAGTGGCTAGTTACATTAACTTGCTTTGAAAACATTTTAAATATTTAGTACGCAATCAAAACATGCCGCTAATTTTTCAAAAGTTGAAAATTTCAAAGGATTAAATGAACTGTTTATATCAACAATGTAAGGGATCATTTTTGAAGCTTTTCAGAAAATAAGGTAAACATAAACATTAGAAGGTACATTTCCAAGCCTAAAATTAAGTAATTTTTACAATAATATGTTCGTAATAATTCCATATATATATAAAAAAAAAGAAAATTCACATCGAATAGGGTGGCGACAGGCCAGCATTTTTTTATTCGCCATTTAGTCACCTTGTGGCCGATAGCGATTGTTAATTTTGGCGGGATTATTTGCTAGAAACAAAACTAAGCACTGAACATTCTATAATCAGAGGAAAGATTTTTCTGTTTAGTTACGCTAAAGAAACCCCAATAAATCAAACCTATGAGAAAAATTGACGAGGAACAAAATCTGCGGCAAATTAAGGCTACCGTTCTAAATTGCGCAGAATTTTGCATCTAAGACTACATTTGTAGCATTTAACAACGAAGAAAGAAGCTGTGGTGGCTCAGGGGATAGAGCATCCGCCTTCTATCCCAGGTTCGAATCCCACCGATGGCTGTTCGATACGAATTCACACCCGGCTCGCACCGATTACAATGCCAGGGGTCTGTTTAGAAGAAATTTGGGTCCGTTAACGGACCCTTCACAAAATATCTTTTCATAAAAACGGACCCTTCACAAAATATTTTAACTTAAAAACGGACCCTTCACAAAATGATTTTTCTTTTAATCGGACCCTTCACAATTTTTTTTCATCTTCATTGTTATTTTATTAATCGAACAAACCCTTTCCACGGCAGAAAACAAGAAAGATGGATGTAAACGAATTAAGTTTTGTCTTCGGCAGACGATTCTCCCATTATTCGTCCGAAATGAATATTCTGCGTTCAGCACTATAGGCTAAATACCAAATATTTGTATGTTGCATCTCTAATTTAGTAGCAGCTATTGCTGTTTATTTTTTAAATTTTAATTTTTTTAATTATAATTTTACAGTGTTGAGCATAATCTTGTATGTCTATACAATTTAAAAACTCCTTGAAAAAAAAATTTTTTTTTTGCAATAACGGACCCTATTTGCACAAATTTATAAAGGCGGACCCTGGTTGAAAGAATGTGAGTAATTTTTTTCACAATTTCTCGAAAAACGGACCTTTCACAAAATGTCTGGACAGACCCCTGAATGCTGATGTAAAATATCCTCAATGGATCATGGGTTAGATTCCCCTTTTCCGACAGGCTAACTGAGGGAAGTTTTCATTATTTTTCTCTCCATATAATGCAAATAAGAGTTAGTTCCATTAAAAAGTCCTCCACAAAGGCAAATTTCTCCGAATACTTGATCCAGCAATTCCTTTGTCTTCTGGATTGGGTTCAAAATTGCAAGGCTATAAGTGAATGATATAATTTTTCAATTCCTGCTATTAGTTCACAATCTCCCTATATCTTGTTCAAATTTTCAATCGTTCATCAAAATACACTCATAAAATACAATTCATACACACATACGTTCATAAAATACAATTCATACACTCAAGTGCAAATACATTTTTTTTAAAACTTGTAGTTACATGTTAATACAATTTTTTCAAATATTAATTCATTCATTAAATTTAATTCATTAATTTTAGTTTTATATGGGAAAAAAATCGTATTTATGCAATTAAAAATAACTAAAATAAAATTTTACTTTGTTGACCGATGTAAGAATTGACTTTAAATTTTTTTTTTATTACTTGTTTCAAATTAGTAAAAACTAGTTAACAAATTAGCTCCTTGTACTTATTTTTTCCCCACTGGTTTTACGGATGAAATATTTACATTCGCTCCTCGGTTAATGATGCATTTAAAAAAGAGCATATTTCATCATCATTATTATTGCACGTTGTCAAAAGTATTGATAAGATCTGTACGTAACAATAACTCAGAAATTAATCAGCATGAAAAAAGAATAATTTATCTTCATTTGAGATTGTCACACACCCGGAGCTGTTTGATTAAGTTATAAATACTTCTTAACAAGGCAAAGATTAGATCAATTTTGATATTCCATATCTTTGATATCTGTCATCTTGCAACAGATGTCATAAACTAAGATACATTGTAGTTGGTACTTTGCCTCATTAAAATAGCGACGGAAGATAAGAGGGGGAAAAAATGCATTTGCGACACTTGCATTTGATGTCAATCGGTCGACTGGTTTCTGAGTTATAAAATTTCTCGAAAAGTCGTATGTTTAAAGTTTGATTTCTCGAGAACTTTTCGATTGATTTCCTTAACTCCTTTCCAGTGTCTCCCGAATCCAGTTCGGGCGATTGCATTATTTGTGATGCATTATTTACGTGCATTTAACTGACTTCGGGTAGGAGAAAAATTAACGTTTTTATTTTGTGAAACCCGAGCGGAGTTCGTTTCTACTCTAGGATACTTAATTTGCTATTTTCCTAATAGATGGCCTCACTGGTCCTAGTTTTCCACGGATTCGATCGAGGGAGGGAAATGTGTGTACGTGGGGGGGGGGATATACCATACTGTAAAAGATTTGTAAAATTTATGTATTGAAAATCATATCGTTGTTTTTATATTATACTAGTTATATTTTTTTAGCTTCAAAATTTTGTTTAATTTGCTCTAATTGAATAAGATGTGTGTGTAATCCATTACTTATTTATGTGTATGTAAAAACTATAAATACAAGTAGTTATTGCATTTAAAAAAAATTGTAATAAAAAACCATGTTCTAACTTTTATAATAATATAAAGAACAAAATTAAACAGTTAAAAAAGTTTTCCATTTTTGGACCATTTTTCTGAAATATTAAGGGGCTAAAATGTGGTGTTTTGCTATGTATAATAATAACGTGCTCTAAATTGATGTGAAAACTTGTATACCTCTATATTCACATTTTTGTTAAATATTACATAAATAACAACATAAATAATGATTAAAAATTATTTTTTGTATGTGATTATCTTTGGAAAAACAAATGTTATCATTAAATGTAAAAATGCTTTCGATTCGCTTAAAAAAGGCCTCTAGTTATGGGGAAACAAAGAAAAAAGAAAATTAACATTAAGGTGTTATAATTTTCGATCGCTCTCCTGACCAACTATTGAGACTATTTTCAAGATTGCAACTTCCTCTCATATTTAGAGAATCCGTATCCAACGAAAATATTCTTTATTTAGAGGAAGTATGCGTTCTTCTGTCCTTTTTCGTAAGTAAAAATATAATCTGCATTAATTAATTATAATATATTTGGTGAGATCCATTTAACCATTAAGATTGAAACTTGAAAATCCGATCGTTAGATTATGAGTTATCGAGAGTGTTCACTTTTTTTATTTTGCATACTGTACATAACTGTAGATATCAATGCATTAGATTTCATTTATGCTGCCGACATGTATATGTTTCTGAGAATGATCGCAATTGGTGGTTGTTGACTTCTACCGGCGAATGTTGACAATCACATAGTAGCTTTGGTAAATGTTCTGAAATATATAGTAGGTCTAGTTAAGTGCCATTGCCCGGTATGCCCTACATCAATGCTTTTTCAAGGTTCAATGCCTTTGGCCAGTATACATTTCCCCGGTACTCCGAAAACTGATGTTTCTTTTAATTTATCCTCAGCAGATATCGAATAAATATAGTAATATATCGACCATAGGGGAAGCCCGGGCAAGACGGGACTTCGCTTTTTCTTCTATGCGTATCACGGTAGCGACATCTAAAAAGTAGCGACATCATCGTTTTCGGTAAGAAAATATTGTTGTTCTCAATACGCACAAGTTTTTTCATCAGTTCGCAAGGTGTTACCGAAATGCAAGCATTGTTTTGTTTTTCTTATAACACGTTAAAATATTTTTCCATGTTTGTATGCTGTTATTATTTGTTTAATACATTGCAATAAATTTTTCAAATTTGTGGCACTGTAGTGTTATTATTAAACAAACATAATGAGCAGTGAAAATTAAACTTTATTTATTTAAACAAATTTGCAGATAATTTTTTAAAAAATGCACTATCCGAGCAAGATGGACCAGGCAAGATGGGACAGCCAAAGTAGAATAAAAGTGTAATATAAAAATTAAACTCTCCGGATTTGGCAAAAAGCATACAAAATAGGGTAATATTATTGAAAAAAAATATGAACTAGCACATATAATTTAACAAATTATTTAAAAAAAATTACAAAAATAATTTATAATTAATTAATTGACAGACTATATTCAGATTGCTTACAATGGGCTCACGAAGCGTGCAGTGCTTTTTCCGGTTTTGGCCGCTTCTTATGCAGTAACTGTGATGTTTAGGAACGTTTTTTTTGTTGATTATTCTTTTATTCTGACATTAATTTCTGTGATTTTTGAAATATAATCACAATTCACTATTTATTGTTTGTAAGAAAATTCCTTGTCCCAAAATATCTGCATTTTGTTATTGCAATTTGTAAATGATATTTCCTTACATTCGTTTTATGTATACATAATTTCTGATAAAAAAATCGATCACGAGGGCAAATGCTCAAAATGATATTTTAGTATGACTGAAATGAAGATGAAATTTACCTTTATATAAAATGAATAAAACTCTCATTCGCAAAACTTTTGATTTTCAAAATTACAACCCAAAAATTGAGTCGGCTGTTCAACGACGAATGTAAATACAATTTAAATCCATGATATATTCATATTCAATTTATAATTGTATATATATATATATTGATAATTTATTAGCATAGAAAAATGTATAGTATAGGATACATATCTTACGAATATTGGATCCTTATTTACTATTTATATTTACTACATATTTGGTTACTACTTTGCGTGTCCAATTCATTGGATTCGCAGTATAAAAATGATCACTGAGTAGTATCAAATACCATCGATTAATCGAACTCTGGGAACATCGAATTACCATGGCTGAAGATGAAAAACAATAAATTAAATAAAAACGGCAGAAGATACCAACGTACGATTTTCATTTGGTGATTTATTTTTTCCGAGTTTCAGAAGTAGTTACAGAGTACGCCAACAGATGACGCTGCTAAAGGAGAATAAACCTCCAAATCATGTTTTCAAAATAATCATCGTTTTCAGCAACAACGTGGTCTAAAGACAAAATTAAAAAATGCCAATACCTCTCTTTAGAATGCAATAAAAAACATTGTTTTATTGTTTTTAAGCTCTGTTTGCTTACTACTAATGTAAGTTATTTTCACTTTTAATACAGAATTCTCGTTTTCAAAGCAAAACCGTACGTTCCATCTCACACTATTGTTCTTCGGTTGATTTTCAACAGCAATTTTACAAAATTTATTAATTAACACCAAAATACAAAATTTATCTATAAAATGTTAAGTAAGGCATTCCCGCAATAGCCCGTACAGGGGCAGGGGGATTAAGGCTTATTCACAGTGACAGACGCATCATGGGTTTGATTTTCATTGCCATCGGGGTTAACCGTGTGGTGTTTTCGTGATTTTTTTCACAATAACACAAATACGGATTAGTTCAAAAAGTCCTCCACGAAGGGTAGTTTGTTCCAATCCTTGATTCAGGAGTTCCCTTGATTTCTGAGTTATATTCAAAATGGAGTTGTCCAAACCGTTACGGATTTAAACATAGATAGTCGTAAACTTAAATAAAAATAGATCATCTGTCCAACATCGACAATAAAAAAAAAATCTTCCACATTTTATTTTTCTGTCTCATGTAATTATGGCAATAAGTTATTGAAATAGATTGTTTTGAAACTAATTTTTATTCGGAAATTAAGCTAAGCATTTAAGCATGATTTTTAAATTAAATTGTCACAGTACTAAAAGTATAAGTGGAGGAAAAATAGAGTTTTTTTTTCTTCATTGAAAGTTCTTAAAGTTTCCTTTCTCATAGGGCATTATATAAACACGTTTTAGAATAAATACACAAAAATAATGTTAAAAAATATATAAAGCATTTCCAAAAGAGGGGCATGATTTCCATATTAAATATTATGGGTGTTGCGTGAGTTCGTCAAATAAAAACAGCTCAGCTACATCAAAGAGTTTGCGGAACACTTTGATGTTCATGTTTTAACCGACCAACTAAATAAGTAAATCACTACACATACTGTTTCACTGTGAAGTTTTCTTTTAATGTAACTTTGTAAATTAAATACATTTTATTTTTGTTAAATTTGTTAGAAAGAAAAGGTTGATATTTTAGAAAACACGACTGAATTAATGGTATTGCAATTCTATACAGAGCAAGAAATGTACGCAAATTAAAAAAGTATATAAATAAATTTGTCCTACTTTTTTTCTTCAAATAAATAATTTGTGTTCAAATGGTCGGATTTTTACGGAGTAAATAACACTCTTAATGGTTCAAAGGAGTGGCCTTATGCAAATTAATTAATTCTAAACATAAAATAAATTACGAAACACAAAAACGTATTTTCTCAAAATAAACTAATTTTTTTTCCCCATAAATTCCAGATTTTTGGCTAACAAAATACGGGCATATTGAAATTACGTCATATGAGCGTGCTCTCCTGTAACACCTGGTTTAAAATTAAATATTTTGGAAAATTTGCTGCATTCTTCGATTGAAATAATTTTAAATGTAATTTATTGCTGAAGTTGAATTGCACATTCCTTTTATATATACATATGAAAGAAAAATTGAACGAAAGAAAAAAAATCGAAATATAATATATCTATATTATATAAAACGCTAATACGTACGTATGTATGTATGTAAGTTCCTTTATCAAAGACACTCATTGTGATGGGAAACTTATTTCAGTATTTTCATTTACCTGGGTGAATTAAAAGATTTTCAGATACCATGATGATTTAGTTATTTCTGATTAGATCAAGAATTATAAGGAGCAAGTACTTTTTGCATAGTTGATAAAGCTATATATTTAGGCTTAACCATTAATAAAAAACTGACCTGGTCTGACCATGTAAATAACATTAAAAATANTATATTTCGCGTTTATTTATGCATTGAATTTTCACGCTTTAAAATGCAGAATATTAGTGAAGCAATGTTTGATAATTTTAGTTCTTATTTAGCTAATGTTTAGATTTTTTCACCATGTACAATCTAAATAGCTAATATACTTTTTTAAAAGCCAATAAGAACATTGGTAGAATTCTTCTACATAAGTACAATACTGTGTCCTTGATGATAAAATAATATGTCTTTGATGATAAAATACTATGTCTTTGATGATAATATATTATGTCTTTGTACTAGAATATTGTGTTCATAGGCGAGCGAGCGCAGCGAGCCATGGTTCACGGCGTGAACCACATAGGATTGCGTAGCAATTCTCGGGGGTTGGCGAGCGTTAGCAAGCAGGGGGCGGAGCCTCCTAGTTTCTTATAAAAGCAAAGATAGTATCATAAATCAGCCCAATGATAAAGTAGAATTACAAACTTTAAAAGAGCGAGTGTGACATAGTGATCATAGAGGTGATATTTCATAATCTGTGATATTGATTGATGATGTAATATTAATTAGGAAAATCGGTATAGAGGTAATTAGATAGAAAGCAAAGATCTTTCACAGATCGTTATATTTTTTTGGTGATATACAGAGTCAGCGTTAAGGATTTCAAATTATTAACCAGTAAATTAGCCAAATATCAAAAGTAATTGCCAATTTCCGAAAGTCTTCGCCAAATGCAAATCTTAACACTTTTTTATAATTTTTTCCCACAGTAAAATATTTTACAGTAATTTGTTTCAAACTTATACTATTTGTACCCAATTCTAATTGGTTATGAGGTGCATCTACCGAAAATTACTGTAATCGAATAAAAAATACTGATTTGTTTAAAAAATTCATTTTGACCTAATTCTGAGGGTCCAGTTAAATATAAATTGTTCTTTTCAGTGGAAAAATCGTTCGCCAATATTTTCGCCAAGACACAATTTTATTCGCCAAATTTACGATTTTGGTGCATTTGGCGAGGTGGCGAATACTTAGCGTAGTCCTTGATATATATTGTTTCTGAGATATTAATTAAGCCACAATAATGTGTAAGGCATACAAAGAAAAGATCTCTCACCTGGTTCTGAGTGTATTCTTTGGTAATCGTGGTCAAAATCAAAACTACCCAATTTTCCCAGTTTTAACATTTGTTCGATTGTTGATCTAATCTCTTCACCATCTTCCTTTCTGGATAGCATATGAAATGTCATTGTAGCGTTGTTTCTGAAAAGAAAACGATAAAAATTAGTGAAACTAATAAAAAAGCAAAATTAACATTCGATTACTTGAAAACATTTGGTAACCCTACATATACAATTACCTGGAGAAAAAAACGTGTTCAATATTAAGCGTGACAAAAGTAAAATTTCGAATTGGTTTGTGAAATTTAAAATATGGAACAAAACATCATTTTCGATTCTAAACTTTTTAATGCTGTGTCCATTGCGAGGTGACCGATTATTAAAATATTGAAAGAAGAGTTAGGAGACACAAAAAAAAAATCGTTTTCGTATCAAAACAAATCTATGATTCGAGTTCAATTGCAAAATCGAATATCAGGATTCAATTTCACCTGTTATTTATGGAACGTTTTAAATTCTTTCCTTCCAGCTTACTTTCGTAGAGAAAAAATAGATCTTATTGAAATTCATTTTTTCGAAGACTTCAATTTCAGTAGTCACGTTTCTTACTTAATTTTCGCTCTAACTCTGTAACATTTAATTGGAGTTTCGTAAGAGGGTTTCCTCCCTCAAATTTATCTTCTCTTTTCTGTTACAGACTTTTTTCTTTCTTCGTCTCATTAGAAACTTAAATTGGAACTTTGGAATGTTTTTAAATGGCGCCGTTGCTTCTTGGAGGAAAGGATCATTTCATTTTTGAGCACCTACTTAAAATGCGTACTCTTCAAATTATATAAGGGTGTGAAAAAAAGTATCGAATTAATTGTGCCTATTTATGATCTAACTGTGACGGCTCACTTTATAGGACACGGAAGATTTAGGATCTTAAAAATGAACCTCTTACTTTTTTATACTTCCTAACGAAACCATGTTAACAAACACGTTATGAAGCTGAAAGTCTTAAAATAATTAATATACGTAAACTGCCAAAATTACCTTAAACTAAAATTATAAAAAAATAATATTAAACCAAAAATAGAAAATTTTAGCACCACTAAAAATAATGAAAACCAAAAAATATAATATTTTTTCGAACCATCTGAAAATCTATATATATAAAAAAAAAGAAAATATGAAAATTCGAAAATCTATCATTTTTAAAACCTGAAAGTCTAAAAAAAAAAGAAAAACGAAAACGAAATCTGTCAGAAAAATCGGTACGTTAAAAAGTCACATTTCTGCGTGAAAAATTCATCATAAAGTGCTGCAAAAAATATTTTACTTAACAGTGAAGGTTCCGTTGTTTCCTACCATAGATTGTTTTTATCTTTTGATTCTTTTCAACACAAGCTAGTAATAAAATTTTATATCCAGAACATTTGAGCAAAACAAAGGTAAAAAAAAAAAAAGTGCGCAAGTTTTTTTCTCCCGATAAATGTTCTCTGAACCTTCAGCCTCCGATGACAATATGATCGAAGCTATTGCTTTAAACTAAAGTAAAATCGTTTCTCAAACTAAAGCAGTTTGGAGCAAACAGTTAGAAACAAAGGAATTAATCGTTGTATAAAATACCAGTAAAATCGGATTGAACTTTTAAAGACTTTTAAAGTCCAAAGGGTATGCATAGAATACCACTGTATTTAAACAACTTATTCCTATCTTCTCCAAACGTTGGTGTTTTTTTCTTGTTCAAACTTTTTTTTTTCTGGCATTAAAATAGCTTAGCATGCTTTACATACGAACTTGATATTTTTTGGGTGAGATTGTATTTTTACGATACCAATAAAAGGATAACAAACCGTTTTGTGGTTCATATCGGTACCTGTTCCTGCCAACTGAAGTGAGACTGTCCGGTTTTCGATTTTATAATTTGCGTTAGTATATGCCTTTGAGCATAATTTTACAGTGTTGAAATTGAGACCAACCACCGGGTTCGTTACGCTCGCACGCCCCCACCCCAACTACTTCCGCTGTTCTTCTCCGATTGGTTCGCGATTCGAGCTAGAAAGACATGAAATTAAAGCTTCGTTTATGGTGTTTAAAAAAGAATAACGGTCGGGATAGCCTGGTCAGTAGGGTACTGGGCCCATGTCCGAGAGTTCGTGGGTTCGAACCCCGCCTACCGAAGACTCCCCCGTATAGTAAAGGTGAGAAATGCACGTTAAATCTGTCGAGTCGCAAAGTCCTCCATGTTCCCATAACAAATCACTAACTCTGGGGGTACTGTACGGGAGATCTATCGTTCTCTGATTCAGGTCAAAATTAGGATTCTGTGGATGAATGAATGAATGGGTCCGCCCTATAAACGGGTGTAACGTATGGGTCTGGCAGAAATCGAATTTTTGGCCATAGATGGCGCCACTAGAAAACAAGAACAATTACACACCTCTGCCTAAACAGGCATACGAAAGCGAGCAAGCAAAGGAATGTCTAAATTTACACTTAAATTAGAAGTTTTTTATTAGTACATGATAGTGCATGACTATTTTATTATGTATTGTCTAGCTCTCCATGCTTATTATTGCTCACTTGATAAAAAAATTTTACTTTTTTCTTTTTTTGAACTTGTTCTCTTTTAGTTACCCGAAAAAGAAATTAAATCGATTTTTTGAACAATAGCAATATTTAAAATTTTTTTCAACAATAACACTAGAGGTTGCACTCCTAGGTTGCTGCACTCGCCATAAGGTCTAAAAATTGTTCTACAATTTACTCAAATTACCGATGAAAAAAATTACGCCAAATATCTTATTTTCTATGATTATTTCACTTACACAGAAAATTTAGAGAAATCGGATACTTTTAAGATTTAGAGAAATCGGATAATTTTGCGGAATGCCTGCTCATTTTAAATTTCTTTTTCCCTTTGTATTAGTAAACTAACTATAGCAAAACTAATTGTCCTCAACTTAAAAATGCTTAATTTTACGAATTATTACATTAAAGTATGTGCCAATAGTAAATTGCTTCTATTTTTTTCACTTTACGAACGCAATCAGAATCATTGATTGTACGTTTGTAACATATTTACGTGATCAAAAGAATTACGCTTATGACACGTAAAAACTCCCTCTTTCGCCATCCTCAAATAAAAATATTTTCTGTTTTCAAATTATGTTATATCACTCCGCAATTCATGTTCTGAATAAAGTCAGTGTCTTAGTCTCAAAATGAGGATCATATTTCAAACTAAAGTAAAACATCTTTTGATTTAAAAGTTCTACTTAACTTTCAACTCGCGTAAATTTAAATTTTATACTTCGAGCAAAAAATAACATTATTTATTGAAAAGTTTACACTTTTTTTAAACTCTTTATACGAAGGAGAAAGGGAAGAAAAAAAATAAATTCCTCATCTTGAATAAGGCAACAACAACAACAAAAAAAAAACATTTCTCTTACAACACGAGTACATAATGCATTTATCTGTTTGTTTCATTTGCTTTTACCTCTTTTCCGAACGTTATTGATATATTTATATGTATGTTGTAGCGAATATGGTGTCGCACATTCTTTATTTCTTTATTTTTCGCGCCAAGTGCTCTTTCTTAGTCTCATATTTATGCTTGTAGCTTTTTCACCTCCACCGGCCCTTTAACCCCCCCCCTCGGTTGTTGTAGAGTTCGAATGGTATGGTCCCGAATATATAAGATTCAATAAAGAGTAAGATCACGTCCAACTTTTTATGTCAGCTTGTTCCTTGCATTTCTTTATTTTTTTTTCTTTCTATCCTCTGAATCTCCGAGAAGAAAAGGGATGAGAAAACGTGGCGCTTCGCATAAATGGAATCATATCAATAGAATGTGACCAGGTTTTTTTATGAAAAGGCCAAATAGTTCTTTCGCGACCTGAACGTGTGAAGAGGTCACTTGAATATTTGTGATAAGAAAAAAATTATGTTTGAATTTTTAACGAGTAAAGAAATCTTGACAAATATTTTTTTAAGGGTTTTTTTCGTATCTGTCGTTATTACTTAGGTTACGTTTCAGCTGCAAGGTATAAGGGAACTTGCGAGAAACTGATGTTGGCTGATATCGGGCCTTATTAGTACATTTTTTCCCCATCTAATAGACTTTTCTCCTGTAATTCTGTGATGTTCTTTATGAAATATTTTATTCATCTGCCTTTTTATTTATAATCTTTTATTAGCACTTTTAATTTATTTTTTATTTTAGTTTCGATTTCAAACTCAAAATTAATTTTTACATATCCTTCTATGTAAGCTATAAGCTAATCTGCTACAGAGTGCGTAGCGTTTTAAAATTTTTTATTTTAGTTTCGATTTCAAACTCAATATTAATTTTTACACGTAAGCTATGAGCTAATCTGTTACAGGGTGCGTAGTGTTTAAAAAAGTCCTTAAAGGTGCTTATTTACGATTTTCGTTTTTTAAAAACCCTTAAAGGTGCTTTTTTCATTGGGTGTTTTTAAAAAGTGCTTAATTTTCCCTTTTTCGAAATGAGATTTTTCCTTTACTATGTTTATTTTCGCTTCGAATTATGCAAAAAGGTACAGTTCACATTGTCCTAGTCAACGTTTTCACAATTAATTCAGCCCCAATCTATTTCGGCGTATTGTTAGTCCGTAGCGTATGAAAACGCCATTCGTTTTACATGATTCAAAATGTCATGATTTTTGACAATTGTCAAAAATAATTCCAAAAGTTTTTTTTTTTCTTTTTTAACATGACGGTTAAAACAAGATAAAACCGTCAATTGTCAAAAAATTTACAACCCTGGCTAATTATTTTATTTTTTAAAAGTGCTTAAAAATATTTTTTGAATGCTTGAAAATTGTTTAAAAGGTGCTTATTTTTTGTTGAATAATTTGGCTACGCACCCTGTGTTAACTTTGATATCTTCCTAGCATAAGTTTTAAGCTCACCAGAATTTCTAGATGTAAACAAAATAGAATTTCCGTTATGAAATTGTTCTAGTAATTTCTTTTTGTGGTGTTACAAAAGTTTTTCTATAAATAAGAACAAGTTGTAGGTTATGAGATAGGGAAATGAGATTATAATAATGTTGATAAAATGAGTAGTATAGAGGTTACTTCATTTTGCCAATAATTTGATAATAATTATATACATTTCATTTGATTTGAAAATAAGATGTGAAATTTTGCTTTAGAATTTTCTGATCGTTTATGTTTAGCGTAAGTTTCATTTTAAGGAAATAAAGCAATGAAAAAAAAAAGACAACTAATTATTGCTCATGGATCTCAACGATTCTTATTATTTAGATTTGCGATGCAGGAGTTACAAAAACTTTGTAGCAAACAATATGCTATTTTTATAAATGTTGTGAGTAAGATTTATTAAAAACGTTTTGTCAATTTTTAGCCAGCACCCTCTATTATATTTATGAAAATGGTGCAAATATCAAGATAGAGAAAAATGCACTCTTTTGTGAAATGGAAAGCGTTTTTGTAATCTAATTTTTTAATGATTTTTACTCTTGTGGTTTTATAAACGTTACTCCGAAGCAGCATTGTTTAAAGTCCAAAAAAGAAGAATGCAAAAATTTAAGATGAGTCATCAATTTTAAATTAATCAGCTATTTTAGAAAAGAAAAAGAACATATTTTTCAAACACTATTGGTATTTGTACATATTGATGTCTGATAATTTTTCTCAACAAGCGAGTATAGATAATTCATAATTTAAATTTTGCTTCGAGTTTAAGGCACTTCAATTTTGATTTTTTTCCCTTGGCGGTAAAACTTAATAAAACATCCTTCTGTGAAAAATGTGCTCGAGTTTAATAATTGTAAAAGAAATAGAAACGTTTCTTCGTTTTGCACAAACGCAATCATTTTCGCAAAGAAAATTACCAATACAAATTCCCATGTGCTTTGATATTTTCGTTCAATGTCCTGCAGAAAAAGATTCGTTGAAATTTTTTTTTTAAAAAAGGGAAATAAGCAATTAAGCATTTTTCTTTGACAATTTTAGTGTTACCGTTGTAGAGTGAGGTTCTTTCTATTTATCAGTTCTATTCCAATTTTTATTTCCAATGCAACAGGTGAAAGTAAACACTGTTTTTTCGCCAAAAAAAAAGCCAAATTAAAAACAAAGAGAGTGTAAAAATAAATAAAACTAAACTATAAAAAAATAAAAGGGAATGTGTTAAGAACTTAAGCTCGATAAAATTTTCCTACCCCATAAATAATAGGAGTCGGTAGAATGTTGACAAATATCCTCCTGTGTCCTATATATTGGACAACATGCAACATTTTATCATTTGAACAATAATTTAAAATATTTTTTTCTATTTCTATGCCTTAACGTGACGATAGTCTAGTAAAAAATATAATTAGATTTACCCTAGTATGAGTTGTTTTGTTTTCATTACAATTAAAAATTATAAGAAAGTCTAGAAATTTGATTCAAGTAACCTTTCTGATAGTTTTAAGGCATACAAGTTGAATACCCGTTTTTCGTGTGGGGTTAAAAAATAAGAAAGAAGGAATCATTAAATCAGCATCAGTATCATCAAGATCATTAAATCAGTATCATAAAATCAGTACTTGCCTAGTTAAAAATATAAATAGATTTACCTTAATAACCGTTAACCTTAATAACTTAATAATATTAACCTTCTACTAATATAATATATACAGGGTTGCCACAGAAAAAAAAGATTAAATAGTTGCTTTTAGTAGCCTAAAGCATAAAAATAGTTGCCTAAATAAGAACAAAATTTTTTCAATAATATTAGTAAAATTTTATTAAATCACTTAGTTGTCATATAACATGATCCATTTAATCAAGTTGGTTCCAAATACGATAATTCTTCTATAAGCGTCAGTGTTCAAGCAATAAATTTTTATTTAAAAAAATTAGCATATTTAAGGAAAATTAAATATTTTAATTACCAGTATTTCATCAAAAAATACTTGATTAAAAAAAATACTTTTTCTAAATAATTTTCCCTTTAATCAATAATTGATTTCCCAAATATATATACATATGTGAAAAGTGATTATTCAAATTCGAAAATCACACATCCTACAATTGTATTAAAAATTGGGTTTTTTAAAATCCTACAGAACTTCGTAGCAATAACCATTAAAAAGACGATCGAGATACAAAATAGACTTACAACGGAAATTGTGCAAATTGAGTGCATTAAAAAGTGATAACTCAAATTTGCAATTCAAAATTTTCAACATTTTTTATTGTTTTAAGAAAAAAAAATTGTGTTCAGGGTTATCAGTCCAATTTATGCTAAAAAAAACATTATTAGGAGCACAGAAAAGTCTCCCAATAGTCTCTTTTTCCTAAAAATAGTTGCTTTATTAACCTTTTCAGTCAAAAAAAGTTACCATAGTTGCTTCAGGTTGAAAATAGTTGCATATAGTCGCATTTTAGTCACCTGTGGCAACCCTGTAATCAACAAAATATAGCCTTACTTTGAATTTTAAAAAAATTTCTTTTTCTGTGAAGTGTGTTAAAATCCTGGGATATTTGATTTAGGATAGTGTTGTTAAATCAGACCTTGACAGACTCGCCCTTCTGATAATCTTGACTGACTCAGATGACTTGACTTCTTTAGAAAGACTCCTTTCCAAGTTCATATATTACTGAAAGTATATATTACCGCCTTATCCATGCCCCATGAACTGAAATTCCCCGTCCACTCAAATTCTTGGGATTTCATAATTCTTAAAGAAAATCCGATAGCTTCTGAAAGTTTTTTCTCTCCATTGTCTGCAGAAGCATTCACTTCTAGATTCAATGAATAAAGATGCAAAATAGGTATGATTTTCAGCTGTGAAGAATGATTTTCCAGAGTAGAAACAGATGCCTCGGAATTTGCTATTGAGGACACCTGAAACAAGCCGACTGGCCCATAGCATTTTCCGTAAGAACCCTGAGAGCTACTGAGCAAAAATATCCATCAGTTGAAAAAGAAGCTTACACTATTGTACTGGAGACATTATCAGTTTAAGATCTGTATCATTCATGTTTAACCAAAGACATTCGAACAAAACAAAAAAATTGGGAGGGAGGCTCGAGTCGTCAAACTACAAATTCGACTTCATTTACAGAAAACAGAAATTCAACATTAGACACCACGTCAAGAGTAACATCTGCAGTTCATATTGAGGTTAATTTGAAGGAATTGCATGAGATATTTCGCCACCCCTGGCGTAAGCAGAATGCAGCATTGCACAAGAGTCAAAAGCTTGCCTATTCCATTGCCTGTCATCAAAGGAGTGACAAATGCTTGACCATGCTGTAATGAAGTAAAACCTTGGTGCAACAGCAATGAAGGAATACTGATAAAAGCAATTTCACCTTTGGTTGTTGTTGCAGTTCATTTACGTCGCACTAGAGCTGCACAATGGGCTATTGGCGAAGGTCTGGGAAACCTCCATGAGGATGATCCAAAGACATGCCAATGCAATTTTGATCTCCTGCAGAGGGGATGGCTCCCCTGCTTTGGTAGCTCGACGACCTGAGCATGAAGTCGAGCACTTTACGGTAGAACAGTTTAGCGAGGATCGATACCTCACACCCTCGACTCCTACTCAGGCTGATCAAAGTGGTCACCCACCCACTTACTGACCGCAGCCAGTGATGCTTGACTTCGGTGTTCGACTGGGAACCATGTCATTACGATCAGTCCACTCTGGGACTTTAATAATTCTAAAGTTCTTTTGATAAATGTTATTTTTAAAAAAATATTGTCTAGGAGCCTATTTAAGCACATTGGCAGAATTTTTAAATTCCGTAATCCCAGTAGAATTTTTAAATTCCGTAAAATCAATTGTCCCTGAAATCAATCGTGTCTTTGTTCGTTTACATTGAAGGGTGAAGATCGCTTAGAAATGAGAATTTTCTAAAAACAAGTTAATTGGAGTCTAAAGGTTAAAAAAACGGAATGGAAAAGAAAAAGAAGAAAAAAAAAAGAAATTATTTTAGTTCAGTGTACCTAAAATCCTCATTGATCCAAGTAAAAATCACCAGGATAGAAAAACGACATTGATATAGATGAGTAGATTATCTAGATAAAATGGCAATAAATAAAGAAGAGATTTCAGCGCTCAAATTAGAAGAGTCACTTTAAAACTTGCTTTTCCAGTAAACAAATAATTTTTTTTTAGATTCACGTTTTTGGTAGAATATATTTAGAGATTAAAATTAGTTTTTTTTACCTAATCAAAATAAATTAAAAATAAAAATTAATTAATCAATTAAAGTATTTTATTTCAAATAATTAGGGTATAAAAAGGAAGCAAGAGTTTCAGTAATTTGCTAGCCGGACATTTTACACCGCAAACTTTTCTCCCCTCGTTTGTAATTATAAACATAAAAGCAAAAAAATATCAAACTTCAATCAATGAAAATATTTATCATTACTTAGAGTAATAATCATTAAAATAATAACCCTTTATGCGACATTAAAAAAGACTTATCAAAGACTATTAATTATTAGAGCTCAAAAACTACTGATCATCAATAAAAGGCAAAAAAAAACATTAAACTCATAATAACTATTAAAAAGATTTATTTAAAATTTAAATGATCTAATTATCTATTATCTATCTAATTATCTATTATCTATCTAATTATCTCTCTAATTATGTATCATCTATCTAATTATTTATTATCTATCTAATTATATATTGATCCGATATTCACGTACTGTATTGCAATTTTAATAGTTTGTATAAAGCATTAATCAATGAAGACCATGATTTGAATTAAGATCTCTTATACAAACACCTACTTTCTTTGTAAACTAGAATTAATTTTGTAATATTCATATTTAAAAGAAAATCATCTGAATATTTCCTAAGATTAGTTTTTAAAAAATGTGAAAGAAAGGCGTAAACATTATACACGCAACAAGAATTTTTTGAATAAAGCTCTGTTCCTAAATTTAAAAAAAAAAAAAAAAGAGAGAGAGACAAAAATTTTTTGAAGCATTATAAGAAAACGGATCTTGCTAAAGTAATAAAGAAAATATCTTATTAGAGGGGGAAATATTTCAAGGGAAAAAAGATTTCGATACAGCTTTCATTTCGTCTCTAATACATTAATATCTTAAATATTTCCAAGCGTGAAACTAGACTTATAAGATTCATTTGAAGTTTTATTACATTTGGCTTATATTGCTTCTACATTTGACTTCGATTTGTGTTACAAAACATTTAAATTTGGTACAAAAATCAGCCACATTAAAAAATTACTAAGCACTGAGACTTTAAAATTTGGCACGAGATCAAAAACAATGAAATTGCAATAAAAATATAGAACTTTAGAATACAATACAATATTCAGAAAATAATAGCTCATTAAGAGATTTGGAACCTTGAAACATTAATCTGAAAAATCAAAAACCCTACAATCCGACACAAGATATATAACGATAAGATTAAGCAAATGATTTAAAAAAAAAAATGAATTTCAAAACCAGATAAAACAAAATAGGTTTCTAGGAAGATTCAGAAATAACAAGTTAAAAATATAACATAGAACAATACAGTTCAAAAAGAGGCAGTTCAAAAATAAAATTAAATAAAGTATTCAAAACACTAAATTACGAAATCAGAAATATCGAATCAAAAGATTAAAAACATTGAAATTCAATACAAGATTTAGAATATTAGGGTTCAATACGAAATTCAGAACATTAAAATTCAATATGAGATTCAAAACAGTAAATTTCAATAAGGTTCAGTATGAGGTCTGGAAGTTTAATAACCAATAAAAGATACAGAACATTAGGTTCAATAGTAGGTTTAGAACATTTTTACTCAATACAACATCAACAACATTAAACTCCTATACAAGATATAGAATATCAGAGTTCAATACGAGATTCAGAACATTAAAATTAAATTAAGATTCTAAACATTAAAATCTTATATAAGAAACAGGATATTAAGTTTCAATAGGAGATATGGAATATCAAAACTCAATACAAGATCAAAAACATTAAAATCTATACAAGATTTAGAATAATAGATTTCAATGTGAGATTCAGAACATTAAAATTAAATTAAAATTCTAAGCATTAAAATCCAATATAAGAAACCAGAAATTAAGTTTCAATAGGAGATTTAGAATTTTAAAACTCAATACAAGATCAGAAACATTAAAATCTATACAAGATTTAGAATAATAAGAGTTCAATGCGAGATTCAGATCAATAAAATAAATATAAGATTCTAAACATTAAAATCCTATATAAGAAACAGGACATTAAGTTTTAATATGAGATCTCGAATGTTAAAAAACTCAATACAAGATCAAAAATATTAAAATCCATTAGGGACAAAATTAATAGGATATTACTGTAGAGCAGTGTTTCCCAAACTTATGACTTTTGTGTACCCTTTCTAAATTTTTCATAACGCTGTGTATCATTAATAAAAAATGAATGCATTTTTTACTATACAAAAATTGCACAAAAGTTAAAAAGACTAATAATTAAATACTAATAAAAGTTAATACTACTACAGACTAATAAAAGTTAAAAAGACCACTAATTATTAACTGTTAACTCTGCGAAAAATAGCCAATAGAAAAATACGTAATCATAAATTTTCATGGCTAGCTTTGTTTTTAAATAAAATGTTTTGAATTTTTCGTTTGTTGCAAGATATTTCGCATAAGAACGCGTACTTATTCCCATACCCCTGGCGGTACGCGCACCACACTTCGGGAAACACTGCTGCAGACCAGCAAGATTCAAATGAAATATACTTATGCATCATTATTATAATAATTCTATCATCATTATTATAATAGTTCTATCATTATTATAATAATTCTATCATTATTATAATGATTATTATAATAATTCTATCATTATTATAATGATTGTTATAATAATTCTATCATTATTATAATGATTATTATAATAATTCTATACATCATTATTATAATAATTCTATATCTAACTATTTCTTTAAACTTCGGTTTACAACATCAACTGTTTTACAAAACTAATTTAATCAAACAAAATCTCAAAGTTTATCTTTTCCCAATACATTATTATCAAATTAATGTTACAACTAAAAGGAAGAAAAAAAAAGAATCTTACGAAAAGACGAAAAAACCAGACTTTCTAAAGTCAAGAAAGATTAAAGTTAAAACTAAAATCAATGACAAAGTTTCCTGAGCCTTTGAAATAAAGTTTATATTTAAAGAGTTAACTCCATTTGTCAACCTTACAATTTAACTCTTGACAGTTGGAGTACTTATTGCTAATGCATAGGTCGTGTTAGGATTAACTTGATTCTGACCTTACAAGTTACCTTTCGCTTCTCTGGGAAGAAAGTTGGGTTGAAAACAAATTGCTTCTCACTTGTTTGGATATATGGATCGTTGATTTCCCAGCTTAATGCATCTGAATACGATTCGTTTTGTCGCCGTACGTACTATGGGTAATAATTTCGTCACACAAACGTGAACCTGAATATTATGAATGGATATTATAAAAATAAAAACAGTTCGCTTTCGTCAAAAACTACCTCTCAGGGATAAATCTACATAGAGAAGAAATGATACACGAGGATTTTGACCTTTCAAAAGTTCTGATGCAAACGCATCAGATTTCGCTTGTATTGGGTTCAGAATTACAAGGCTACAGAAGTGAACATTAGTAGTTGAAAACTCAAAAAAAATTGGATTCGGCTGTTCAACGACGGTTACAAAATAGATTGAAAGGAAATAAAATGTATTCGATAAACTGAAGTTAAACTGAACTTCTTCAAAAATTGTTAATCATTCAAGGTTTCATGACTTAAAAAAATTTGAATAACCGCTGGCCTTATTATTCGATTACAAAATTTTAATAAGCTTTTTTCGTATGTTGAAGAGAATTATTGGATAGTAATAACTACCAGATACTCGTAAATGATCACTGAATTTTTAACGTAAGTAACAAGCTGTCCTAATTAAGAATGTTGAATCAGCTGAGAAAATTATGGCGACCGTGAATAGCTTTTGACGTAATGTTTGGATTTCAAATATTCAGGAGCAACCCCAGAACAAGGAGAACACTATAAGGGTGGCAATATAAGCGTCCAGAACTGCTCAGGTGATTAAGTGTATTTAATCAATGATTTATGAATTGCATGGGGCGATTTAGCATTCATTACAAAATTAACACTAACGCTAGCATAAAACATCAAATCTTTTTTTTAATTGCAGGTAGTGAACTTTCATGTTCTCATTTAACGTTACCCAGTGGGCACCTGTGAACCTAGGTCACGGAGGTTGAGCAACATTACCCACGCCACACTGCCACTGATCCCCATTAAGAGGGCGGGCCACATTCACACATCACACAACTGAGAACAACACACAGAGAGGGAACATCCATGCCCTGAGCGGGATTCGAACCAGCAGCCACTGGCTACACAGTCAGGCACGCTGACCGCTCGGCCACGTGGCCGGTTGCTGTTGTAGTTCACTTACGTCGCACTAGAGCTTCACAATGGGGTGTTGGTGACGGTCTGGGAAACATCCCTGAGGAGGATCCGAAGACATACCATCACAATTTTGATTCTCTGCAGAGGGAATGGCACCCCCGCTTCGGTGGCCCGACGACCTACACGCGAAGTCGAGCCCTTTACGGTTGAACAGTTTAACGAGGACCAATACCGCACACCCTCAGTCCCTACGCAGACTGATCCAAGTGGTCACCCACCCGCATACTGACCGCAGCCAGTGGTGCTTGAAATCGGTGATCTGCTGGGACCCGTGCCTTAACGATCAGTCCACTGCGGGACCCACCTGGGCGTTATATCAAATCTAATATGTCGAATTTAAAATATAAAAAGGAGCAACAGAGAATTAAAAATTAAAGCTTGAAATTATAGAATGAACTATAAATTGAATATAAAACTATTAGTTTTCATCTGATTAAGTTTGCAAGTCAAAATGTTTTCAGAAAAATGCTTTTATTAGTATTAGAAGTGTTATTTTTGTTTCTAAAAAATAGGAAACTTCAGAGAGAACATTCTTTCAGATAGTTTCTCTTTAATTTAGCGACTTGATACACTCAGTTAAGTGGTTCTCAGAATCTTAAAAATCGAACTCTCATTCCGCCTCTCTACTTTTACTAGAAGTGCATTAAATTCAAGACGAATACTTACATAAACAAATAAAACACACTTAATAATATTTAGTCAGTTCCTTTAATGCAGAACGCACTTAAGTAATTAACTACCTTTGTAAATGCACCGAGTAGGCAGACAGATTTTTAAAGTAGTCAATGCAAATCAGTCTACGTTTCGTTATAAATAGTTAAAGGATATAAAAAGAATTTTAGTCTTTCAACTTTTTTATAACAATTTGACAATTTTACGGGATTTAAAAAATATAATTCGTGTTTTGCACCAGTTCTTTTCTTTATGAATATCCCGCAGTGGACTGATCTCAAATACACAGTTCCCAGTAGAACGTCAAAGTCAAGCATCACTGGTTGAGGTCAGTAACCGGGTGGGTGACCACTTTGATAGGGACCGAGGGAGCGCGGTATCGGTCCTTGTTCAGCTCTAGTGCGACGTAAATAAAACACCTACCTTTCCCGAAAAAGGTTAAAGTAAGCTACTATGGTCCCAGAATGATGAGTAATATTTTTATTATTATATGACTTTTAAAGTTCATATTAACTTTTGTATACACGAGAATAATGTGAAATAACTGTCACTCTATTGCAGTGATTCTCAACCTTTTTTTTGTTGCGGCAGACTTTTAACGATTTCAAAATTTGACGGCACACAATGAAAANAGTCAAGCATCACTGGTTGAGGTCAGTAACCGGGTGGGTGACCACTTTGATAGGGACCGAGGGAGCGCGGTATCGGTCCTTGTTCAGCTCTAGTGCGACGTAAATAAAACACCTACCTTTCCCGAAAAAGGTAAAAGTAAGCTACTATGGTCCCAGAATGATATTTTTATTATTATATGACTTTTAAAGTTCATATTAACTTTTATATACACGAGAATAATGTGAAATAACTGTCATTCTATTGATATGTATTAAGATAAAGTGGAGTCCAAGAGTTCAGCATAGAATATTTTCTTTTATATTTTATTTTATAGCCGCCTCGTTGAACAGGCAACCCAATTTTTGGGTTTACGACTACCAATGTTCAACTCCGCAGCTTGGTCATTTTGAACCCAATCCAGAGGACAAGGGAACTCCAGAATCAAGTATTGGGAGAAATTTGCCTTCGGGGAGGACTTTTTGATGGAACTAATCCGTATTTGCGTCACATGGAGAAGAAAACCACGAAAACCTCCCATGGTTAGCCTGACTGCAAGGCGATTAAAACTCATGATCCGTCAACCACTGATGATCTTTTACGTAATATAATACAACTAGTATAACATAATATAAAAACACAATAATATGATTTTCAATACATGAATTTTACAAATCTTTTACAGTATGGTATATCTCAACCCCCCCTCCCACATTTCCCTCCCTCAACTGAAGCCGTAATGGGGGAAAAACTAGGACCACTATTGCCATCTATTACGAAAATAGTGAATTAAAGTATCTTAAAGTAGAAACGAACTCAGCTCGGGCTCCACTAAATAGAAAGGTTAATTTTCCTCCTGCCCGAAGTCAGTTCGCGCATCACAAATAATGCACGTAGTAGTTGCCCGAACTGGATTCGGGCAACACTGGCAAAGGGTTAATAATATAAATATGAATTTTTTCTCTATTTTAAATATAAATTTTACAACTACTAAAAATCAACAACTAAATTTAATCTTGTTAAATTTAATACTGACACATTCTTAAAAAGTGTTCTAAAGCCCTTAACACAATTGCCGATAGCAACTTGACATTAATCTATGTTTTACAGCGAAACAATTATGCGTTAGCTGCTTTTAGAACTGAAGAAAGTCATGTTTAAAACGAAAGAAAAAAAACCATTTAAGAGAAATTTTATCTATAACTTTACCTTTTATTTTAGAATAAAAGTAATAAAACAAAATTTGAACACCCATAAAAAAAATCGTCTAACCGCTTCATTTCATCCATTTGGAAGTTCAAACTTTTTTTACCATTCTTATTTCCACTTAAAATGTAAAAATCGAACAGATGTTTTCGAATTCTTTAACTTCCTACGCAACATGTCACACTGACGTTTAAATTGGGGAGAGGGCTTTCGATTTGATGCAATTTATTTTCTCACATACTGAATGGGGGGACAATTTGTTCTTGCGTAATATTTCCGAGGGGGAAAAAATGAAGAAGAAAAAAATGGCGCCAACCTAGTATTGTCGTCAGCACGTTCTAAACGATGACGATTCTTTATTGTTGACTATTCCGTTTAATCGTTTCCTAAAATAGAAAAAGGAAGAAGGAGCCCGAGTTGAATTTATCACTAGAAATTAGGATCGCGGATAATCGCTGTACCCGGGTACGAAACAGACGAGTCTTAATGCTGGAGCAGAATTTAAATTACTGATGAGAAAAAGGGGGGTTGAGGAGGGGTAGAGCGAAAAAAGTTCCAGAGCAATTTATATTTTGTAACTGGAGGGCACAAAGAACTCATTCCAAGAGCACGTTTTCGATGTGCCCAGAGCTCTTAAATAACTTTCTCTTATTTAATATATTATTCTTGCAACATCCCCCCCCCCTTAGATTAAGAAGGGAAAAGGGTAGTACGAAGTCGAGAAACCCCTTTAAATCATGTGAGATTGTCCTTAAGAACATTTCGTTTATAATTCTCGATTTCTAAGGCGAATTCATTAATTTTAGAGAGAGAGTACACCTAATTGCAAATGGAATTAAGAGAAAATTGTTGTACTCTACATGGAAGAGGGAAGTAATAATTAAGGTTTGATCCTAAGTCAGAAAGCTGGATCATTTCCGCCATGGTGCCAAATAAGAAAATAATTGAGTTTTTTTTTTTTTTCATTAAGAGGGACTTGTTTGTTTTTTTTATATTTTGTTTTAGAGTGAAAAAATTAATTAAATCTGCTTATTTATTAACCTTTTTTTTTTCTTAGAGAGGAAAAAAAAAGAATTGGTCTTTCATAATATCTAGAAAAAAAGATTGTTAAAGTTAGCCGTTTCAGACCATTGAACCTACTTCTATAAAATACTTTTCGCAAATAGTAAAAATTCTTGCGCTGTAAATTAAGTTACGATTCTCAATTCAACAATGTTAGATGTGTAGTGTTTTTAAAAAAGTGCTTAAAGGTGCTTATTTTTGATTTACGTTTTTTAAAAGCTCTTGAAGGTGTTTTTTTTTATTTCTGAGTTTGTAAAAAATGCTTAATTGTCTATTCTTTTAAAAAAAAGATATTTTTTCTTTGCCGTATCGATTGTTGTTCTAAACTACAAAAAAAAGCATGATTTCCACAGTTCTCTCTGCAATATTTATCAGAAACTAGTTGTTTTATCATGATTATGTAAACGTTTTGCAAAAATGTTTCTGAATTTTATTGATTTTACTCGTATATTTAAAAACTAAGAACTTTAAACGATAGAAATTTTTTTTTACTACAGCACAGATCCTAATTATGAATTTTTTTTTTTTTTGGAAAGCGATTAAAAATATTTTTTGAGTGCTTAAAAAGTACTCAAAAGGTACTTATTTTTTGTTGAAAAATCTGGCTACGCACCCTATTGTATTCATATTAAATCAGATTTGTCCCCTAATGAGTGGAAAGAAACTCGGTGGTTAAATATTTTCTTTCAAAGCAAATATTAAAATCAGTGATTTTACACAATCTACTTTTGTAGAATAATTTGTGTAAAATGGTATAACCTGTGCTGTAGATTAAATAGTGACTGGTAAGTCAGAAAGTGTTACGTATTCAGATTGAAAATATATTTTAATTTTGTTGTCTCCTAATACGACATCCTGCCTTGTAAAGCAAAATTCAGAAATTTAACATTTTCTTTAAAAAAAAAATTGTTAAAATTAACTTTTAAATTTTACACAAGTGGGCCTACTGCTGTAGAATAATTTTTATAAAATGGCTTCAATTCTGCTACACATCAAGATGTACTTCGTAACCTGAACAGTATTATATATATTCGATTGCGTAGGTATTTTCATAGTAATAAGTTTCTTGCCTGCAATGCAAATAGAAACTCTGAGATATTTTTTTTAAAAATAATAGTTAAAAGTAGCCATTTTTCAAAACAACTTAATCTACTGCTGTGAAATTTTTTTTTTTTAAATAGCGTTCAGTTGTGATGTAAATAAAGTTGTAATTTAAAGTCCAAACATAACTATGTATGTAAGTTCATAGCTATGTTAAAATTCAAAATTAGTTACTTTATTTATCAATAGAGGGTGCTGCTTCTGGATAAATCACTTTTCTGCTGTCATTTCAAACTGAAATATTTGCACGTAAATCTCATAATTTTTATCAGCCAGTTTTGAAATTTGATGAAAAATAAATACTAGATTTCCTCACGCAGACGTAACGTACGCAATTTTCAAACACGTATCCTCTAAATACAACACAGTTTAAAAATAAAATTTCCATATATTAGCATAATAAAATTTATCATACAACTTACCAATATTATAAATTAACTTATAGCTAGTTTAGCAAACGCGGAGTTAATAAAAGTTATTTTTTAATTTAATAAAAAAAAAGAGAAAAAAGAACAATTTATTGAATAACATTTGAGTATTGAATAAAATTGACTGTAAATAATGACTGGCTATCTCTTAGTTGACATTTTTATCTAGAAATACATGCTGATTTCAGAATTTATTTTTAAAAAAGAAACATTATCTTATTAATTTAAATGTTTTTTCCTTTAATGTAAAAAAACAAACAAATATAATTCCAATAGTTTTCCAGACTTCATAAAAACAAATAATTAAATTCATTTAATTCTTTCATCGAGAGATTAAAACATAGATTTTAGCAATTTTTTTTCATTTATTTTAGAAATAAAATAATGCATTTGTCAATAAAACATGTAAAAACAAGAAAATATGTCGATGTTATGAAGAATTATAAGCATATTTTAATTTTTTTAAACTTTATTAATCATAATTGAAAGCAAATTCCAATGAAGCACGATTAATAATTTAGAAAACGAAAGTCGACTTAAAATCGTAACAAAAACAAGAAGAAAAAAAAAACTGCTGCCGAAGCTTTTAAAAGTAGGGTTAATACACGGTATTAGATGTTGACATAGGTATTGAATATTTAATCAGATTAATGAAGAAAGTGAATAAAAATATTAAACAAAAAAAAACTAAACATATTTGTTTAGAGAAGGGATTAAAACAAATTTTATTTCCGGAATTATTGTCTCAGACAAAAATGAAAAGTTTTAATGCATAAATTTTAGGCATTAAAATTGTTTTTTTTTAAATGTTTCAGCACAATGTAATATTTTAATAGATTTTTTTCTTACTTAAATAATATTTTAGGAAACATGTAGTTTTTTTTTTGATAAATTTATTTTTAATCTCCAAAATGTATATATTAAAATGCACAAAATTTATGGCAAAAAAGATATGCATATTCTAATATGTTTATATAGATTTCTAGAAATTGTTGCATTTGATTGAAAAAACGCTTTATCATTTTGGTTTTTATTTCTTTCATGTTAATGTAAATCGTTATGTATGATTATAAACTATTTATATTTATGTATATTTTCCGAAAATGTTGTTTTAGTTAGTGTTTCTGTACGTTTTGTGCATATTCCTTTACAGCAATATTCTTTCGAAAATGTTGTTTCAGTTTGAGAAAAAAATATTTCTTTTTGATTACTTTTTTGTGTTTACTTCTTTTATGTTTTGTGTATATTCATTTATAGTTATATTTATATTGTTTAAAAGAGTTGTTTATAGGAAAAATAGTGAAGAATTAAAAATGTTGCTTCAAAAAATTGCAATCCGTAGCCATTAAAGTAACTTTTTAAAAATAATGTTAATTATCTTAAATGCAAGTTTTAGGAATTAAATATCGTTTTATAAAAATAAGAGACATTGATTTTTTTTTATAACCGTCGTTGAACAGCCAATCCAATATATGAGTTTACAACTACTAACGTTCAACTCCGTAGCCTTCTCATTTTGAAACCAATCCAGAAGACAAGGGAACTCCTGGATAGAGTATTGGGAGAAATTTGCCTTCGTGGTGGACTTCTTCTGATGGAAATAACCCTCATTTGCGTTACGTGAAGAGGAAGACCACGAGAACCTCCCAGAGTTAGCCTGACGGCAAAGGGACTCTAACCCATGATCCGTCTACCACTGAGGATAATTCACTTCAGCACTGTGGTTGGTGCAAGCTTGATGNTGCTGAATTTGTATCGACCAGCCATTGCTGGGATTCGAACCCGAGTCACCTCATTGGAAGGCGAACGCTCTATCCCCTGAGCCATCACGGCTAAGATATTGATTTATGAAAAAGTGAAATATATAGAAAAGAGATATACTCTTTAAAATTTCTTGTCTTGATCATTAGTTATGAAATGGCTGCGTTTTTCTCAAAAAACAGTGCTATTTATTTCGCGAAAAAAGTTTTTTTTAGACAAATATATTTTTTCCTCATACAAAATATTACTTGGATGCAAATTAAAATTGGAAATTTAGATGAAATTTTTGAGAAAACTATGCTAACCACTGAACTGCCTATTTTTTATTTTAAAATAATGTATATGGGGACATTTTGCCCCTTTTTTTAAAATTTTTTTCATACTTATTTTGAAGATTATTAAAAGAAAAAAAGAAAAGTAAGCTAAGCAAGGAAAGAAAATATTCTTACTTGACATCCAAAACTGTGATATTTTCAATAACTTCTAGACGCCCTTTGAACAATAGGAAAAGCTGGAAGAAAAAAAAAACAATTATTCGTAAAAAAAGTGAACAATTAAAATAAAACCCTACTAATATAATATCGGTATAATATACTTTGCTAATATATATGCTTGGTAAATGTAATTTGCTTTTCTTCCGCAAGCAGCGATATTCCTTAATCATTTTGAATTATGTTAAGAAAGATTCTTCTTCGTTTTAGCCAATTTTAATTACATAGCTCAACAGATATTGGTTCGGAATTTGTATTTGGCTTGAGTTTTAGCATCTGGTTTGATGTATACAATTCCTTTTATACACGGTGTCTTAAATTAACTAAACGGTTTTAAAAAATTGAAATTATGAAAACAATTGAGGTTGAAACAAAAATGCTATCAGCGAATTTAAGTAGCAAAGGCATAAATTTCGCATCCAGAGTTTCAGGATTTATTTCAAAACTTTTCGACAGTCGGCGCCCCAACTGATTACTGATATCGGACGTTTAGAAAATATTGTTACGTGGTTTTTATTCGTTAGAATATTCCAAAAATTATGGGCTTTTTTAATTATTTTTCGTTAATTTGTGGGTTTACTAATCGTAACGCTATCTGTCGGAATGTCTTTGAAGGAGTAACAAAACAAAAAAATTGAGGGGAAAAACTACATCTAATATCGTATGAATTTGCTTGAAGAATTGCTTTTTGAATTCTGCTAACAGAATGGTTATATTTCCAGTTATATTAAAAATTTTCAGTCTAATTTACGTATCTTCGGAGTAGAATAAGCCTTTAGAAATGTAAAGTTTTTTAAAAATAATAGACAAAAAATGATTTTTAAATATGCATTTTTCATAATTTTTTCTTCAAAGCTTTTCGTTAAGCTTTGAAGACAATGACAATGAAATGAATTAACAGCGTTCTTTTTCTTTCTTTTTTTTTGCCGAATTTGATAGATCATTGGCCTTTGTGCACTTGCTTTGGTTTGGATTGATTTGGATGATTGATTTGGATTTACACTAACTTGATTGATTTGAATTAACACTGATAGATTTTCTGCGCAATTTAATTTTTTTTTTGCTTAAAAGTGTTATATTTTCTGTAGTTAAGAAAATCTAAATTCTGGTCAAAAATTTTAAACTATTTCATCTATAAAAATGTAAAGTAATGCCGTAAAAGCGAATTTTAAAACAAAAATATCATACAGGTTAAAATCCTCTAATTTTAAGATGAACGGCGTGATTTTAATTATATACATAAAACGCGTTTCAGTACTGCAGTAAGAACGCACTATAAAACTAAATCCCTCTATTTACACTTTTACCTCAATTTGCGCTTCTGTTTTCATAGTTTGTAATCTAGCAATCTTATTGCGAAAATATTTGAAATCATTCTTGAAAATTTTCCCGTTCATGTGCAAGTTCAATTGAATTCTCTAATTGCTTTATAGATTTCGTGTCATGTATTGTTCTGTTTTTCTTTACATTTTATTTTCCGTTTTTTTACGTGATTTTTATTAATTATGGTATTCTATCTTTTTTTTTTAATTTTTGAGTGCTTCTCACACTATTGTAATGATATATTTTGCTTTGGTTACATTGATACAATATTAGAAAGCACTTCTTTTTGCTGATATAATCGTGTTAACTGATGAAGAGTTTATATCTTTCTTTTCCAGAATTTTTAAAATTTTTATTAATTTTTTATCTTTTTTAAAATAATTTTCTTTCTTTTTTATTATTCTCTTATTTTTTCATGTTTTCTCGAATTTTTGAAATTATATATCTATTACGAAAAT
>NC_092205.1:94792643-94824642 GCF_043381705.1 Parasteatoda tepidariorum
GCGTGAAAATATCTTTTGTGATGTAACTCTTTCAAAAGTACATAAAAATGGTTGCCAGCAGGTGTGTACATGTAGATTTATTAAATACACTTTGTGCGCCACCTAGGAATCAAATCTAGAACCCGACACTCGAAATTTTTGCTCTGTTACAATCGTACCCTGTTACAATTGACCCCACTCACCCCTACAATATAATAATTCGACCCAATTATTAGAAGCATTGTAGTGTTTTAATAATGACATCTTCTGCACGAGTTTATAGGTAATACTTTTATATTTAAGCATATATGTAATGGGTATTTATTTAGGAGATTTTTTACGTATTTGTATTTATTTCAAACGTATTGCGTTACAATGCTAACCAATGAATACACGAACGTAAACAAATGCAAACCGGTTTCAACTGTGTAAAAAACGATAAAGCTGTATAGTATCACCTGATAGTTAAGATTTTAAATAGAATCTTACAGAGCGTTTAATAATTTGTCCAGGGACTGTATATACAATAATTATCTAAAATTATACAGCACTATTTTTCTTAACGAAAAAAACCCTTGGAACTTCTGAAAACTAAAACGATTTTTCTCATATTCTAAAAAATCTATGGAAGTTCTAAAACATTATTTAATGTTATTTCTTCTAACCTACTAAAGCGAGAGAAGAAAAAAAAGAACATTTTTTAAAAGTTTTCAAAAACCTATTAGCGTCGTTAACTAAGTGGCGCCTCAATTTCTAATAACTTCTAATGGTTAATTTCATTCATCTTGTAATGGGCGAATTAAAAATGTAATACACTTTCAGAAGGGTAAAAGAAGATTAAGATTCTTTAAATAAATTAATCAAGTTATTAGATTTTTTATTACACTAGGTAAAAATAAAATATGTAGATTACCGATACTTGATGAGATTTTAATACTTTTGAGAAAACTAGAGCTATAATTTAGTTTATGCTACGTAATTTTTACGTCACAAAAAAGTATTATTTCCACATATTACCTACATAAAACTCTCTTACTGTTTTACTCACCGCATTTTCCATTTCCTTTTTAAATGTGTCCATCCTTTTTTTGTCCGATAGTATGCTGTTCACTTTCGGATTTGTTAGATGCAATGATATAATGTAGCGTAAACGTCCTAAGGGGAAGGAAAAAAAAATACTATGTGTAATTTTTATAAAATATTAAAGCTTCTTTCACAAGACAAAGTAAAATAAGGGATTTTGGGGGGAAAAATGAGCTTTCCCTCATCAGGTAGTTAGGAATAAGAAGATTGTATTCCGATCTGCCTGAAGAGGGTAAGTTCGTTCTTCATGAAATTTATATGCATGTGGTGTGGAAGATATTTCAATAAATATCCATTTGCTTCATATTAGTATTAATGTTATCAAATTATAACAAATATTAACAAGCTATTATCTAAATTTGAAAATCGGAAATTGCTTATTGAAACATAAACAAATGAGCGGGAATTGTTATTTAAAACAGAAACAATTAACTGGTTAGCAATATATTTTATTTTATATCCGTATACCACTGAGGATATTTCACGTCAGCACTGTGGTCGGTGCGAGCCGGATGCGGAATTCGTATCGGGCAGGCGAAAGTCCTATCCCCTGAGCCATCGCGGCTCTGGTTAGTAATATAGGGTGTTTCATAATGGCTACCCTCAATGTATATTTTTAAGAATGCATGTCAAAACCGAAGTAAAAATAGCATGTTTATTAGAAATCGCTTATAAAAATTTTAAGAACGAAAGAATTCTCTCACACGGAAGTCGAGACTGAGAAAACTCAAACCAGTTTGATTGCCTGATGAAGCTTGAAGGTGTATCAAATTACTTTCTTTCAACTCTCCTCTATTTTTNAACTTATTGTTTTTCTTAATTTTCTTCATCTTTTTTTGTTTTTATTTATTATGCTATATATATTTATATATATATATATATATATATAACTTTGGTTTTACGACTACTAATGTTCAACTTTGTAGCTTTGTAATCTTGTACCCAATCCAGAAGACAAGGGAACTTCTGGATAAAACATTGGGAGAAATATGCCTTCGCGGTGGACTTTTAGATGGAACTAACCTGCATTTGCGCTACATGGATATGAAAACTACGAAAACCTTTCCGGTTAGTCTAACAGCAAGGAGACTGTGATCCATGACCCATATTAAGTAGTTGTGCCCTCTCTGCTCGCTACCACCCGCCAATTATCGGAATTTTTTGTTTTCAAATTGCTCTTCCACTTTTTTCTTTCTTATAGTCATCGCCTCTGATAACTTTCGCTTGTATTGTAAAAATAAAATATTTTTATTTCTAATTACAATTGGCAAAAAATACGATTCACATTTCTCATAAATTCATAAAAATTTATTTGAACCTTTAATAAACAAGGGAAATATCGTTAACAATATACTCATTTTTTGGATTTAATCTTTAATAATATAATTAATTAGCAATGGAATTTATTATTTGAAATAATTAATATTAAAGAAAAATTCATTTAAAATATAGTGCCAGATCGATATCGCTCGCCAAATCAGCGAAAATATCAATTATAGTAAGTAAAATAAATAAATTAAAGTAATCATTTGTGCAAAATTTCTTTGATAACTTTATTAAACAACTGATTTGTTTATTCTAGAACGACATCGGAAAAGTATATGAATTCTTTTGGTTTTGAAAACGATTTTTTTATTCAAGCGGAAACTACTAAACGCCACATTCCAAAAAACTAGAGTTTTATATTTCACTTTTTTTTTTGTCCGTTTTGTTTTAATATTTTTTTTCTTCCCTTTCGTTTGCAAGAAGGTGTGCGATGAGCTTATTGCGAGGTCTTAGGGCAATCGCTAAAGCTCATTTCACGGCTAATTGAGCTCGCTGATTGGCCTTTTACCGCAGACGATCGGACCCCAGCGGAAAATATCGTAAAAACAGTTTTTTTTTCCTTCGCAGGACTGTCTTTGCAGCTAAAGAAGAATCCATAAAATTAGATTAGACTTTCTTTCACTTGAGAATTTTTTTTTATTTTTATATATGATTTCGGATTGTCTAGGAAAGCATGAGTATTCTTTTTTTTTCCTCCTCGAGAAAAGATGTCTTCATTTCTTAGGTCTTTAGGAATTCAAACGACGATTTTCAATTCGAATGGAACACTATACATTATCATTAACTTAAATTGTTTTTTTTTTTACAGTTACGAAATGCCCGCTGTTTAAGTTTTAATTATGGTAGTTATTTCTTCTTTTCATTCTGAATTAATCTTTTCCGAGCTATTTAATTCCATTCATTAAATAGAAAATATCTCTTGAAAACGATTTCGAATACATTTTAGTTTGAAATGATTTCCTTTTAAATCCAGGGAAGAAAAAAACCATGATATTTGCTGAAATTGTTTTCAAATTTCTATTAAAAAAAAATCTATTTCATTAAATAAAACGACAAAAATATTCTAACTATTGTTTGAGTTTACGAATCTACTAATCTCAATATTTTTCGAATAATTATTTTATTTAAAAAATTTTACGAATCTAATAATTTCAATATTTTTCGAATAATTATTTTATTCAAAAAAAATAATAAACTTATGTTTCATAATTCAAATACTAAATAGCGTATAATTTGAACTGCTATATTGTAACTTATTGCCAATTTACTGGTATCGAAAAGTCCTAGAGTGATTAAGCAATTAGCTGCAGTTGAGCGCTGGTAGTTAGCAGTGACAGTTAGCAATTGTATTTCGTACATGATAACACAGTATTTTGTACGTAACGTACAGAAAATAACTTAGATAATTGAAATCGCATGTAATAGGAAACTAAGCATGATCACTTTGGAATGTAACAGATATTGGCGACACTTCAACATTAAAAGGGAACAACACAGTAAAATTTCCAAAAAAATTAGAATTTTTTGTTTTGTTGATAGTTTATTTTTTTAAGATTATTTTTCCAAAATAATGAATTGATTTTCGTCGACTATCGAAACATTTTATTTAAGTACTATCATTTGAGACTCGGTGGCTCAGGGGATAGAGTGTTCGCCTTCCAATGAATCGGATTCGAATACCAGCGACGCCTGGTTGATACGAATTCCGCATACGGCTTGCACCGACCACAGTGCTGACGTGAAATATCCTCATTGGTAGACGGAGCATGGGTTACTCTTCCCTTGTCGTCAGGGTAACAATGATAGGTTTTCCACTCCGTGTAATGTAAATGCGGGTTAGTTCCAGCAAAAAGTCCGCCAGGAGTTTCCTTGTCTTCTAGATTGGGTTCAATATTGCAAGGCCACGGAGTTGAACAGTAGTAGTCATAAATGCAAAATTGGGTCGGCTGTTCAACGACGGTAATATAAAAAATAAAAAAAAAACAAGTACCGCCATTGTAATTATTCTATTGAACTAGTTTGTTTAAATTATGTGAGAAAAAAAAATAGTATATTCAGTATAGTTTATACTGCAACTTCTTTAGCTGCGATAATTTTTAAAGAAGGTTTCAAAGGGTTAATGACAGTTTTGGTGCAATTATAAACCAATGTAGACAGTCATAGAGTATGCTTACAATAAAGATGACTAAAGATCCAGCTGTTTCTATTAAAACATATGAGGGATAATAGTAGGGAAATTGGATTAATAGGGAAAATGGCTAGACTAACCTTAATGTGCTGTAAATGATAGACAAAGCATCTTATGGACCCGGTGCACTTTAGTTAGTTGCAAAATTTCTTACATTTATATGGATTATTGATCATAAAACTTTAAACGCAGTTTGCTAGAAAATGTGTTCCTCCTATTTGCTGTATTTTACAGCAAATAAGAGAAGCACAGCAAATTTAAGGTTAGATAGGTTGAAATTACAATTTGTAACCGATTTACTTCAAATTTTGACGCAATATTTACTATAAATGTACAGTATACTAACGATATCTCAAAGTTGAAGGAACGCTAAAAGAATTTCGAGATAAGTTCAGAACTCAATATGTTCTATTTATTTATATATATATATATATATATTCTAATATTACTCTAAAAAAGTAGAGTCATGGAACATAAAAATAACTACTAATAAAGATGTATGTAATTATATTTAACTATAAATCTAAATACGGAAATGATAATTTTATTTTTAAAAGCAAAACGAAAATAATATTGCATTAAATAGAAAATAATTGGCTTACAGTAAACTTACATTGTGATTTTCTGAAAAAAATTATATTCTATTTCGAAAATATTCGATATAACAAGGTTTTGAGAAGAAACTGTTCGACAAGAGAAGTCAAATTAACATTATGTGGATATGTAATGCCATGGGGCGAAATATTTTTTTGACATAACAAGGTTTGTCGAGATATCGAGAGTATTATACTGTAGTTTTCGTTGTAGGCAAATATTTTTTGATTGTGTTGACTGCTTTTAAATAATCCTCGAAAATAAAAATTATTTTATGTCATTTTTTTAAACTTTTTTTCACAACGCCGCCATTTTGAGAAGAAAAAAAAAGAATTTTTTTAAGAATCCTATGTTTAACAATAACTATATGTTGTTTAAAAAAATTAAAAACCCGTATCAAATCCAATTGATTCTTTTTTCAATTAACGAGTACAGCAAGTTATGGATAATTTAAATAAATGAGTTATAAGCACTGTATTTTATTTTTTCGCTAATATTTTGAATATTTGTATTTATAGAATGTTACAATTAAGATTAAAATATGTACATTGATATAAATAAATTTATTAACACGTTGAATGCCATGTCAATGGTGACCGGCACTGAGTTTCTTCCTAGCGCCACGGGGGTCACCAGTGGAAAATTAGAAACACATAATTCGATTAAATGTTTAATTTTTTGATATTATTATCGTTACTAAAATCGTTTGAAGAAATTAATGCAAGATAGAACACACAAAAACAATTTTATTTATATGCACAGAGATGCCAACTTGCTCCTGACAGCAAATAAATATTTTCAAGTGGTAGTTTATTAATTGTGATTCTTGGTTTAATCAATTAAATTTAAAAGATTTTTATCCACCACTATTTCTAAACAATTCGTAGGCTTATATAATTCACCACTTTTTTTCAGATATATCATGCTAAACCTCTTAAAAAAAACTAGCAAAATATATTTGCAAATTTATATTCTAATAAATATTTGCAAATTTAGTTTCTAGTTATTTACCGTTTTGCCAGACGGGCAAGCCATGTAAAATTAGCGTGGCATTCAACGTGTTAAATATCCTACGGGCAACGATAACTACATTCTAAAAAAATTTAAAACCCGAATCAAATTCGGATGATTTTTTTTCAACTTGCGACTACAGGCAAGTTATGGATAATTTTAAAAAATTCGTTATAGGCACTGTAATTTAATTTTTCGCTAATTTTTGAAATTTTTTTTTTTTTTGTAAAACGATAAAATTAAGATAAAAATATGTACATTGATATAAAAAAAAATTTATTAAGTTTATAACAATCGTTGCAAAATGTATTAAAAATCCTTCTTTTTTTTTTTTTAAGAGGCTTCGTCTGTTGTTGTTCACCCTTACTACAAGGCTTATTGAAAAGTTCCAAAACCGTCAGAAAAGAAACAAACTTACTGTCATCCTGTGTACAGTTTTTATCCACTTCTTCGCCAGATTCACCGGAACAAGTTCTGTTACAGGAAGACCCCGAGCATTCAACTGTAAGGAAGAGAAGAAAAAAAATATAATGTACGGAAGTCAAAAATACTCGTCAAAGATTGAAAATCGAACAGTGGCCTAATAAGAACGAAAAAAAAAAATTTCCAGAAAGTATCCAGTTTTCGGACAGAACAAAATCAGATGAGATGGAAAAAAAAAACGCGTCTAAAAATAGTATTAAGGAACTTTCTAGCACTTTTTTTTTTCTTTTTGAAATACAAAAATGACAGTAATAACCAATGCTGGAAATATCTATACACTATCTACTTTTCTGACAGTCGTTTTAAAACCAATTTTTCACTTGGAAGATGTGAGGCGTAGAGCAAAATACTCTTGGGGGGATTGCGGCTTGAGGCCATTCCATTTCAAAGAAAGAAATTTTTTTTTTGTTGAAAAAAAATTTCCAATAGAGACGCGGGTGTAAAAAGGGAATAAAATAAGGGGTTTGAAATTCGTCATCTGTAGCGAAGTGATGATTTATGGATTGATAACAGGGGGAAAAAAATATAGCGTTTGACCCGTTTTTATGTTAGCTTTTATCCTCTTACGATAGTGAGTGAATAAATGCTACAGTCTCTGGCCAAACTTTTAGACGCACTATAAGATTCTATGTGAAATCTTAATTATCACTTGGTTATATACAGCTTTATTGTGTTTAAGCGACTGAAAGAGATTTGCACTTGTTTACGTTCGTGTATCAATTGGTTAAATTAAGCGATAAATAATATAAATTCGACCATTGGATAAATTAGACGGTATATTATATAAATATAGAATATTTATTATATCAGGTATTATATTAGTATATTCTAATAATTAGATCAAATTATTAGACGCACTGTAGTGTTTTAATAATTATGTTGCATGAGTTTATATGCAATATTTTTATATTTAGTGGTTTACATGTAATGGGTTTTAATACAGGAAATATCTTAAATACTTCCTATTTGTATTTATTTTTAACGTATTACATTACAATGTTAACCAATTGATACACGAACGTAAACAAGTGCAAACCGGTTTCAGTTGCATAAAAACAATAAAGCTGTATAGTATAACCTGATGATTAAGATTTTTGACAGTGCGTTTAATAATTTGGCCAAGGAATGTGTTAATTCGGAAGAAACAAAATTGTCAGTTAGCATAACAGGATTGCTAAACAAAAATTTAAAACTAAGTTTTGAAAGTATCTTAAAGGGAGAAAATACTTTTTTTAAATACGAAATGCATCACTTTCGACAATAATTATACAACATATTTAAATAATGAAGAACATTTGAGACACTAGAGAGATTTTGCAAATTTATGTTAGCTTCCGTATTTTCCCGTTAGTATGATTTCGAGTAATTGCGCATGCGCACTACAAGTGCGCATGCATCAGCTCTGGTGCAATGCGCATGCTCCCGTGGAAACACATGAAACTTACGTAAGTGAAAATAAGAGATTTGGCAAAAATCCGGAAGTTAAAAACGCTAGCGTAGTGGAATATCATTTTAAATTCGACCACAAAATCAAAACAAACATTTACATTGGATTTAGACTATTTCTTTAAGGCTGTGAAACACGATTCAGCATGCTTTTCTCTACGTAAAATTGCGGATTTTTTATCAGAAAAATTTTCGTAGGTTATAGATTTTGATTAAGAAAACGGAGATATAATAATGCAGCTTATAGATAAAGAATGCAGCTTATTATTATTATTATATTTAAAAAAATATTATTGAACTTCTATTGATCATTTAACTTTTTTTTAAAATTAAATTATGTAGGGGAGAGTGGGGTCAATTGTAACAGGGTACGATTGTAACAGAGCAAAAATTTCGAGNACAATTATTGCAACTTTCTTGACTATAACTCAGTTCGTAAACGCTTTCTCTCTTGGTTTACACGTAGAGAAATCTACAGTCTTGCCACTGTTGCATTAGGTTATGTAAACAGACATACACAGGAAGCAATGCATTCTGTTATCGTTCATGTATCGGTTAAAAGTTACAAAACAAATCCCATCAGTAAAAAAAAAATCTATTTTTTTGCTAACTTTTTGAATCGACAAAATATTATATTTCATTATGTATTTACTAACGTCTTTGAGTAACAATTATTGCAACTTTCTTGACTATAACTCAGTTCGTAAACGCTTTCTCTCTTGGTTTACACGTAGAGAAATCTACAGTCTTGCCACTGTTGCATTAGGTTATGTAAACAGACATACACAGGAAGCAATGCATTCTGTTATCGTTCATGTATCGGTTAAAAGTTACAAAACAAATCCCATCAGTAAAAAAAAAATCTATTTTTTTGCTAACTTTTTGAATCGACAAAATATTATATTTCATTATGTATTTACTAACGTCTTTGAGTAACAATTATTGCAACTTTCTTGACTATAACTCAGTTCGTAAACGCTTTCTCTCTTGGTTTACACGTAGAGAAATCTACAGTCTTGCCACTGTTGCATTAGGTTATGTAAACAGACATACACAGGAAGCAATGCATTCTGTTATCGTTCATGTATCGGTTAAAAGTTACAAAACAAATCCCATCAGTAAAAAAAAAATCTATTTTTTTGCTAACTTTTTGAATCGACAAAATATTATATTTCATTATGTATTTACTAACGTCTTTGAGTAACAATTATTGCAACTTTCTTGACTATAACTCAGTTCGTAAACGCTTTCTCTCTTGGTTTACACGTAGAGAAATCTACAGTCTTGCCACTGTTGCATTAGGTTATGTAAACAGACATACACAGGAAGCAATGCATTCTGTTATCGTTCATGTATCGGTTAAAAGTTACAAAACAAATCCCATCAGTAAAAAAAAAATCTATTTTTTTGCTAACTTTTTGAATCGACAAAATATTATATTTCATTATGTATTTACTAACGTCTTTGAGTAACAATTATTGCAACTTTCTTGACTATAACTCAGTTCGTAAACGCTTTCTCTCTTGGTTTACACGTAGAGAAATCTACAGTCTTGCCACTGTTGCATTAGGTTATGTAAACAGACATACACAGGAAGCAATGCATTCTGTTATCGTTCATGTATCGGTTAAAAGTTACAAAACAAATCCCATCAGTAAAAAAAAAATCTATTTTTTTGCTAACTTTTTGAATCGACAAAATATTATATTTCATTATGTATTTACTAACGTCTTTGAGTAACAATTATTGCAACTTTCTTGACTATAACTCAGTTCGTAAACGCTTTCTCTCTTGGTTTACACGTAGAGAAATCTACAGTCTTGCCACTGTTGCATTAGGTTATGTAAACAGACATACACAGGAAGCAATGCATTCTGTTATCGTTCATGTATCGGTTAAAAGTTACAAAACAAATCCCATCAGTAAAAAAAAAATCTATTTTTTTGCTAACTTTTTGAATCGACAAAATATTATATTTCATTATGTATTTACTAACGTCTTTGAGTAACAATTATTGCAACTTTCTTGACTATAACTCAGTTCGTAAACGCTTTCTCTCTTGGTTTACACGTAGAGAAATCTACAGTCTTGCCACTGTTGCATTAGGTTATGTAAACAGACATACACAGGAAGCAATGCATTCTGTTATCGTTCATGTATCGGTTAAAAGTTACAAAACAAATCCCATCAGTAAAAAAAAAATCTATTTTTTTGCTAACTTTTTGAATCGACAAAATATTATATTTCATTATGTATTTACTAACGTCTTTGAGTAACAATTATTGCAACTTTCTTGACTATAACTCAGTTCGTAAACGCTTTCTCTCTTGGTTTACACGTAGAGAAATCTACAGTCTTGCCACTGTTGCATTAGGTTATGTAAACAGACATACACAGGAAGCAATGCATTCTGTTATCGTTCATGTATCGGTTAAAAGTTACAAAACAAATCCCATCAGTAAAAAAAAAATCTATTTTTTTGCTAACTTTTTGAATCGACAAAATATTATATTTCATTATGTATTTACTAACGTCTTTGAGTAACAATTATTGCAACTTTCTTGACTATAACTCAGTTCGTAAACGCTTTCTCTCTTGGTTTACACGTAGAGAAATCTACAGTTTTGCCACTGTTGCATTAGGTTATGTAAACAGACATACACAGGAAGCAATGCATTCTGTTATCGTTCATGTATCGGTTAAAAGTTACAAAACAAATCTCATTAGTTAAAAAAAAATCGATTTATAGCTAACTTTTTGAATCAGCAAAATATTATATTTTATTATTTGTTTTAAAAATTTAACATTTAATAAAATTTGAACCTTTTCCTAAGACAATTTAGTAAACTGTGTAAGTATAGAAAAATTGCTAAATTGTCATATACAAGTTTTTATTCCAAAACAAATAAATAAAAAATATCTTTGGATTTTTTTTTTAAAGTAAAGGGAAAAGATTACTTTTCCGAACTAAATCTTTGAAGAAAAAAAAATGTAAAAAGCACATCAAACAGATGTTTGATGTGCTGACATAAGCTTTTAAGGGGTTAACATTTTTTGTATTCCTTCTTGAAAGAGAGTATTTCGCCATTATTTTCTTCTAAGTTTCGGTAACGGCTCTGGAGCTAAATGTTTGACATCGCTCTATCTCTGCCACTGTGTTCAACCGAGGCGCATTTTTTTTAGTATTAGGATACGGTTTACAGTTAAAAGAATTTCTAAAATAAATTATGATATAAAATTACGAAATCAATCAAAGGCGATTCATTATTATTTGGTAGATTACCGCGGGTCTAAAAGCACAAACTATTTCAAATTATAAAATAGATTACCGTGGGTTTAAAAGCACAAACTATTATGAATTACAAAATAGATTACCGCGGGTTTAAAAGCACAAACTATTTGGAATTACAAAACAGATTACCGCGAGTTTAAAAGCACAAACTGTTTTGAATTACAAAATACAATGCCGCTGGTTTAAAAACACAAACTATTTTGAATTACAAAATATATTACCGCTGGTTTAAAAGCACAAACTATTTTGAATTACAAAATAGAATGCCGCGGGTTTAAAAGCAAAAAACTATTTTGAATTACAAAATAAATTACAGTGGGTTTAAAAGCACAAACTATTTTGAATTACAATTGATTACAGCGGGTTTAAAAGCACAAACTATTTTGAATTACAAAATAGATTACCGCGGGCTTAAAAGCACAAACTATTTTGAATTACAAAATAACGTTAGCGGTAAAACTTAATGTTTTTGTATCACATGAACAATAATACTTGAAGTACGATACACTCTGACGTCATCATTTCACTTTTCTTGGAGTTTTTTCCGGTCAGTAAGCACTCTCTATAGTTTGTATACGGTAAGAACTCCCCCGCCACGAAGTCTGAAGCCATCTGCTGCTATGGAAATAATAAGAATAATGCATTTCAGGGAGGGTAGCTTTTCTTCAGTCTTGGACTAACACAGTAGACCGGAGAAAAAGATTCTCTTCCTCTCTCTGACCCGAGTCAAACCTATCCTAAATAGTGACCCCCACTCCTACTTGAAATAGTTATATCTCGTTACCATAGTCACCGCCACGGGTCCAGACGAATGGCGAGGGGAGTTCTTACTTTAGACAAACTGTAGGAGACGGTAAATAAGGAAGAAAGGAAACGTAATGGAAATAAAGGAAACGATTAGTTAATAAGTGGATTTGAATAGTTTACATAATGTAGTGTCTCTGCGATATTTTTCCTTACTTCCGTTTTATTATATTTGTAGCATAAATGAATAATAACTCTTTGTGATTTATTGTTTTAAAGTTGAATTTTTATGCTTCCTTTAAATAAAAATTATAGAATAAAGATTGGATTATGGGGATTTATATTTGTGTTTGGATTTTTTTTCACATTGGAAATTTATGTAGAAACATAAAATTTTCTACTCAATTTTAAATATTTTATTTCAGATTTTAGTTATATTACGCGTAAAAAGTCGAGTAAAAGTTACGAGTAAAAATTTTTATTTACTTTTGTCTATTTATATTTGTTTATTCTATTATTCGGTCTTATGATAAATTCTACCAAAAAAAAAAGAGAACAAAAAATATACATTATGTTTTTTGGTCGACTATATCCATGTTAATATGTCATTCATTTCAACAAAAAAATTAATTTAAGTACAGGAGACATTTAATATGATATCTCATATGATGAGAAAAAAAATATTTAAAATAAATCGTAATTTATTATGCAAGACGTACGTTTGTCTTAAATCCACGACATCCTATAAGAATATCTACTTATAGAACTAAAATAAAACAAATTACCAAACGATTACAAAATACTTAATTCAATTAAAAATAACATAAAGGAAACTAATCTAACTACTAATTAAAAATTTCCTGCCTAAAACGTTACAGCCAAATTACGGCTATTTTGTCACGCATTGATTAATAAATAAATAAATTTAAAAAAAACGCGTCACATATTTATATAATAGCATTGAAGTGGGAAACTATGTATTTCTATGAGATTACTAGATATATATGTAAACAAATCTCATCAAATAGTATAAATAAAATAGAAAAAGATAGGTTGAGCTAAATTCCTTGTCAGTGACCATCATTTCTAAAAGAAAACGAAAAAAAAATTTGCTGTTCACTAAAACAAACGTTTAGTTTAAAAAAAATCATTTTTGTAACTAAAGTGATAAATCAAATCCAATTACTAAGCCCCCATAGACGGTTACGACTAAGTTTCATCATTTTCTAGCAAAAATTATAAACAAAACTCGGTCCATTAATATCAAACCCATATCAGATACGGGAAAGGTAAACTGCCTAGCTTTTAATCATGGCCTTTTCCGCAAAACGTGTCAAGGAGCTTTTTTAAAAATGGAAAAGCATTGTTCCTCCACACAACTCACGTTAACGAACCACAAGGGAACGCCAAAGATGAACGAAACTGATGAAACGTGGAGAGATTGTAAACTGGGGGCGCTTGTTTGTTCTAATGGAACAACTTTCTAACTTAATTATTAGGACGAAGGGGATGAAAAGTGTAATTTTAAATCCAACCGCTTTTGGAAGCAAAATATATCGAATTTGAGAAAAGTGAAGATACGTAATTTTCCTCGCCTACTTTGCATAAAATTGCAAATGCCGCTCTCAGTGAAGTTAATTGTAGTTTACCTTTAACATGGCTTTAACTAATCCTTACTGGTCCACGGCTCTAGCAGGAAAATTTATAGTTAGCTTTTATGCTTATTTATTTGCACAGTTTAGGATTCGTTAATATTTTCGATCATCTAAGTTCCGGTTGATACTTAAACTGATAATAAATATTAAGTTCACAAAATTAATACAATAAGTTCATTTGTTTACTGAATGTCCGTAGGCGAGAGATTTAAGTTTATATCAGTTTAAAATAATGATAATTGAATTTTTTTTAAGATTATTTTTTAAGTATCAGTACAACTTTACCTTTAACACGGCTTTAACTAATCCTTACAGGTTCATGGCCCTCTCAAATTTCAGGAAAATGTATAGTTAGCTTTGATTCTTTTTTATTTCCACAGTTGAGGATTCGTTAACATTTTCGATTATCTAAGTGTTAATTTCGGTTCATTCTTAAACTGTTAATGAATATTAAATACTCAAAATCAGTACAATAATTTCACTTATTCACAGAATGTCCGTAAGTGAGAGATTTAGGTTTATACCAGTTTAAAATAATGATATTTGAATTTTTTATAAGATTGTTAGTTTTGAAGTATCTGTACAGCTTTTTCCTCCTAAAGGTTTCATTTCAGTAAAAAGAAATAAAAAAGAACTATGTTAGGAATTATTAATTTTTGTCTAATTCTCTTGTATGCAAACGAGTTAACAAAAATTAGTAAAAATTATCCGTTGTTAAGTTCAAGCAATAAATAATCACTCAATAATATCAACCATGTATCAAAAAGTCATATCTAAAATTGTTCAAAATAATAATATGTCTGAATTTTGTATTTTTTTGACTAGTAATGATCATATATAGAATGGTTTTGCTATGAATATCCAAATAATAATGGAAATCTTAATTGTTTTAAATGCGTAAAAATTATTTAAAATTTTTCAAATTATATTTACGGCCGAAATTCGCGTTTGAACCATAAAATAGATATTAGCAGCGAAACATTAAATGGACCATATAAATTTCACTTATAAGCACTTTTAATTACATGATCTATACTAGAGGTAAAAAATACGCAATTAAAATATTTTCTTCTTAAAAAACTGAAATTTAAGAGATTTAAGTTAAAATTTTGAATACAAAGTTAATCAGTTATAAAATTTAATAAAAGTATAATAAAAGTATAATAAAACCTAAATCTTAAGCAAACCATTTTTCAATAAATAGGTACCACAAAATCATTAACAAAACTGAAAGGCAAGTAGTGACACAATTGAAGAGTTTATTGGGAGACCCAGATATAGTTCGTATTCAGAAAGAACTCCCCTAGCCACGAAGTCTAAGGCTGTTTGCGGCTATGGAAACAAGAAATAGCACACTTAAAAGAGAGAAACTTTTATCTGATTCCCTTTCTCTCGGCGACCCGATCCAAACTCTATCTTAAATAATGATCCAAGATTTAAAATAGCGAAACGTCGTAATCATTAGTCACCGCCACTACTCCAGACTAATGGCTAGGGAAGTACGTTACATAGACAAACTATAAGAAACATTTTTAGGTGTATTTACGAATCAGAGAAAATAACAGAAAGTTGCATCAATATGGGCAAGTTTAATGTAACAGAACTGCTTTAAATATTTGAAATTTTTAAAATTCGATTTCTCAGGAACTATTCGTCCGATTTCGCTCAAATTTCGAATTTTTCTTGCAAAACAGAATTTTTAAAAATAATTAAAAAATTCTTACAATTCAAACTTTTATCAACTATTATTAAATAAAATAATAAAATATTCATATGAATAATAAATATTTACTCAAAAATATTTTTTACATAAAATTATCTTTGGATAAACGAATTTTTATATTGGTGATGAAAAAAATTTTGAAATCGCTTAAAAGGTTCACAAAATATGGCAAAATACGATAAAAGTAAAATTAACCTGAATCGATCAAATCTTTGGACCAAACTATTGGGTTATATTTCCTAGATTGCTGCTACTTCCTATATTTTGGGGTTAGAAATCCATCGGAAAAATATATATTTATTCAGAGAAAATACTTTTTTGTGTCTGATTTCGTAACTTAAAATATCGCCAGCATATTTAATTAGCACATTTGAGGATGCCCCCTTGAACCATTAAGATTGAATCCTAAAAGTGAAGATCAGATCATTAAAATAAAAGTTATTCAGGGTGATCCGTTTTTCATTTTGGTGCACTGTGTATGTTATTACTTAACCAAAAAGACGTGTATTCAAAAATTAATTTCATTTGAAAGTAAAACTTCATGGATCTTGTAAACATATAATATACAAGACTAGACATAGAATAATAATATCGTGAATAACTTACTTTGTTTCGGGGCTGCTGATTTTTTTGCTTCGCACCTAGCACCATCATATCCTGGTAAACATTCACATGTTCTTACAGTTGAACCTATGTAATACCTAAAAATAAAGACAAAATAACTTAAAAATGTTGCGCATATTCATTGTGCAATCAAATCAATAAATGTTCATGGTTCGCTTCGTACTTAAAGAAGAAACAAATGCTTTATTAAATTCTTAATTATTGTTATTTTTAATTAATAATTTGTTATTTTTAATTAAATATTTGTTATTTTTAATTAATTATTAATATACCAATTTCGAAGTTTTAAGGTGGTAGAGGATCTTAGGTAGGAAGGGTCTTTATTTGCGTCGCACTAGAGCTGCACAATGGGCTATTGGCGACGGTCTGGGAAACATCTCTGAGGATGATCCGAAGACATGTCATCGCATTTCTAATCCTCTGCAGAGGGGATGACTCCCCTGTTTTGGTAGCCTAAGGACCTGCAAGCTAAGTCGANTTAAGTATCTGCACAACTTTACCTTTAACACGGCTTTAACTAATCCTTACAGGTTCATGGCCCTCTCAAATTTCAGGAAAATTTATAGTTAGCTTTGATTCTTTTTTATTTCCACAGTTGAGGATTCGTTAACATTTTCGATTATCTAAGTGTTAGTTTCGGTTCATACTTAAACTGTTAATGAATATTAAATACATAAAATTAATACAATAAGTTCACGTATTCACAGAATGTCCGTACGCGAGAGATTTAAGTTTCTTACAGTTTAAAATAAAGATATTTGAATATTATTTTTAAGATTATTTTTTTTAAGTATCTGCACAACTTTACCTTTAACATAGCTTTAACTAATCCTTACTGGTTCATAGCTCTCGGCAATTTCAGAAAAATTTATAGTTAGCTTTTATACTTATTTATTTGCACAGTTTAGGATTCATTAACATTTTCGATCATCTAAGTGTTAGTTTCGGTTCATACTTAAACTGTTAATGAATATTAAATACATAAAATTAATACAATAAGTTCACGTATTCACAGAATGTCCGTAAGCGAGAGACTTAAGTTTATATTAATTTAAAATAATGATAATTGAATTTTTTTTGAAAGATTATTTTTTAAGTATCTTTGCAACCTTTCCTCCTAAAGATTAAATTTTAGTAAAAATAAATAAAAAAGAACTATGCTAGGAAATATTAATTTTTGTCTATTCGCTTGTATGCATACGAGTTAACAAAAATTAGTAAAAATGATACGTTGTAAGTTCAAGCAATAAATAATCACTCATTAATATAAAAAATGTATCAAAAAGTTGTGTCAAATTAATCCAAAATTGTTTGAAATAATAATGTCTGAATATTGCATTGTCTCGACTTGTAATGATTATGTATAGAATGGTTTAGCCATAATATCCAAATAATAATGGAAATCGTAATTGTTTTAAATGCCTAAAAATTATTAAAAATTTTCCAAAATATATTTAGGATCGAAATTTGCGTACAAATCATAAAATAGGTCTTAGCAGCGAAACATTAAATAGACCATATGAATTATATTTTGGGGTCAGAAATTTGAATCCATCGGAAAAAAGGTGTGTCAGGTGAATCCATCGGATGTTCAGAGAAAATACGTTTTTGTGTCTGATTTCGTAACTTAAAATATCGCCAGTATATTTAATTAGCATATTTGAGGTTACCCCCTTGAACCATTAAGATTGAATTCTAAAACAAGAAGATCCGATCATTAGAATAAAAGTTATTCAGGGTGGTTCATTTTTTATTTGGTGCACTGTGCTTGTTATTACTTAATTAAAAAGACGAGTTTTCAAAAATTAACTTCAGTTGAAAGTAAAAATTCCAAGGACCTTGTAAATATAGAATATACAAGACTAAGACATAGAATAATAAGATCGTGAATAACTTACTTTGTTTCGGGGCTGTTGATTTTTTGGCTTCGCACCTAGCACCATCATATCCTGGTAAACATTCACATGTTCTTACAGTTGAACCTATGTAATACCTAAAAATAAAGACAAAATAACTTAAAAATGTTGCGCATATTCATTGTGCAATCAAATCAATAAATGTTCATGGTTCGCTTCGTACTTAAAGAAGAAACAAATGCTTTATTAAATTCTTAATTATTGTTATTTTTAATTAATAATTTGTTATTTTTAATTAAATATTTGTTATTTTTAATTAATTATTAATATACCAATTTCGAAGTTTTAAGGTGGTAGAGGATCTTAGGTAGGAAGGGTCTTTATTTGCGTCGCACTAGAGCTGCACAATGGGCTATTGGCGACGGTCTGGGAAACATCTCTGAGGATGATCCGAAGACATGTCATCGCATTTCTAATCCTCTGCAGAGGGGATGACTCCCCTGTTTTGGTAGCCTAAGGACCTGCAAGCTAAGTCGAGCACTTTACAGTAAAACAGTTTAGCGAGGACCCATACCACACACCCTCGGTCCCTACGCAGACTGATATAAGTGGTCACCCACCGGCACACTGACTGCAGCCAGTGATGCTTGACTTCGGTGTTCTACTGGGAGCCGTGTCTTTACGATCAGTCCACTGCGGGACAAAGAATCTTAGAAATTAACTATTTTATATTAATGCTAGTAACCTTTTTTTTTTTGTAAACAAGATGTTTTATGTATTAAGCTAATAAAAGTTCTGAAAATTTTAGATATTAATTAATATTATTAATTAAATTTCGTGCATTAAAGATAGCTCGAAGATTGACAAAACTTTAACTCCCCGGAAAAAAATATTTCAAAGCTGCGACAAACGGTTAAGAAGCCTTCTCATATTAAATGGTAAAACGTTGCATGAATTGACAAGTCGGTTTTTGGTGGGAAGGAAATCAAGAACTTATATATTGTAATTTAGACATATCTTAGACGATCGGACAAATAGTTTTGAAGTAATGAGGGTTTGATGTACGAAAAAACAGTTTTGTGCTAGTACCTATTTGCGGTTTTTTTTGTATCTCGCTAGCCTAGATACGATGATTACTATGATTTAATTTAGACAAATAAAAAAATTTATAGTTAAATTATTTCTTTTTTTTACCTGATTTCTTCAACATTTATTTAAAAATTCGAATATCACCAATTTATGCGACATTTAAATTTATGTTCATAATAGCAAATAACATTGTTAGATTCTGCAGTTCACTAAACGTTGTGCGAAACTGCATTTCTTAAATTTTAATTCGAATGAATAACGCATGAGTAATAATAGATCCGAGTTTGTTTTTTTTTTACTTTTATAGATAAAAACCAGCGTCTCAACATAACAGAGCAAAAAAATCGATGTAAAAATATTCATGTTTCGTTTTTAATAATGTAATAAGGATCCTTTAAATCTAATATTATTTTTAAAATTCAATTTTCAATATGAGAAGTTTGAGGCAACACTAAACGAAAGGTATAAAAATAAAGTAAAAAAACTTTTAAGAAACAAAAAAAAAAGTCACTAAAGAGTTCGATCTCTTCAACCCCTCTTTATCCCGGAAATTAAAGAATAATCGGCAGAAAAACCGCACACAGAGAACGCTACTTAAGAACATTCAGCCCAGGAGAAAAATATTTTATCGGTGGGTAATAAATCAAACGGAGCGTACATAAAAATAACGCTTTTTCATCTTTTTTTTTTTCACTTACATAAAAATTGTAATAAAAGGAATGAATAATTTCGGTAAAAGCAAAAGTATTTTTTTTTTATTTATTAAAAATAAGATTTTGTGATATTGTTTCCGGATATTTTTCTAACCAACATAGAGATTCTGCGAGATAAGCAAAATGGGGCTGGAATCGGCCTCGGATCTAGCTCACTCCTTTTTCCGTTATTTCTAAGAACAACAATGATGGAATATTTTTTCCAATATCGAACATAGGGGTTTTATTATTATTTGTCCTGCATCTTTACGTATGCTTTTGTTAATCAAATACACAATAAATTACCGCCATTAAACAATATTTTTTTTAAAGATCGTTTGATTAGAAAGACGTTGTTTAAAACTAAAAACAGAATGTTACGTTTCAATCTGCATCCTTTTGTTCTGATTGACTGAACATAATAGAGTTAATTTATTTTAAATTTGAACTAGGGGAGGGGGGGTAGGCTCTACCCTCAGCTCGCTTCCCCTCTTCTTTCCTTACGATTGCTAATGACGATTAACAGATTTAAATAAAACTAAGAAGTTAATTAACAGGTCCCAAAGCTTTTAATTTTATTTTCTACCACTAACACTAAAGTTCGATATTCTTTAACTTGCACATTACCTATTCTATTAGAAATTTCTCGGAAAAAATTGCTAAATAATAATCTATTTAATTGTTATTTTACCATATTTAAACAAAACAGTCAAGTAACCATAAATAAGATGGTAATGAAACCATTAACAGTGAGAAAAATCGTTTATTAACTTTTTTTTTACCTAACATGGTTAAATAAATAGAATTTTACTGCACCAACTCAGTCCGCTTAGTGAAGCAACTTAGTTCCTTGCAGCTGCTTACAAATTAAAGCCGAGAGAGCTAATCTGTCAATCTGATGACCGACAGAACAGGGGTTCGAGTCCGCAGTGTCCTTCATTTCCTTGGAGAATGACATGAAGAATTTCTAGTGTCCTGTACTCTCCAATGCCCATTATCTAAAGAGAAGCCTAGCTCCTATGTCCAGTTCAATTTCTTTTTTTTACGGTTTTGAAACCATGGTAGCTGTAAATGGTTACAAAACCATATAGTCTAGATTTCATGATTTTATAACCATGCTAGTTGTAAACGGTAAAGGTGAAAAATATTCTTTACCGTCAGTGGGACAGATGGACATACTGCTGTCGGTTATTTTACCATAATTTTGGAATGAAAATTCTAAAAGGGTAGATAATCTGCAGATCAATTTGAGCAATCCGTTAAAGTACGGAATCAAATTTCCGAAATTAAAGAAAACCTGTTTTTTTATTTTTAAATTTATTATGTAATTTTAGAGTGTTATGAAAAATCTTTAAATATTTTTCGCTATTGAGTTTATTTAATAATAGTGTGGAAGTTAATTTTTAATATTGCCGAAGAATTAATCTTTTCTGTTCTCTTAATTTTAATAGCATATCGAATACAATTTTTTTTTATATCATATTTTAGTGTTTTATGACACTGCGAATTAATTAAAGGTATTGAAAAATTCCGAATTTAATTTATTAAGAAAAAAAATATACGAACGAGTAAAAAATAATTACAAAATTCACGAAGCAAATAAGATTTGACGTCGAATTCTGCCGAATTAAAAGTTAATAAATGCAGAGCAATATTTACTTTTGATATTCGAAAATTAAAAAAAGTAAAGTTAGGTAAATAAAAATAAATTATTAATTCAGAATGAGTTGGAAAAAAATGAGTTTGATTACATAAAATGAATAGCCAAAATATATACCCTTAGAAATACTTTTAGATAATTTATTCAGTTTTCATACTGAGATTTGATGCATAGAAACTCCACAGAAGAAACTCGTTTTTTTCCGTTCAGTTCAATAAAACAAGTTTAGTATTTAAACAGACATTTAAAATGAATGAAAACCTTTTTTTTTATTACGGTATCCACAATTCAAAAACGAAATGTTTTCGATTTCGTAAACATTTATTACGACTGTTTAAATAATGAGATTTACTCAAATTTCCGCTTGAATGTGCTTCTTATCATTTTTTATTTGTATTTCGAACGCACCATTCCATCATTGTTGAATAAATAAATAAAAAAAAATATTCGAGCACACTATACATTTAGAAAAATGGTAAGATTTTACGCACCAAAACATGCGTTTATATAAAAGTTTATTCTTTTGAAAAGAAAATTACATTCAAAAACATTTTTTGAAAAGAAGAAGAAAAAAATTTTGATACATATAAAACTTAAAGAGCATGTATCAAACAATAAGAAATGAAGGGTTTTTTTCTTTCTCTATTTACCTCTGGCATACAACTGAAACAGAAAGCAGTACATCTATAAACTCGTAAATTTGAGATAAAATGAATTATTGATGCAAGATCTTTTGTGCGGGAGGTACCACGGCATAAAATAAACTTTGCCAAAGATTCTTTTGAAGGATCAAAATCATTGAAAAATCCTATTTGAAATGAGTTTCTCTTTTCCATCTATTCCTAGAGACCATCAACACTGATGCATTTTTCCTTTCGGTATAAATGGGAAACGGAAGTATCCTGTCAAAGATGCTTTGGCGATTTTTTGTTGTTTGGCGTTGTAAAAGAGTGAGGAATGGATGCAAATACCTTCCGAGCACAAAAAGACACTTAAAGTATTTTCGATTTTGTTAGGAAGAGATAAAAAAAAAATAAAAAATATATGCCCCCGCTTTATTTTGCTAGGCTTTGTTGAAGGGTGTTTTACTTTTTGTACCTGTCCCCCTACAATGTCTATGGGATTTTGGATGGATCAAGATATACATCTATCAATCTGCGTCTATTGCTTCGGTTGTCGATAGGTATTTGAGCGAAGTCTGAATAACCAATAGTCTGATTTCGATTTTTGCAGTTAGTATTTGCGATTTTTGTGGAATGCGTCTTTTGATTTAACTATATGCATAAAATATATTCACGTTATTGTTGAATATGCCTAACTTTTTTTGGTATATAATGCATATTTTTAGTTTAGAGTTTGGTTTTGATTGTAAGACAAAAAATAAATATTTTTGGGTATTGCACTGCTAGAATTTTCATTCTAAAATTACGGAAAAAAAACCTGGCAGCAGACTGTCCATCCAATTAACAGTAAAAATTACGGAGAAGAACATTTTTTTCTCTTTATGGTTTTGAAACAGTTTGCAACTAGTATGGTTTAAAAAAAACATGAATACAAAACTATACCGTTTTTAAACCATTTACAACTAGCGTAGTTTCAAAACCAGAAGAAAAGAAATTTAACTGGACATGGAAATAGTTTAGCAGCTTTATAGTGCTGCCATCTATGCGTAAAAGAGAGTATCTTACTCCAATAGACCTACATAGCAAATTGGGGATTGCAGGACACTGGTAATAACTCTTCATTGTTGAAAGTAATAGAGGAAATATAGTAGTCTCGACACTGGGATCGAACCCCTATTCTGTCGGTCATGAGATTGACAGATTAGCCATCTCGGCTATAATATGTACCCAGCTGCAAGGCACTAAGTAGCTTCATTAGATGCGGCGAAAAAATTCTGGTTTTAACCGTATTAGGTGAAATCAGTTAATAAATGATTTTTCTCACAGTTAACAGTTTGAATACCATCTTATTTATGTTTATTTGACTGCCTCGCTTAAATATGGTAGAATAACAATTAAATCAATTGTTATTTAACCATTTTAACCGAGAAATTTCTAACAATGTGCTTTCGTTGAATAACTGGGAGTCGAAAGCATCAAGGTAAAATGGTTGGGTATTTTGAACATTCTTTTTTTTCCTTTTAAATATTCCTTCCTCCTTAATAATTTCCCCCTTTTTCCGTTTTTCAACAACCTTTTAGTAAGTAAAGTTTAAAGGTGGAATATGGATAACTGCAATCTTCCTAATACAGAGGGATACTTAAAACTGGAATCGAAGGATAGAAACCAATATCATTTCCTGATACAAGGGAGTACTTCAGATGAAGAACGAAATGAAAGGATACAAAAAAGTTAAGCATCCAAGGATTCTTCAAATTCAAAAGATAGCCTGGTTGGTAAGGCATTGGGCCCATGTCTAAGAGCTCGTGGGTTCGATCCCAGCCGACCGAAGATTTCCCCGTGTAGTAAATGGTGACTGATGTACGTTAAATCTGTCGAGTCGCAAAGTCCCCTATGTTCCCATAACAGATCAACACCTCTGGGGGTACTGATCCAGGAGTTTCCTTGTCTTCTGAATTGGTTCAAAATGACAAGGCTACGGAGCTGAACATTAGTAGTCATAAATCCAAAAATTCGGTCGGCTGTTCAACGACGGCTATAAAATATAAAAGTCAAAAGCAAAGACGCTTAAAATTATGATTGTAACGAATCATCTCCCTTATACAAGGGGGTACTCCAGATGATGAACAAAATGAAAGGTTACAAGAAAGCCAACGATCCAATGATACTTCAAATTCAAAAGTAAAGACGCTTAAAACTATGATTGTAGTGAATAAATACATTTTCTTCCTAACTGGAAAGTAAATTACTTCAATTTTGCAAACGGTTATAAAAATATTGAAACTTATTTTGAAAGATTCTGATGAAGGTGTTAGATATTTGTAAATAAAACAGCATCGATATATCTCCGCTTCGTATATATTTGGTATTAAATTTGGTATTGCTCTTGTGTGAGTCCGAAATCTATGTTAAATGTTCTCTGTAAATTTATGTATCCATTCTCATGTATGTATTCGTCTTTTCATCAGGGCTGATGAAAAGAGTTTATCTTTTCTTTCCGGTTCTTTTAAAAAAAAAATTTCATCCTTTTTCTTTTTTTCTTTAATCAGATGTTTGTTATCTTTTTAATTATTATTTCCCCCCCTTTTTTTTCCATATGTCTATAATCTATACATAATAATAAACGCGGCTGTGTGTGTGTGTGTGTGTGTCTGTAATCACAATATATCGCCCCAGAAGCCTCGCCCGGGCACGAAACTCGGCCCATAATTGTGTTTTCACATAATGAAGAAGTATTTTTTTTCTTTTTCAAAAATTTTGATTAGTTATTTAGTTATCAGTCATTTTGTAAGTCTATGCTTTTCGTCTGCTTTTTCGTCTTCAAAGAGCCATATTCAATAAATTATTAAAAAATGCATATACTTTTCCCCACTCTTATAAATGTATGCTAATGCGAACCTCACAATTGAAATATTAATTTTCGACAACTTAAACCAATAATATACGAAGGAATTAATAATTTAATTGTAAAGTTCGCATTAGTTTACATTTATTAAAGTGGAGAAAAGTTTAACTTTTGTATTAAAAATGTGGCAACATATTCGATACGTAAATAGAACGCTTCGCTTTGATATATTTGTCGCTGTTCATAATTGTTATAATAAGTTTTTCTTCTTCTTTCCACGCTCTTTTTTTTTTTTCTTAAGCGAAGACGATAATTTTTATAGCGATATTGTAGTACTTTGTACAACTAAAAATTCTTTTCACAACACTTTAAAAATATTTACTTTATTTTCTTTATATATACAGAGAACAGTCGGCAAAGAATTCGATTAGGTTGAAAAACATTTCGCTAAAAAGGAACGAATTCCAAAAGAAAAAATAAACAACTTAAAGAATAAAAATGCTGATGCCAGCCAATTTTTTGAAAGTTAACTTAGAAATAACAAACCAAACGATGTTAAATAACAAACCAAACGATGTTAACAAAATGACGTAGAAAGCGCAACTAGATCAAAATTATACAAGCACAACTAGATCAAATTATAATACCTGAGTGCTTGACGTAACAGATATAGAAATAGAATTTGATACCATAAAAAATTATATAGAAATAGAAATTGATACCATAAAAAATTTATTCGTTTTCGTGTTCTTTTCATGTATTTAGCATTTTAGTTTTTTTTTTCTTAAGCGTTGTAGCTATATAATTTCAAACATCCTCAAGAGCTATAACACATCTGCAGCAGAACTGGATATGAAGACAAAATTGCTGGACAGGAACACTTTAATTGTCCACTAATCTTCAGATTTCCTGCTATGTTTTAAAAAACTTTATTTGTGAAAACCTTCAGCGTGGCGGACAGCTGGCCGCCTTAGGCGGCTAGTATATAATGAACTGTAACTTTAGACACTTTTGCTGTTTACAATAACAGTATTATTTCAACTCTTTCAAATAGTCCTAAAAATATCTTTATTTTTGTTTCCGATAAAGTTATTTTGTAAGTAGGAAACAGAAGTTTCGAAAGTTAAGCCTAATCGCTAATCTAATTGTTCTTTAAGATGCGAACGTAAGAGTGCTGGCTTAGCTAGTTGCAAATTTTCTCAATAATTGATTTATATCTTCAATGTCTTCAAGGCTCAGTGAAATCGGATTAAAAGTCACTGAGAGCGTTTCTTCATGGAAGCGATGGGTTTCCGAAATTCTCTCCTCTACACACTTTTCCCAGAAAATTTTCGACTACACAAATTAAGTTCCCGACGGTGCATATAATATCACGTGTCTCGGAAACACCGCTAAAGAAAACGAAAAGAAAACCAAACACAAGAAAACCAATTACAGAAAATGCGAGATCCATCATACTTCTACGAGATATTTTACATAACAAATATTACTCGGCATGCTGGCTGATTATGACGACACTGTTGCCAATATTTTGAGGGGGAAATTCAATTTGCAAACGATATTTAAGCCATTCTCATTCGAAATGGAAAACGACTTTCTAAATTAGATGGAGACATCGTTTTCTAATTGATTTCTTTCTCGTTCCATGTATAATGGGGAAATAATGAGCCCCCTGGCCGATTTGAATGAACGATTACCATTGTCGTCTGGAGGAATGATAGATTGTGAAGTGAATTTAAGGGCCCTTATTCTCTTGTGGTACTTCACAAATGATCTTAATCTCGGAGTGAAATCCCCCAAGGAGATGGCTTTTAAGTTTTAAAGTAGTTGTGCTGCCCGCGTCTGATTTAGTTAGTGGGCTATATCGCCTGGGGAAATTTGTAATAATTATCCCCCCCCCTTTACTTAAAGTGTCATGCCTCGTGTGAGGGAAAAATGATTTACGACGCATTTCAATTGATTTTTGAGATTCTTTTGGCTGATATAGCCCGAAATTTATCGCCTGTATATGGGCTTTTGATCATCTTTTTTTTAAAATAAAGAATTAAATGCCACGTTAAAAGGATTAAACTAGAAAGGATAATTGAAAGAATAGACTGGAGGTTAATTACTTGTCGGAAACGTAGCGTGAATTAATTTTTAACTGAACATACAATGTAATTTACTGTCGCAAAGTATTTTGCGTTAAGATTCTCCCTCTCTTTCGTATAGGTATTTTTTTAGCTGTAGTGTTAAAGACATGGTTTGATTTTTTTTTTTAAATGAAATATTTGCAAGCATTAAGTAAAATAAAAATCTGTATGTAACATTAGAGAACAATTTTTTTTCTTCTTCCTGTTGCATGTTGAGATTTTTAACAAGATCTTAGATACTTTTGTATTGCTAATTGTGAATCTGCAATCGATTTTTTTCATCAAGTTATGCAGTCTCTGGGCAAATTATTAGACACACTGTAATATTTTATGTAAAATCTTAATTATCAGATGATATTATACAGTTTTATTATTTTTACGCAACAGGTTTGCACTTGTTTACCTTCGTGTATCAATTGAATAAATTAGGCAATATATAATATGAATTCGACGTTTGGATAAATTCGACGATACATTATAAAAAATATAGAATATTTATTATATCAATTATTATATTAGTACAATATAATAATTCGACCAAATTATTAGATGCATTGTAGTGTTTTTAATAGTTACATGTTTTGCACCAGTATATATGCAATACCTTTATATTTAAACATACATGTAATGGGTTTTTATTTGAGAGATTTTGTATATACATAGTTCCTATTTGTATTTATTTTTAACGTATTGCATTACAATGTTAACCAATTGATACACGAACGTAAAAAGTACAAACCGGTTTCAATTGCGTAAAAACAATAAAGTTGCATAGTATCAACTGATAATTAAGATTTTACATAGAATCTTATAGTCCGTCTAATAATTTGGCTAGGAACTGTAGTTAGTATTATTCTTTAGAATGGAGTTTTAGTCTATTTTTTGTCGAATTCCGTAAAAAGTTGGTCGAAACATTAACGCAGCGTCTATTATATATAAAGGTTTTAAAAATTATACACATCGATAAAAAAAAAAGAATAAAAACATCATTTTTAAAAAAACTGCATCTTAAAGAGCGAAACTAATATTAGATTTGAAATCTCCGAATTAAGCAAGAACAAGTATTTGTATAAATGAAACAATATTGTTCTTGGAATCGGAATTCATACATTTTGATCGAAAATTATGTCTCGTACAATTTTTTAAACTTATTTTAGTTAGTAAAATAAATAAATAATTTTAAGTGGAATGATTTTACTTTCTTAAAAAATATTAAATAACTATTTTTGACAGCATATTTGCTTAAAATGCAAATTTAAAAAATTTAACTTGAAAACTACGTTATAGAACCAGCATTTTGGTTGTATAATTAATTAAATTATAATTGAATTATAATCATATTCTTTCAAATAATTATTTGAAAGAAATTTAATTATTAAATTCGTTGTACCCAAAACAATTTGAACATTTAAATAAATTAAATTTGTCAACTTGAGAAAGAAATTCAATATTTAATATAAATTCAATTCAATTTATTTCAGCAAGCAAATTTTGAAAAAAGACGCATGCGAAATTCAGTGAAAGTCATTAAACACGTTGATTTTATAATTCAATACTTTAAAAATAAAATACATATCAGAAAAAATTAAAAACAGTTATAGGAAACCAACAATTGTTTACTCGTTAAATAAAAATTAATTTAATTAGTGACTATTTCCCATAATTTATACCAAAACAAGACAACTTTCATATTAGAACTTTAATTATTTATCCGCCCACTCGTTTAAATGAATGTTTTATACTAATGGTTTACATTTTTTATGAAAGAAATTGGCGAAACAAAATCTCAATAGCAAATTGACACTAATCGAGACAATAGTAAAGCTTAAACCTAGTTAATAAATTGCTCAAACGCAGTTCTACTCCACGAAATCATTAAATTTTGTGCGGATCTCGACGATAAAGTAATCATTAAATCTAGAAAAACAAAAAAGAAAATAACTTGTTAATGAGATAAAAATCAAAACAATACTAATCATTGCGATAACCTTTTCCTGGCCAATATAACATTTAAAAAGCGACAAATAAAACAAATTCTCTTTCAGGCTTCATAAATATCGAATATTACTTACAAGACCTCCAAATCGGTTTAACGCAATTAATATTTAGGGAGAAATAAATAAAAAAAAATTACAGATAAGAAAAACGGAAGATAAAACAAGGGAGAATGAAGATAAGATTTCTTGCCTGGGCCCTTAATTGAAAACTGTGCACTAATTGCTCAGCATGAAACTCATTATGAGTTTTAAACAATATCTGCGGGATATGGATTACTTTGGAGAAAAGAACGAACTAAGCTCTCTCACTTTGCGTCGTATAATTCATCTTAAAAGTGTTTAAAGTTGGTGATCTGTTGGGCATGTTTTCCCTAAATTAATTTCAAGAGTTTTTTTTTCTTTCTTAAATAGCTAGCAGAAATGAAGTTGAGGTTAAAAATTTTCGATTGTTATGAGTATTGTAAATTAGTTTCTGGTGTAAACATGTCTGCATGCTTAATTTAAAACTTAAGAAAAGTGGTTTTTCAATTTGATAAATTACAATAAAGGAGGAAGGAGTATTTTGTTTAACTTTTTCGATAAACTCTCTCTTCTTGCTCTAGATCAGGCAGGAGCTCCATTCGAAGTATTTTTATGAAGTTATGGAACAGATATTATTTAGTGACAACCTTAAACAGAAAACACTGTCAGAATTTAAAAAAAAACGTATATGCGCTGCGGTAGGAACCATTGATAGCGTTAAACTACAAAATGTGTCAAAGAAAGATGATTATCTATGCTAATAATTTTATATATTTATTTTATAACCGTCGTTGAACAGTCAACCCAATTTTGTGTTTACGACTACCAACGCTCAGCTGCGTAGCATTGTCATTTTGAACCCAATCCAAAAGACAAGGAAACTCATGAATCTAGTATTGGGAGAAATGTTGCCTTCGTGGAGGACTTTTTGAGGGAACTAACCTGCATTTGCGTTACATGGAGAGAGAAAACCACCAAAACCTCCCACGGTTACCCAGACAGGAAAGGGACTATAATCCACGATCTGTTTACCACTGAGGATATTTCACGTCAGCACTGTGGTCAGTGCAAGCCGGGTGCAGATTCGTATCGATCAGCCATCGCTGGAATTCGAACCCGATACACCTCATTGGAAGGCTAATGCTCTATCTCCTGAGTCACTACGGATCATGTTAAAAATTAAATTAAAACTTACATTTGAAATTTATTTAAGTGGAAAAAATGTGGTATAATATTATTTTATTCGTCATCATCGTAGTTGGGCAGACAGTCCAATGTGGGCCATTGTCTTCCTCTGAAGATTTCTCCATAACGACTTCCGATTTATCTTTCATCATGTCCCAGTGGGTCTAAAATGCAATATCTTTTTTAGTGCATTGTCATCACTCATTCGAATCACGTGGGCCATTCAATTCATTCTAATTATTTTTTAATAATATCAGGCTGTTTATAACTCTTGTACTGTACTCCTTGTAATCTTGTACTCCTTCTGCAGTTATTGCTTTCATTTACACCACCAAGTATAATACTCCGCAAAATCTTTCTCTTAAATATTGCGATGCAATTTTCCTCCATTTTTGTCACTGTCCAATCTTCAGGAGCATATGTCAAAACCAACCCGACATGAGTTTTGTAAATTAAGAACTTTGTTTTTCTTTTGAAAGAAACCTAAGGTTTCATAAATCTTTTCAGTCCATATATGCCAGATAGAGTCGGTTTTTTTTATTACAAGAGACATTCTGTTATCAGTGGTAATAATATCCTAAATATGTAAAACTCCTTACTCGTTTATTATTCATTGTGAAATTGTCACGAACTTCAATATATCAAAAATACAATCACTTATAACTGAAAAACAAAACGTGATATAAATTTCTTACATTTCCTCTATTATTCATTGTAATATGTGAAGTAGTTTACGTCATATAAATATTTAAAATCCCGCCATTTACAGTGCCAATTTATTAGACGCACTATAATATTCTACGTAAAATCTTAATTATCAGTTGATACTATACAGCTTTATTGTTTTTACGCGGCTTAAACCGGTTTACACTTGTTTACGTTAGTGTATCAATGGGTTAAATTAGACGATGTATAAGATAAATTCGACGTTTGGATAAATTAGACGATATATTATATAAATATAGAATATTTATTATATCAAGGATGATATTAGTATATTATAATAATTAGATCACATTGTTAGACTCACAGTTTTTTAATAATTACGTGATTTGCACGAGTTTACAGGCAGCATTTTTATATTTAAACTTACATGTAATGGGTTTTTATTCAAGAGATTTTTTATATACTTTCTATTTGTATTTATTTTTAACGTATTGCATCACAATGTTAACCAGTTGATACAGGAGCGTAAACAACTGCAAACCGGTTTCATCCGAGTAAAAACAATACCACTGTAGACCATCCCCTGGTAATTATAATCTTGCATAGATTCTTATAATGCGTCTAGTAATAATATCGCCAGGGACTGCAGTTGCGCTTAACTTGTAAATTGTTTTAAGACTTCCTTTAAAATTAAAAAGATTTCTTTATTTTACCATGTGGAACGAAACTTCAAGCAAATTTTACCACACACTCCTATAATAACCAAAAACAAAAATATACATGTATAGTTTGCATGTGCCAATAAAAAAAAACTCCTTCTGTCCAATATACTGTCGCTTTTTACTTCTAATAAAAACAACTTACTTACGCCCACCAACAAAATGCATTTTTTTTCTTCACAGTCGCCGCCTGGAAGCTTTTATCATTAAAGTTTCAAAACCACAAAAATCGTACTGACCTGGGGGATAAATTAGTTTTGAGATTTACGACCCGCTGCCACCCAAGAGTTGCGAAACATTTTGCCTGAGTGACATTCACTTTAGAAACTTCTTGTACCTGCTCAAGATAATATATATATATATATA
>NC_092205.1:94825055-94836971 GCF_043381705.1 Parasteatoda tepidariorum
TATTTAATATATATACAGCGGCCTAGGCCAATAGGCCCATACGCCAAATACAATGAATCATTTAAAAGGTCAACAGACCCTTATATAAATAAAATACAAAAATTATATGTATATATACAATACAAAACTTATTAACCCTCATATAAATAGAATACAAAAATTATATATATATATAATACAAAAATTGTGAACCCTGAGACAACCAGTAAAAACTGAGTGAGCTGTGAGCCAGAGCTGGTGGAACCCTTAATACAAGACAAAAAATCTAACAATTCACCAAAAACAGCCGTAAATACAGCTCATAAAACCGCCAAAAGGTGAAAGGATAAAATGACATAAATGAATATAGTGCTAAAATTGAAAAGTTAAAACTAAGACAAAATCACAGATGTATACACTTGCCAATAGGGCATTGAAAGGATCCAGCCAATCAAGCCAGCTTGAATCCTGCTGGTGGAACCAAAATAGTGAGGGTGAAGTAGTAACAGGTAGTTAAAATGAAGAACAACAAGTAAAGCAGAGTAAATTCAATTAAAGTACAAAAAAGCAGAGGATAAAATACCAATAGATACTAAAAGGTAAGAGTTAAAAGGGGTGTATAACAATCTAAAAACCGTGTATAAAATACAATCGCAATGTATAAATCTTCCTGCATAGATGATACCTTTTGTCTTCATCCGACGTCGGAAACATCACGTGATTTCCTTTTTAACTGAACATACAAAATGGAATTTAGTATCGCAAACTATTTCCCGATCTCTAAAACATTTTTAAACAGGTATTTTTCAGCTGTAACATAAAAGACATGATTTGATTTTTTAAAAAAAAAATTAAATATTAGTAAGCATTAAATAAAAAAATATCTGCATAAAACTGTTTTTTTTTCTTTCTGTTACATGAGATTTTTTAACAGATCTTAGATACTTTTGTATCGATTTAATGTCGCTGACGATATGAAAAATATTTTTAAAAAAAGAAAGAAGGTAAAAACGCACCTGTTCCTGCTTAAAAAGAAAACAGAGACCACCAACAACATGATGGCACTACTTATTTAAAATAACTATTTTCTGATGCACTTCAGGGTATTCTAACACAAGAGCGTTTTTCATCAGACCCTCTCAGGTTGTTACAAGAGATGGCGCTGCCTGGAAGAGTAAGCAGCGCCATCTCTTGTAACTAATTCTAAAACTGCTTGAGAAGAGTTTACAATTTTATAAGTCATTCTTGAAATTTCTAATGATATTTTAAATGGTTTTTGAATTAGATGCTTAGTTAATTACATGTGCTTAATAAATTACACACCAAGAAAGTTACTTGCACACAAGCGAATATTTCACCATGGCAATGATCAAAGCGTGAAAGGAAAGGTTTAAAAGTTAATAAAGAAATTGAAGAAAACTGATGAAAAGGGTATACTTAAATTGTGTGAAGAGTCTTATTGAAAAATTGATACACCAGCTCACTGTAACTATTACACACTTTATACACTATATTTTTTCTGAAAACATTTGGTCGACAGCTATATGTCATTAAGCACACGGGATTCCATTTTCAGAAACTGGAAATTAATGGAATATAAAATGTTTGTTTTCCTTATTGGAAGCTGAGTTTTAACCATAAATAAGGAGTTAAATGTTATAGCTTCTGAAAAATGTAATAACGAGTTTATTTTATAGTTATTTTTCTAAAATATAAATGTAAAATTAAAGTTAGGTTTTGTTTTATTGCAATAAAATAATTTTTTTATTCGTCCGAAAATTGGCAAAAACTAGACTTTGAATATTATATCACATTTCGATGAGGTCTAATATTTTTAATCACAAATTAGGAACCTTTTTTTCCTTTCAGACAAAAATCATCAAAATAAAAAAAACTATTTTCTATTTTTGCCCATTTTCGGAAGGTAGAAATATTTTTTAAAATAATTAAAATTTACATCACAAAACCATTTTCATACTCAAACAAGGTGGACAAAACTTTAACTGTCAAGTTAACTGCTTTAAACTTACAACAACTAAAAACAAAAATAGCATATTAAGAGTCGAATCAAGATCACGTCATTTTCTACTATAGAAGAAAATTAAATTTCTTATTGTTTAAACACCCCCATGCTTTTTTTGCGTAATTCTTTCACGATCTGTAAGACACACGAAAGTTACTTTAAAGACAATTCTCAAAGGTGCTTAACTCCAGAGTTAAAACTATTTTTCCTCTAAGGGGGTTTCTCTCGGGGGAAAGTGATCACCTTAAGTAACGTAATCACTAAAAGGGAAAAACTAAGAAAGAGAGACTTTGCTCAGTGAGCTAGAAGCAGCGGAGAATCTTGTAACATGCAGCATTAAGTATAATGGTACCAAATGACATAGAGATATAAAGATAATCTGATTTGGCACTTCAGCTCTAACGGCCAAAAATTTTTCCTCTCTTGTCTTTTGGCAACCTTTGGCGCGATGGGAGAAATTTGATTTACGACTCCGGGAAAAAATTTGCCAACTCGAGCAAGCTGGCAAATTAAATTGATAATCTTTTCTCATCTATATAAAAGAGAATTGAACCATCTCCAACCCTTATTTTATAATAAAGAGAGCATTTTGGTTCTGATGGCAGTGTTTGGTATCTCAAATTGAAAAGTTGAGTTGAAAAGTTAAGCCTAATGTAATGACAGGAAATTTTTTTGCAACATCAGAATAATATAACTGTTCGAATATGAAGAATTTAACATGTGGATGCTATAAGTCTAGTTTAAATGTATGCAAATTTGCGATAGTGCAATAGTGTATGAATAATACCATAAAAATCAGTATTCAAATAATATTGTACTGTATTTTTACTTTTTTCACCAGTAATATCGACAAAGCGTAAGAAAGAATTTTCAAATCAATATTCACACAAATATATTAATCATCAAAGGAGGTTAAGATATACTTTGAGGTACGCTTGAATAAAGAAAAACAACGCGAGTAAAGTATAAATAAAGGTACTGAAATGGACATACTTTAGTTTCGCTTCTACTAACAGGAACTTGGATCACTAAGTCAGGGGTCTGTCCAGAAATTTTGTGAAAGGTCCGTTTTTGTAAAATTGTGAAAAAAATCACTCGTAATTTGTGAATATAAAATAAACGCTAAGTCACATTCTTCGAACCAGGGTCCGCTTTCGTGAATTTGTGCAAATAGGGTCCGTTATTGCAAAAAAAAAACTTTTTCAAGGAATTTTTAAATTGTAAAGACATACAAGAGTGTGCTCAACACTGTAAAATTATAATTAAAAAAATTAAATTTTAAGAAATAAACAGCAATTGTTGCTACTATTTTAGAGATGCAACATACAAATATTTGGTATTTAGCTTATACTGCTGAACGCAGACTATTCATTTCGGACGAATAAAGGAAAGAGCTTCTGCCGAAGACAAAACTTAGTCCGTTTGCATTTGACTTTCTTTCCTCCCATTTAAGGGAAGGAAGGATCTTTCTGGGAAGGATTTATTCGATTAACAAAACAATAATGAAAATAAACAAATTTGTGAAGGATCCGATTAAAAGATAAATTATTTTGTGAAGGGTTCGTTTTTAAGTTAAAATATTTTGTGTTAGCGGACCCAAATTTCTTCTAAACAGACCCCTGACTAAGTAAAATTCTTTTTTGTAGAACTGAAATTATAGTATGTCAATTTCTGTAAAATTTTTTATACTCTATTCGGGTTGTTTCTCTTTATTCATACCTAATCAAAACTAGAGTATCATTAACATACTTAGAAAAAATGTAAAGTGGCCAATTTTCGTATTCATCGAATTGCCACTTTAGGCTTAGTAGAAAAAATGCAAAATGGCCAATTTTCGTATTCATCGAATTGCCACTTTAGGCTAAGAAAAAAAAATGTAAATTGACCAATTTTCGTATTCATCGAATTGCCACTTTAGGCTAAGAAGAAAAAATGTAAAATGGCAAATTTTCAGATTCATCGAATCGTCTCTTTAGGCTTAGTAATCTTGCGCATTGAAATGTCTTGAATAAATCAACGAGTATAAATCAGACACACAGACGTCAAATTCCCTTTTAGAGAAGAGAATATTTTATATTTTCTTCTTCAAATAAAGATATTAAAAATCTAATATCAGTCACGGAATGAAAGAGAAGGGGAAAAAAAGAATCTTAAGGAAGGAAGGTTCTGTTGATAACCCTGAAGTACTTCATCTTATCCTCTAACTGAGAAGACGGTGTGTAACAGTGACAAAAGCTGGACTCTGCAACAAATCCCAGTCTCTGGAATTAAAAAAGACAGACAATGACAGCCAGCAATTTTTTTTCAGCTCTTCACCTGAAGGTTTAGTCTCTAGGGAAAAAGAAGAAGAGGAAAAGTCCCCGCCAAACATTTTTCCCTAGAGAGGGAAAATATTGCCTCCGCTAGGATATGTAGGACAGCAAATAATGAATGTTTACAACAAGTATATATTTCCCAGATCTGGACTATAGAGATTTGTAAGTGATTCAAGAAAAGAAAAGTTCAAAATTAAGTTAAATCCTTTCCGATGGGAAAGCCTTTTTTGTTCAACCTCTTCTGTTCATGCTGGCAAAAATTTGCTGACAGCCTGGCCTTAGGAATACTTTCTTTTATGTTTATAAAAACATAAGGTTCTTTTTTGTTGTTGTTAATATTTAAAATTTGATGAGTTGTTAGACTTTGGAAATCCATTTCAAGATACATTTGTGAAATTCTAACTATTGAAATCCAACTATCGTAAAAATTACATTTACGTAAAACTCTAAAAATGTAGAAATTTTAACTTGTATTTGTACTTCCAATTTGACTTATGCTAATAAACTACATCACGCTAAGAGGCAGTCGTTAGTTTACGTAATTTTCACACCTTTTTTAATAAATCACATTACGAGAGAAAGATAATTATTCAAACCGTAATCAATAATCACAATAAAAAAGTTAAACAATCAAATCACAATGAGTAAAACATACAAATTAATCATAGTATAGCGCAGCATACTTATAATTAAATGAATACTTTTTTTTTAATATTTTAGTAAAATTAAATGGATTCCGTGTCATTTGTTTGTCAATAATGTAGTATCTTAAAATTTATACGATGCTTTTTACATTCGTGAACTTTTCTAATGCTAATTTCAATATGTAACACATGATATTCATTACCTAGTTTTAGTAGCCATTCTGAGTTAATTCTGTAACCATATTTTCACTTTATTTTATATCTTGAGCTAAACTCCGACTTTATTTATTTATTTCATTTATTTATTATTTTATTCAAAGTTCAACAAAGTAGCCACGTAATTTTGAATGCGACTCAGAAAACATAGGAACTCCGAGGTAAAGCATTGGTCTTATGGATTAACATTTTAAAACCCACGTCATTTTCAACTAATTGCAAGCTGATCAAACAGCACATAAATATAACAGCTAATATTTTGTTACTATCCTGGCCATTATTAATAATGACTATAAAATATGGGGTGAATTTGACAATTCTATATAGAGCCAATATTCGCTGTAAAATATCGGTTGACTCTAACAATTTTATATGGGGAGAATATCGGACAAATAACGGCCCTTTCTATCCGTATTGCGCCAAGATTCGTCCAATGAGGTTCCATATTTCTGTAACTTTACCAATAACTTTATTCTATATACAAAGAGTATAACAAAGGTCCCAATAATAAAAAAAGCACATTTTTCTCTAGCAAAAAATTATTTTTAATGAGTATCAGAATTTTACAACATCATCTCTATAAATATATGGTTACAACCAATAACTTAATCTTGTTCAATCAGAAGAATATAAAGTCTCCTGGAGAAATAGAGGGTTTTTATGACTTATTAAAGTTTTATAAGAGCAAACAATTAATTTGAATGAATTTCAGTATTTTACAACAACATTATCTTTAAATTGTTGTAAGATAAGAATATGAATGAACAACATTCGTAGTTGAAGGGGGGATCAGTGACTTTTCTTTCTTATCTTCGAAATGGAATGACGTCAAAGATGAGGGTTGCTTACAAAACAAAATAAATCGTAGCAATTTAAAAACATGATCATAAATATCTTCATACAAGTTTTAAGTTTTTATCTCGTTTTAATATTTATGACTGTGTTAGTATTCCTTTGTAAATGAACTTGATGGCTGAATATATTTACATTTAAAACTCTTTTTTGACTGTTTTAAGAATACTTAGCTGAATTCAAGGAGAAATGTTTGTCTAACTTATTCCAGAAGTAAATTTTTAACTGTAAAAAAAAGTAAATCAATAATATGAAATACCGTCTGATCACCACTGGATTATATAAGGCTATTGGTAGTTTAAGATAAATAAGAAATTAAAGGGATATCTAACATCGTTCGTAGCCAAATCTTTCAACAAAAAATAAGCACCTTTTATATACTTTTTAAACACTCAAAAATATTTTTAAGCACTATATACATTAACAAAATGCAAAATAATTTCTAAAGACTTTACATGATCATGATTAAATAATTAGTTTCTGACAAATAACTCTTTAATTGATTATATTAGCCACCATAAAAAAGATCGAGAGATTTTTCGGTTGGAAAAATGAGTATGGAAAATGAACCTGAAAGTGAGAATATCTAGCAATTACACATGATAGTGATGAGAGTACATTTCACCGAACTTAGCTCAGTAGACGCACATGCGGACTCGCAAGTATTTAATCAAACATGTAAAATGATCACCGCTTTCATACGCTATAAACCGACGGTATACCGAAACGGATAGTAGTTAAATGAATTGTGAAAACTTTGCATAAAACAAAGTGAAAAGCACGCTTTTGCATAATACGTGTCGAAAATCGATATGATAAAGAAAAAAAAATCTCGTTTTCGAAACGGAATAATCAAGCACTTTTTAAAAACTCCCAATTAAAAAAGAGCCTTTAAGAGCTTTTAAAAAACGAAAATCGAAAATAAGCATCATTAAGCACGTTTTTAAAAACGCTACGCACCATGTTCAAATTATCTTTCCAAAATCTAAGAGAATCATTACGTCCTAATATTTCAATATTTTTACAAGGTGGAGTGCACTTAACTTTGCGTTTTACACTTTCAAAAAGTGAAAAATAATTATTATTTTTGTAATATTCCTTCACGAATATTATGTGGTTGGTTCTCATAAATAACTATCACTTATATAGACAACACTGTTTATTATTAACATATGTAAAAATAATATAAAAAGAAAAGGTAAATTAGTGACATGATTTTATCTGACTTCGCAAGTCAGTTTCGAGAACGCTTCTCTCTCTTTTTGATTAATTACTTTTTTTTCGGAGGTGAGTGTGCGAAGCGCCCTCTGGCGAAGATGTCCGCACACTACAATTTTCATATGCTGGATTAGTTAAGCAATACAGAAAAAATCAGTTACAATTCTGTGAAGGGAGTAAAATATTTGTTGACACTTTTCATATTTGCAAAACTGGGTGTGCAATGTTATACATATATTCAGCAATATCCGACATACATGCGAACAATATAATACCTGCACAAACAAACAGAAAAATCATCAAAAATCAAATAAAAACTGAAATATAAGAAATTAGATTACTGAAGATTCAAATTTCAATAATAAACACCAGATCAATTATCCCTCATACAGCAATAGCGCTAAACAAAGAAAGCTACATTTGGAAAAACAGCACGCTTTTCTACGATAGAACTATAGCACAGACTGGTTGTCAATTCGCAACGCGAATATGCCGGAGTCTCGTAATTATAGTTCGTCTAAAGAAAGAACTCCCCTTTTCATGAAGTCGTAGGTCGTTTGTTGCCATTGAAACAAAAAATAGCTCATTTCAAAGAGGAGAGCTCCCTTCTCCCTTGATTTCCTTTCTCTCTGACGACGCGAGACAAAGCCTGTATTAAATAATGGTCTAACATCCCTACTTGAAATAGTTAAATCTCGTAACCATGGTTCCCGCCACCGCTCTAGACGAATGGCTAGGGGAGTTCTTTACATCGACAAACTGTAAGTAATATTTTTAGGTGTATTTATGAATAATTTTATTTTAATATTTTTTCTCGTTTAAGTAATAATTTTTTTTCTTCAAAATACCAATTAATCAACAAATTAATTGGAATTTTTGAGATTTATAAATTTTCTTTAGTTAACGTATTTTTAATTTTAACACAAATATAGTTATTTAGAAAGCATAGGAATTAAAAATGACTTAATTGTTTTCTTTTGCAGCAATTTTCAAGCTTTTTTTGTTGTTGGAAAAAATTTTAGATGGAAAAAAATCTGTAGATGATGCTGCAGCGCAGTGGCATCCACTACATAAACACAATTTATATCATTTGTAATTATTTAATTATTATGAGGGCTATTAATTTTCTTGTTGTTTTGCTTGGTTAAACGCATCAGCTCAGCATTTTATCTACTTTTTACCACTGTTTGTGACGTAAACTTTGGACTCAATAGTTTTTTTTCCAATTTAAAGTATTTATTTATTATTGCAGATGTACACAGGCAATATGTTGGTATTAGGAAGATATTTTCGATTTCAGAAACAATCCATGCATAATAATTGTTATTCGATTGGGGAAAAGTTCCAGACCATGTCCTAAATAGCTGTGAAAGGGGTGACAAAATATCTTCGATAGATCCAGCCCATTGGAGTAGATAATTGTGTCGCCTTTGAATATTATCGGCTATGAAAAGTGATGCCATGTTATTCGCAGAATAATGACATGCAATGACAAGGGAAATGACAAGTCATTATACATTGTATCAGTTACGTGCAAATAATCTAAAAACTTGGCTACGTATCAAATATCGACCTTCCTTGCTGGGAATAGTTTTCAGACACTATACAGAGAATGTTATTGGATAATTCACAAAAGGAAATCCATGTTCGATTACCAATTAATAATTGTTTTAAATAAAATAATATGATTTTGTTGACATGGTTGATAATAATATGATTGTTTAGTTGGAGCGAAATGGATGCATTTGAGAGTTAATTTCACTCTTTTTTGACTTTTTAAATAAAAACAATCAATATTGGTTAATTTATGAAGCACAAATAAAACTAAAAATATGTTTTAATGCTGTCGATTTGCGAAACAGGCAATCAACGCTTTGACACAGAATTACTCGTAAATTAAATAAGTAATGAAAACAATAATTATTAATACGTTTAATGAAAATTCTGCGTCAAAGGGTTAAAAAGGAAAAAATTGTGATCGCTTTATTACTATCACTGGTTACCCATGGGTCCAATGTTTTTTTTTCCTGGTTTGACTCCGATAAACGCCACAACATTTCAAATCATGGGTTGCAAAAACTGTCTCAATGGATGTTTGTCGTCGGATGGATTTTCAAATCCTGCCTATGTACGTGTCTCAAGACGTCACAAAATACTTTTCATTCGTCAGTATTTATATTTATATATTAAAATCACCGTCAAGACAGTAATTATAAGTTAATAATAAAAGAGAATATATAAATGCTTCAAATTATTAATATGTAAATAATACATTAAGAATGACTGCTGGTGAAAATAAAAAGAATTCTAAAAAAAATTATCAAACAGCAGCGGTTGCCATAGCAACGTATGCAATAACGACGCATGCGCACTGTTTACTATTACTCTTGGACACTGTTGAAAAGTGTTATGACGTCCAAATAAAGTGCGCACGCCATCAAACCCAAAACAACACCCAATTTGCCAATGGATAATAAAGCTGAATAAAAGCGTTTGCGAACACAAATAATGCACAAATCATATCTATTTTTAAGTGCTGTTATGTTAAATATTTAATATCGCAACACAAAGATACAAATTTGAGAGAAGAAATACTCTGATAATCATGGAACGACTCCATACAATAAAATTGTTTGTTTACAGCATCAGTACGGCTGTATGCTTTTATTTATAGTGCTGTTTTTTTTAATACATAGGTACTTCATGATTGTATGTGATAGTATTCCTTATTACATATAATAATTGTACCGCGTCACAAATATAAACCTTTAATCATTTGTAAATCAATTTGTGTTATATATATACTTATACATATCGCATGTATTCTTAGTTTAAACACTAAGAAGAAACGATATATCATAAAACTTATTTTTTTTGTACAATTTATGCTATATTGCACTATACATTATAAAACCATCTCATGAAAATTAAAAAAATAAATAAATAAAGGAATTCAGTTGCCGTAATTGATATTTTTCTTAATTGAATATCAATTAAGGCAACTAAATGCCCTTATTATGTGATAGGCAAAGCTGATGCGTTTGTACCGGTACATCCTTTAAAAATTAATCAAAACACTATAAAAAATTTTCAGAGAAAATCTATGTAGTCGATATTTTGTTCTTTATCACTTTGGAAAAATCAACAAGAGATAGGAACTTGGGTGATAGAGCGCTCGCCTCCTAATGAGGTGACCGAGGTTCAAATCCCAGCAATGACTGGTTGGTTACAATTCTGTTCCCGGTTCTTACCAACAACATAGCTGACGTGAAACATTCTCACAGGAATACAGATCTTAGATTAGAATTTTCATGGTTCGCCTCTACAGGTAACAAAATTGCAAATTTGTTCCATCAAGAATTCTTCCATAAAGGCTAGTTTGCTTCAATGGTTAACCCAGGATTTCCTTATTTTTCTGGTTTTAGTTCAATATTACAAGGCTACGGAGCTTAACATTGATAGTCGTAAACCAGGAAATAGGTTGGCTGATCAATGACGCGGCTATAAAATAAAATAAAATTACTAGCTACATCGTTTTTGTAAACGAAAATGCAATGCTACAAGTGAATGACACAAATGCCTGAATAAACAAGAATCGCATATAAAAATTTAAAAAAAAAATACCCGATTCTAAAGGTTTTTCTCACATTCTACAAACAATATTTTTTCTTTTTACATTAGACAAAACTATTGTTTTTAAGACATGAATAATGTATGTAAAAAATATAGACGTAAGATAGAAGTTTTACATGTCTTTAACTTTAAACAAATATATTGCATAATTTATTTTTTATTTTCCTTGTTTTTTACAAAGTAAATTTTTAACATCTAAAATATATTTTAAAACTAAATATATACTTTTCTATTTGAACAATTTATGATTAATTTATATTTAAAAACACATTTGCTATAGATAGAAAAAGTTTGCTCCGAAGAAAATAAATTTAACAAAAATTGGCATTTTCTGATGTTGTTTAGTGTCTAGAGAACAAAAAGCACGAAATGGTAAATTAAAAAAGAATTACAATTAAATTACTTTCCATTAAGTGCGTTTACTTAACTATTTAAAAAAAAACTGATACACTGAAACTTTGGAAGAAGCTTACTAACTACCTAGTTCCCAAAAGATTAGAATACGTTCCATTTATTACTCGAAAACAGGTATTGTAAATAAGTAAAAAAAAACTAATTAGTTTTGAAATTGTGTTACAGATTGCAGTCTAATAATGACTTTTAATAGTTTTAACAATCATTTGAAGTAAGGCCTAATTTATTTAATGAATTTAGTCATGGAACATACAGAAGAGAAAAGTCGAATGACGTATGTTTCATTAGAATACGGTTACAGTTTTGTATAATACGCACTCCCACAAGGCTAAAGACTTAGGTTAAAGAAAAACAGCAACGTAATACTGTTTTTTTTCTTCATATAATCATGAAGTTGAGGTTTACTCAAAACGCATTTGTAACGATGCTTAGTATAATTAATGTTATGAACTTTCATTATAGCTTTTTGGTTTAGTAATAGTATTTGTTAGGATAAATTATAACCATAGAAATGGTTAGCTTATATTAACATCAACTATAACAATTTATCTTTTATTCTTTGCAAGCAAATTATTTAACTATTTTGAAAACAACGAAATATAATTTAAAATGCAAATATATA
>NC_092205.1:94837530-94874482 GCF_043381705.1 Parasteatoda tepidariorum
ATATATATATATATATTAAAACATATCGTTTTTGGAGCGGGAATGAAAGAGAAATTGAAAAATAATTGAAAAGATTATGCTAATTATACAAGACAAAATTGCGGCTTTATAGCTTTTGTTATAAAGTAAATTAAAACTTTTAGCTTACGTGCTTTGAATAAACATTTAAGAGATATCTATTACAAAAAGAAAATGTTTGCTATGTTTTTAAAGAAACGCTCACCTTGTGAACCAAAAAAATTAATCAAAAGCTCATCTTGCAAACCGTAGAACAAAACAAAAGCGGAACTAAATCAATTTTTAACTAGAATTCAATAGAAGAATGAAAATAATGCAAACGATATGAAAATTGCTGCAAAAAGGGCTAAATAATAATTATGCTTTAAAAACTGCAAGCGATAGTTTCCAAATGCAATACTTTACATCTTCTACAGTGAAATCTTTTTTTGAAAGATGTACGACCATACCAGTAGTACTAGCAATTTTTTTAGCCATTTTATTTATTTAAATATTTCGATTTTCTATGACCAGCAGTTTCAAATCCTTATAGTTGGGCGGAAAATGCCAATTTTTTCAATTAAAGTTGCCAAAAAACGTCATTCAACAACATGAAATAAACTCTTTTATGAAAGGAAATAACCTTATTTTATTATTGTATTCACTTAAACAAGTCTTCAAAGTGACTTTCAAACACTGGCCGTGGCCCATTACCACACTGACCGCAGCTCAGGTGTTGGAAACAAATTCACTGTAGTGAAAAATTTAGATTTTTTTTAATAATATATTGAATTTTGAAAAAAAAGATTTTTTTTTGAAAACTATTTGACTTTTTCTAAAGAAGAGAACTAAAAAAAAATATTTACAGCCTTGCACGAAAATTAAACAATCCTACGCAATTTTTAAACTGTATATTTAGAATTCGTGATCGTAACACTTGAAAACGCCCTCTAGCGAGGAGGATATATTCAGGCTACTCTTTATTATGTTTTCATTCAGTTCTATCGGAATCATTGGTAGAGCAGGACGCCATTTTTTAGCAGCAAATAAGAAACTAAGTTTCACTAAGGAATAGGCAGAAGAACTTGAAAAAAACAACCCAGAACATCATTCTAAAACAGAACGCGCTCGAAATTTAAAGAACAATTTTTCAATAAATTTTTCCTTTCTATTAACAACAAACTTACAACCGATAACTTCAGATTTCGTGATCGCATACTATTACAGATGTGCGTATGACACTAAAATGCATTTTTTTTTTGGTCTTCAATTCATTATAAATTAAAGTGAAGTCAACATTGCTTACTTCATTCCAATGAATAAACGATATTGCAGAAAGTGCAGAACTGTATTAGTTATAGAATATTCTTCTTCTTCATAGAATAGTATATATTTCTGTATCTACATAATTCGGAAAACAACAATAAAGAAACATACGAAAAATCTTGACATCTCTACTATTCGAAAAAAATGTATTATTCATAGTTTTTATTAACATTACAATGAGAACTGGTTTAATTATTTTACAATAGTTCAAAGCTAAAATGAAATTTTTACTCTAAAAACCAATGTGATTATTTTAAATTGATTACAAATAAATGTTAAATAATTCCCTAAAAATCTTTACACCTCTATTATTCGAAAAAATTTTTTATCCTTCTTAGATTTTATTTGCATTACAATGAGAATTTATTAAATTATTTTACAACAGTTCAATGCTAAAAAGAAATTAATATTACTTAAAATTAAAGTTCAAATTTATACTAGGTGTAAGCGATTGTGATTATTTCAGATTTATTACAAATAAATGTAAAATAATTCTTCAAAAAAAATCTAAAACATTTTATGCTAACTCACTAAGTTTACTGTAAGAGTAAATAATATTCCAGCTATTTTTGGACTTTAAAAGTACTCGGGTTCCTTACCTTATTTTTATTTACAAAGAACTCTACTTTAAATGTAAGCAGCTCGTTAGTTCCGTCCCCGAAGAAAAGTTTTTTTCGCTAAAAAAAAAAAGTTCGAAAAAAAACAAGTTGGAAGTATGTTATTTTCGAAATGAATCTGCTCTCCTTTTATATGTTCGGAAGTAAAATACAGCGAATAAAAGGTAATCTGCAAAAAGAGGTACCACATCTACTTAACCAACTTCTTGATATGAAAAAAAAAGGAGAGAGAGAGAGTAAAGTTGAGTGGTTTGAAGCTTTTAAATTTCCTTAAAAGGAGAAGGAAAATTTAAACTACGTTAAAAAGTTCTGTCATTGAAATTTCTAAGTATTCGTCAAAATATAAAATAAATGTTATTTGAATCCTAACTTGGAAGAAAAAAAGTTCTAAAGGCGGAGGAAATAATGTTCTAAATGGTTAGCTTAAAAATAGATTCGAAAAGGGGAATATTTCTCCAAATGGGCTCAAAATTACTTTGAAAGGTTATTTAGGCACTCCCCCCTTTTTTTTTCTTTTCGAATATTTGTAGTAACATATCATAAAATGCTATTTTGATGTTTTACGCTTTTAAGGAGAATACATAACGTTTCTTTTTCTTTCTTTTTCAGAAATGCATTGATTGATTTTTCTTTTTTAAAAAAATGGCCACTTTAAGACTGAGTGTTCATAAAAGAGAAAGGAATACCATGTTTTTCAATTTAGAAAAAAGAATGCATTTATTCGAAGAACATTTGGAAAATATAGCCTTAGATATTTAATACAGAATGATGGAACATCTTAATAGAATTTATTTGAATATAATTGTGATTTTTCCTAGATCGTTTCTTTTGCGTCTTTTTATTTTTACGAACAGTTGTCAAAATTTTCACCTCATTTCAAAATAATACTTTTGAGGATATTAAAATGAATAAAAATTAAAGGAAGAGTGTTGGTTTTTTTTTTACTCGCAACTCCAAAATGTTTCTGAATTTAGACATCGGGTTTAAGGGGCTAAATTTTACCCTTGGTCTATAAGTTTTGAATTCCTGAGAAAAAAATAAAAACAAATCCAGATTTTTTCCCTCTGGATCCTTTTTGGTGACTAACATAACAGTTTTATGCTCTAAAAATGTTTATTTAATAAAATTCCCTTAAACACCGTAGTTCTAACTTAGTTGCATTTTATAACCGTCGTTGAACTGTCGGCCCAATTTTTAGTTTACAACTACTAATGTAAAATTCCCTAACCTTGTAATTTTGAACCCCATCCAGAAGACAAGGGAACTTCTGGATTAAGTATTGGGATGAATTTGCCTACGTGGAAGACATTTTTTAACGGAACTACCCCAGGGCACTTTACGTCAGCACTGTGGTCGGTGCTAACCGGGTGTGGAATTCGTTTCGACCACCCATTGCTGGGATTCGAACCCGGAATAAACTCATTGGGAGGAGAGCGCTCTATCCCGTGAGCCACCATGACTTACACTGATCTTTATAATAAGCTTTGCGCAAAACTGTTCATACAACAATAAAAGTAATGTTATAAAACATTATAGGGCATTAAATTATCTCTTGCACGAAAAACATTTAAAGAGTTTTTACTATAAGCAAAAATTAAATAGCAAACGGAAAAAATGATTCTATCAATAGAAATGGAATCGAAATGCAATTGAGCAGTTGAGAATCTTTTAGTAGAATATTTAAACGTATCATCATGTTTGTCATCAAGAATCAAAAAGTAACAGTTTTGATGATGAAAACTTCCAAAGATTGTGTTAATGAAAAGGCAACACCGAATCCATCAACAGGTATCTAAATCTAAGCATCAAAAATGGAGAATGCTTACACCAAACGCATTTACAATATGCATGAATGGCTTTTGCCGCTATGGAAATCTCATCAGTCATAGATTATTTACAATAGAGCACGAGAATGTGAAAGTTTGTTGTCGTCCTACACGCATTCCACTGAACCAGAAGATCACTGGTGTAAAAAGCGTTTCTTCAGCTTTCATAAAAATTATTTTGTCTCACGAGATTTACATAAATAAATTATATTAATTATATAATATTTAATTTCTATAAGAGTCTGTTTCATTAAGACTAATTCGAATTTATTTTAATGTTCTTTCTGTGATAAGTGCAGGGTTGAGAAAACAAACTTTATCCAAGAATCGTGCGTTCTAAATTAAAGATTTAAGTGTAAAATATCTTAAAATAAATATCCTGACTCTTACGTAAATTTTATATTATTTGCATGTTATGTTGCAGCAAAATTTAGTGTACTGAACAAAAAATGGTGGTAACTACTTTACGCAAAGCAAGTGTAATGAAACATTTGTGGACTTCACTACACCGTTATGTTCCATTACACCATATTTGGTAGAAATAAGTTGGCCAAAATTTTTGACGTTAACATTTTTTACAGTGCACTTAAACGAGGTATGACTTCATTTTACCTAAAATGCATTTCAATGCATGCATTTAACTAAAAGAGAAGAAAAAATAAATTTAGAAATATTTTCAAAATTTAATTTTACAATCAAGAACTAATAATCTTTTATAAATATTATATTCCAAAATTCTTTCTTGAAGCAATTTTTCAAGAAATTGCAAAACCGGAACGACTAACTGATGGAAAATATACTAATTTGATTTATTTTCTTCCTAATATGAAATTCAATACTTTTTGAAGGAGCGATTACTCGAAAGCAGAAAAAAAAAATATTCATAAAAGAAATTTTCCACTTATATTTGGATTTTTATTTTAAAGAACAAAGTTTTCGTTCATGAAAAAATAATTTAAAAAAATTATTTTTGAATTTGTCGATATAAACTGGATTGCAGTAAACAAAAAATGTTTTATTATTAAAACGATCGAAGTCAATATTAAAAAAACATTTTTACGTTTATAATATGCTTAACTATATTAAAGTAGCGTTAGATCTTTTCGGCATTTAAAATAGAAAATAATGTTACGGTAAACTATTTTAAATGTTATAAAAGATAATTAAATAGGGAACATTATGGTATAAAATTACACATCTAATATAAAAAATGTGCTATATATCGAAAGATCTTAAAAGAACTAATTAAGTATAGTGTTACGTAAATGTTTTTTTGTTTTTTTTAAACTGTCGATTTTTTTTTTGGACGTGTAAAACAACCTGCTTGTCAATTAACCAAGACTAACTGAATTTTTCTAGCAAAATTTAGATTTTTTTTTTAATTTGCAATGTCTTTAGCTTCATATGAAATGCGAGCACTCTAGCTATTCAGACAATGTTTGAATTTCGATTAATCGATACAGCGTTACGAATGGATCTAATCCGTTCGATACCATTATAACACGTTAGATACCATGCTGTATTGTAACGCTGCATCGTTTAATAACAAATTCCCCAATTCTTGGGTAATATGACAATTTTGTTTATAGCACTAGGAAGATACTGAAACTTTTAATAGCATCAAATACAAGGCTCCAGGCAAGATTTAAGTACTCTACTTTGTCCAAAAGTGGTTGAAATTTTGTTTGACGATAAATTCTATTTGACGAAAAACTTTGCTTGTAGTGCTAAGGAAATTGTTTAAACTTAAAATAAGTGTTCGATTTTTAGGCTGGAATATTTAAATAAAATTTTTTTTTCTCCGAAATAGTGAAACAGGTAATCAAGTTGCAGAACTTAGTAATTATTAATAATACGTAGTGTTTAATTTTTAGATTGAAATATTTAGATTCAAAAAATTTTTTTCGAAATAGTCAAACAGATAATCAAGTAATAATACTTGGTAATAATTAATAATACTTAGTAAGTGTTTAATTTTTAGACTAGACTGTTTAGATTCAAAAACATTTTTCCTAAATATTCAAACTGGTAATCAAGTTATAAGCGTATAAACTACTTGCAGGGTGAATAGCAAAATCTCTAAACAAAGAGTAAGCACCTTTTTAGTACTTTTTAAGCACTCAAAAATATTTTAAGCACTATATACATTAACAAAATGCAAACTAATTTTCAAAGGCGCAACAAAATGCAGGCGAAATGCGCAAAATTTTTGCAAAATGCAGCAGAATTGCAGATGACAGCTCTATAATCTTACCAAACCCAGCTCAGTAGACGCACTTGCGGACTCGCAAGTATTTAGTCAACTATGTAAAATGATTGGCGCTTTCATAAGCTATGAACCGACGGTATACCGAAACGGATAGTAGTTGAATGAATTGTGAAAACTTTGCATAAAACAAAGTGAAAAGCACGCTTTTGCATAATACGTGTCGAAAATCGATATGATAAAGAAAAAAAAATCTCGTTTCCGAAAAGGGAAAATTAAGCACTTTTTAAAAACATTCAAAGAAAATCGCACCTTTAAGTGCTCTTAAAAGAACGAAAATCGAAAAAAAGCACCTCTAAGCACTTTTTAAAAACTCTACGCACCATGATATAGGTTAAAAGATTATGTCACGGTGTAAAACTGTGGTCTGAAACGTGTTTTACTAATTGATTGTCGCGAAGCTACAGTCAACAAGAGGAATCACTCATAAACGCGTGAATCCCGCAAAAGGGAAAATTTTCAACGAACGAAAATTTCAGAGAGCAATTAACTATAACGTATTTTACTTCAGATCGCTAGGAATGCCGTTATTAGGCCTAGGGGGGTTCCCATAAAGTCTCCAAACGCTTATTGCATTACAAACAGTGAGAATGCCTGTCAAACGGGGGAATTATGCAAATTTACTGCACATAGCACGCCTTCTGATTCGCTGCCCGAGATAACTTCGCTGTTTGTAATTGGTCCACTTCGACATCCACTGCAGTTAAGTTCAAAGAGATTGGGTAGTCATTTAATGTGACCATTTATTCCTTTACACGCTAACTGTTGCAAAAAGAGATAAATGTATGGGGCTTGTTAGATTTTATCATCTTCTGTTTGAGTCACTGCGATAATTACCGAACTCCAAATAAATTTTGTAAAGATATCTTACGGTGCGGTGTTTAACTGTTATTCGTATTTAAAGAGAGTTGCTAATTAAAGGGTTCGTATAAAAATTATGATATTGATAGGCAGGTAATAAAAAAAAACGGTGCTTAAGGGGTTTTTGGGACCATGCGTAAGCGGCTGATTTTAGCCAACATAAACAATGGTCCCTATAATTAATAAGAGTCGAATTTTATTATCACGGTACAATATATAAAAAAATATTAATGTTTCCAAATACATAGAGCTATTATTATAAACTTATTTACAACGCTCAATATTTTCGTTACCCAATTTTATTTTATTTTATAACCATCGTTGAGCAGCGATTTTTTACAACTTCTAATGTTCAACTCCGTAGCCTTGTAATTTTGAACCCAATCCAGAAGACAAGGGAACTCCCGGATAGGGTATTGGGAGAAATTTGCCTTCGTGGAGGACGTTTTGATGGAACTAACCCGTATTTGCGTTACATGGAGAGGAAACCACGAAAACCTTCCTCAGTTGGGCTTAAGGCAAGGGGAATCTAACCCATGATACGTCTACCACTGAGGGTATTTGACGTCAGCACTGAGGTCAGCATAAGCGGAATGCGGAATTTTTCCACTATCATACACTCATGTATTTAAAGATCTTGTTTATCATTATAATGGCCTTATTAATCTACTGTAGTGAGCATATTTATATTTACAGCAGAGTTATCAAAAAGATTGTAGGTTACGTTAATATCTTAATATCTAGAAAAAAATTAACTTATATAGCGCAAAATGAAGCATGTAGCGCGTAATTGTAACACTTGCTCAGCGGAAAATTAGTAGCTTTTAAAGAAAATTGGTCAACGCAATATTTGCAAATAACTTTGAGGGGAAATAAATTCCAAATTTTTAATAACATATTGCGTATCATGTTTCTCAAAAATGACCGACAGTAAAAACTATAGTCGGAGATAGAAATATACAATTTGATTAATCTTGCTTAGGAAACCGGAGATTTGTTCTCTCTACATTTAGTATCGAAGCTCGTCAACAGATGACGCTGCTAACTACACAAACAATAAAGCAATGTTTTCTACTGATTATAAGAAAATTTTAACTGAAATATTTGCAGGAGCCTCTGTTGTTTATTTTATTATTAGACTGTTTCGCGTAATTTCTACAAATGGTGCTTACTTAGCGAATGTTGTTTAACAGTTTTTCTCAGATAGCAGCGCCATCCGTTGCCACATTTGTAACTAAGTTAGAAACTTGATGGTAAAAAAAATATATCCTGTTTTCTTAACAATCGTAGCCATTTTTAAGTCTCTTATTCTTTAAAATATTCTAATTTGAACAACTTTCTTTCGAATATTACGCAACACCTGTATAAAATAATATGACCGAGCACCGTTCTAATATTAAATTAAATTATGCATCTCAAATTTGCTAGTGCGGTACATACAAGAAAACGAATTTCTTACCAAAATTAAAAATACATTTTTTTTCTTCATAAATTTCGCGAAGGTTTATTTTTTTTAAGAAAATAATGAACAACACATTTTAAACAGAAGAACAATTGACAAGGAAAGCGAAGCGAAAGCATAAATAAAAGAGAAAACGATAATCATCCAAGGCTAAAAAAATCTTTTTTATATTGACAAAAAAAGTAAATAAATAAAAATACGAAATATAATTACTCATTGTCTCAAAAAAAAAACTTTTATTTGTCAGGAAACAGAAAGCTGTACTCAGATTTCCTTTTCCAGCATTTAATCATTTACGCAATTTAATTGTTTTCATTCTAAAAAATGGTGGCAGAAGTCCCTTAATGGTTCGATATTTAATTTCAACCCCTTTTAATAACTAACTTAAGATGTCAGAATAAATTTTTTGGGCGTTTGATTGCTAAAAAATTACCGTTAATTAATCCTAATCTCAATTGGAGGAGAAAAAATACTAAATCCTATATCTGACCCATTCGTTTATAGTCTAAAATTATAAAGATTCTTTTTAGTAGAATTGTTCATCGATGTATTGATTAGTAATTGTTCCATGAAATATTTTTTTTCCAGATCAATGAGCAGTATCTTAATTACCGCTGGCAGATTAGTAAAAACCATTAGGTTGGAAAAAACTCGAAAAACTACGAAATGGTCGCAGAGGAATCGGAGCACGGAAAGTACATTAAAAAAGAGTCTTTTTTGTACGAATTATTTTAACTTAGTTTTTTTTTCTTTGTTCCTTAAAATCTTTCAAAAAGTTTGAGAACAACTTTTTTTTCTTCTTCATTGCTGGTTTTATTTAACTATGGTTATTGGATTTGAAGTTTTCATTAACCAATACATTTTTGAAAGAATAAATCTTACTTTTACATTCAATGAAATCTAAGCTATATGAATTCTTTTCCTCGTTAAATTATCGAAAATATTCTTTTAGTTACGAAAATAATCACTGGATATGATATAGAAATATCGCTTTTCAAAGAAGTGAAAAATCCCCATATCTAGAATTTAAAATCAGTGTTTTATATTTTATTATTTTCAATTAAATGCAAATACGGTACATGCGGTGCAAAATGAGATAAAGGAAACCATTTTTAATTATTAACCCATGATCCGTCTACCACTGAGGATATTTCACGTCTGCACTGTGGTTGGAGCAAGCCGGATGCGGAATTCGTATCGACTGGGATACGAACCCGGTTCACATCATTGAAGGCGAACGCTCTATCCCCTGAACCATCGCGGCTCTACCATGAGTATTTTATTTTATAACCGTCGTTGAACAGCCGACCCAATTTCATGGGTTTAAGACTACTAATGTTTAACTCCGTAGCCTTGTAATTTTGAACCAATCCAGATGACAAGGAAACTCCTGGATCAGTACCCCCAGAGGTATTGATTTGCTATGGAAACATGCAGGACTTTGAGACTCGACAGATTTAACGTGCATCAGTCACCATTTACTACACGGGTAGTCTTCGGCCGGCGAGGATCGAAGCCACGACCTCTTGGCCATGGGCCCAGCGCCCTACCGACCAAGCTATCCCAGCCCCCTACTATGAGTATTGTAAAAATTGGATTTCTACGGCCCGTTGAAAGGCGCAATTACCGATTGATTAAGGTCATTTTTGAATTTGAAGATCTGGCCTTGAGGAATAGCAATGCCAAATGTTACTGATAATATTTGTTTTGATGAGATGGTATTCTAAAACACGTTTTTGCTTAATCTAATAACGTAAAGTCACCGGGAAGGGCAAATAAAACAATAGTGAATAAACCAAATGGAAATAATAAAGCTTAATAAATTGTGTCGCTACATACGTCAATAGTTTAGTGCATCCTTTCAGTGTTGATCAATATTTATTTATTGATTACTTACTTTTTTTCCACCCTGTACTTTTCTGCTAAATAAAGGTCACTTCAATGGTTAGCAGTAATTTTTAAATATATATTAAAAATGCCTAAAATAAAATAATCAGAAACAACAACTTATAATTTTGAATTGAACTTAATTCGTGATTTTGCTATTCTAATGTATTTTATATGATGATGATAATACAAAAGAACATAATTGTATACATCATGAAGTTTTAAAATCAGCCTTTTTGGATGATTTTGAAACTTTAGAAGCAGATTGTTACGTTCATACCTTTGAACCTATTACTTTATTATCCCATTCTCTACAAATANGGGAACATGGAGGACTTTGAGACTCGACAGATTTAACGTGCATCAGTCACCATTTACTACACGGGTAGTCTTCGGCCGGCGAGGATCGAACCCACGACCTCTTGGACATGGACCCAGCGCCCTACCAACCAGGCTATCCCGGCCCAATACTATGGGTATTGTAAAAATCGGATTTCTACGGGCCGTTGAAAGGCATAATTACCGATTGATTAAGGTTATTTTTGAATTTGAAGAATTGGCCTTGAGCAATAGCAACGCAAAATGTTACTGATAATATTTATTTTGATGAGATGGTATTCTAAAACAAGATTTTGCTTAATCTAATAGCGTAAAGTCACCGGGACAGTAGTGAATAAACCAAATGGAAATAATAAAGCTTAATAAATTGTGTCGGTACATAGGTCAATAGTTTAGTGCATCATTTCAGTGTTGATCAATATTCATTTATTGATTACTTACTTTTTTTTCCCACCCTGTACGATTGTGCTAAATAAAGGACACTTCAATGGTTAGCGGTAATTTTTAAATATACATTAAAACTGCCTAAAATAAAATAATCAGAAACAACAACTTATAATTTTGAATTGAACTTAATTCGTGATTTTGCTATTCTAATGTATTTTATATGATGATGATAATACAAAAGAACATAATTGTATACATCATGAAGTTTTAAAATCAGCCTTTTTGGATGATTTTGAAACTTTAGAAGCAGATTGTTACGTTCATACCTTTGAACCTATTACTTTATTATCCCATTCTCTACAAATACTTCTTTTACTAATTTTTACATTACTCCAATCATATTGCTTTTTATTATGTTTGCTACAATTTAGATTTTTCTTTAAAAAGAAAATTTTAGTTTCATTTAAAGTTACGCGAACAATCTGTCATTAAATCCCAAAATTAAAGCTATAAAATAACTTTTAATACTCTAAAAACATCTTTTAATGCTTCAAAAATATGACCAACGATATTATAAAGAAAATGTAAACCCCAAGCTGTTGCCTGAAAAGGGTCCAAAAATAAATTTCTTTTTAAACCTATCAGTTCGAATCGTTTTCCTGTTACTGCGTAGCTTCAGCCTCTTCCATTTTAATTACCTAAGTTTTCATTGGCTACTTGAGACAATGAAATCGTTGTAATGAACACTAGAAATGCGGTAACAGACAATGATAACGATGTAACACCTTACCAGGATTGTGTAATCCTGGTGTAAACTGGGGGCCCCTAAGCACGTATTCTAGTTACCCAATCAATACATTAACGACACCCTATAGCCTTAACAAGTCTCTTCGACATTAACAGAATCTTTCCTAAGCCAATCACTATCTAATACCATTTACAAAAGGCGGGAACAAGGTGGCAGTTAACAGCTACCGGTAACGCGTAGAATGTAACACGTAATGGGAGTGCAAGGGCTTCCAGCGAGAACCATTAAAGATTAACTGATAAAACCGAAGAAGAAGAAACTGGAATAAATGAGAGTGTTCCTGAAAGCGAAAGAATGAAATAAAAAAAAGGAAACAATAATGATGGGCAGCATCCTTTCTCTTAAAGAAAGAATCTTCATCATATTACTTCGATGCCAATTATTTCTGACGCAGGGAGAGAGGTGGATGTCAATTTGTTTGAAAGTGAGAATTTTGCCAAGAATTATTGGGATCATCTATAAAAGGGAGTGACGCCAACAATTAGAGTAATTAGGAGTTGGGTGATGCTGTGTCTGACACGTGTGCGTGATTTGGAGGAAAAGTGGTTAAAAAAAAATAAAAATGCGAGGTAGTTTTATGGGAGTACGTAATTTCAATAACTAGCTGACTCATTTAGCGTATGCAGATAAGTGATTTGTGCTATTAGTCTTAAAAAATCATTAAAAATATAGGCTGACTTATTAAGTATTTATGCATTGAAAGTATTTAAGATAACTGTAACGGATCGTTTACAATAATAATTTCAAATAATAATTAATAATTAATACAAAATAAGAATATTTCAAATAATAATTAATGTAATAATTAATAATTAATATAAAGTAAGAATATTTCAAATGATAATTAATATAATAATTAATATAATAATTAATATAAAATAATAATATTATTTAAGAGTTGAGTGGATAGAAATTTTAAGTGTTATTTTAGAGAAATTTAAGTAAATTAGTTTTAAAAGTTGAGAAAAGTAAAAATTATAAGTAAATTTTATTTTTATTACTGTCGTTGAACAGCTGACCCGATTTTGGGTTTACGACAACTAATGTTCAACTCCATAGCCTTGTAATTTTGAACTGAATACAGAAGACGAGGGAACTCTTGAATCAAGTATTGGTAGAAATTTGCCTTCGTGGAGGACTTTCTGATGGAGCTAACCCGCATTTGAGTTACATGGAGAGGAAGATCACGAGAACCTACCACGGTTAGCCTGACGACAAAGGGACTCTAACCCATGGTCCGTCTATCACTGAAGATATTTCATGTCAGCACCATATTCGGTGCAAGCCGGATGCGGATTCGTATCGACAAGCCATCGGGGATCGAACTCAGTTCACCTCATTGGAAGGCGAACGCTCTATACCCAGAGCCATTGCGACTTTAAGTAATATTTTAGTGAATTTGATTAAATTTTAAGCATTGGCAATAAATCAGATAATCTATCTGGAGCCGAGTTTGTGTCCAGCCGCCACTGCGAATAGAACGCCACTTCTTCCTTAAACTATTAGGATCAAACTTTCCAGATTGCGATTACCCCCAATGCATTGATTATTCAAAATACAAATCTATTGAAAATAAAACCTGTTTATTCAGAGAAAATATTTCTTTCGTACCTGTTTGCGCAACTTAATTAAAAGTTAGCCCAAATTAATATGCATATTTGATGTCAACCATTCGATATATTTTTAAGATAGTTTCTTAGTAAGTAAAAATCCGTTTTATAAGTAGTTTAAAAGGATAGCTTTTTTACTTTGCTTACTGTGTAATGCCAATTTTTTTTTATTTTGCCATGTAGTTACGTAACATAAAAGAAAATGCAATTATTCAAAAATATTTTAGATAATATTTCAATACAATTATTCATAACTATATTTTTAATTAAAGACTAGGGTTTTACTATATGTCTAAATCAATAAAAGTACCATACAGCCAAATTACTAGATGCACTGTAAGAATCTATAGAAAATCTTAATTGTCAGTATATACTATACAGCATTGTTCCCACATGACTGAAACCTGTTTACACTTGTTTGCGTTCGCGCATTAATTGATTAACATTGTAATGCAATGCGTTAAATATAAAAGTATTGCTTATAAACTCGTGCAAATCCTGCAATTATTAATACACTACAGTGACTCTAATAATTTGGTCTAATTATTATAATATCTATATTATATAAAACGCTAATACGTATGTATCAATAAAACCGATGATATTTCTTTTCTCGCGTTGGCAACAGTTTTCATTTTTAATGGATAGGCTTCGGAACGCAAGAGCATGTAGTGAGCATCATATGGCCAATCAATTTATATAAAACGCTAATACGTTTTAATTAATGGTCTTCGGCGCGCAAGAGCACGCAGTGAGCATCATATGTCTAATCGGGTGAATTCTCACCGAATTATCAAAAAAATTCTCACAAAATTATCTTCATAGAAGCCGATGCTTTACATCCGGCGATCAGTACTATTTCATATTGTTTTACAACACATGGTTTTAGCCCTCTGGTGGGAAAGACTTTAAAACAAAACTTACAACAGTTACTTTTCTCAACAACTGAAATTTAGAATAGTGTGATTAAGAAAAATATGTGAACTGTTTGCAATTTCAAATTAATATTGAAATGCACAGGTTTAGAATTTTCTACAGTGAAAAGTTTTCGGAACTTCAGTGTTTAAAAAAGTATACAAAAGCTAGACGTTAAGAACGTATCCAATGAGCGAGCATCGGATTGCGAAGCAATCCGAAATGAACTGCGAAAGCAGTTCCGGGAGTTGACGATCGCCAGCTAGCAGGGGGCGATGTACTAATATAATACCTGATAAATACCCAAGTGGGCGACCTTTGTTCAAAAATAAAAACTAAGGCAAACAACGTTAAAGAGCACAAAAATATATATAAAATACAGACAGCTGTTTCGGACGCTTAAAGGGCAACCTTCATCAGTGATGATGGTTGCCCTTTGAGCATCCGAAACAGCTGTCTGTATTTTATAAATATTTTTGTGCTCTTTAACGCTGTTTGCCTTAGTTTATAATACCTGATATAATAAACATTCTATATTTATATAATACATCATCTAATTTAACCAATTGGATACACGAACGTAAACAAGTGTTAAACCGGTTTCAGTTACGTCTAAACAATAAAGCTGTACAGTATATACTGATAATTAAAACTTTACATAGAATATTACAGTGCTGCTAATAATTTGGTCAGAGACTGTAAGTGTGATAATCACTAAAAAATAGTAAATAGTGAAACTTTGTATAACATATTTGTTTGCATTAAATACGCGAGCAATTTTTAATTTATTTTTATCCCAAGTTACAAAAAAGTTCTAAATTATAAAAAAAAATAATTATATCTTTATCGTTTAATGCAAAATACACTTACTTTAACTAAAATACAAATGCTTTAATTAAAAAGCAATGATTAGTGGTTAGCGCTTCATTTTCTGCACAGTTTAACCTTTTAACATAACCTCAGCTGAAATTAAGGAGGCTATTTTATCCCTGCTTCGCTCCATTGTTTGACTAAATGTTATTATCGCAACACCCGTTATTTTATGAGATTTAAAAGAGTTATGGTCTCCGTTAATGGTTCACCTTTTTCTCCCTTTTTTTTTGATAACGTATCTTTTACGTGACAGATATGTAACCCGTATTTTATTATTTTCACTCTTCTATCTCAATCGAATGTTCTGGAAAATTTATGATGATATTACATCTATAAAGACTACTTTAAATACTTTTTTTTAAGAATAACTTGAGGTTTGGAATGTCTTTTTTTATGGGTAAATTTGTTTAATTGAGTGAAATCGCTGAAGAGAATTGTAAAAAAAATGGTGATGACTGTTATTTTTTTTCTATTATTGCAAAACAACCGAACTGCGCTTTGTTTTATTTTTAGTCCAAAACCCTTGCTAATTTTTTTTTAGATGTAAACTAATATTTTGTAATAAATGTATATACGTACATGCGTAAAATAAACACCATCTAAAAAAATCGTTTTTTTAAATTATCTTTTTCGAAAACTATTTAACCGCTTCTACTCAAATTTTAGATTTTGTCACTTAAAATTAAGAAGTTTGAACTGATGTAAAAATGTAATGATATATTTACTACTCAAAATTTTAAGCGAAATTTTAAAATAAATTATAAAAAATAATAGATTTTTTTTTAAGATAGAAAATTTTTATTTTACACCCATTGATATTTTACACCGAAAACTTCATTTTTTCTTCATTTTTTTCATTATTTTGTCTTCCGGATAATCAATTTTTTTAAAACTGTTTCTGAAAAATATTTAATTTTTATAGAAATCACTTTTGGCAAGAATAATAAAAGTATAAGCGAAGAATAAGGATAAGTAAAAATGAGCGAATTTTGAAATTGAGGGGAAAATGTTTGGATTTGCCCAAGTAAAAGCCAAGAAAATATACAAATTAACTTTCAGGTATATAAAAATTCGACCGTTTTCCTAAACTAACTATTAGGACCCCATTTTCCATTATTTTCTTAACCGATTTCTTCGATAAAAAAGGCATGTTTATGCAGAGAATATTCATTTTTCTGTTACACCTCCTAAATTAAAATATCGTTTGCATTAGTTTAAAGTACATCTTCTTGAACAATTTAGATTGTTAATTAGTAGATAATAGTGATAGTAATTATAATTATTATCGTTAGAGTTCTCTTGCCGTCAGGCTAACCGTGGGAGGTTCTTGTGGTCTTCCTCTCCATGTAACGCAAATGTGGGTAAGTTCCATCAAAAAGACCTCCACGAAGGCAAAAGTACTCCCAATTCTCGATCCAGGAGTCCCCTTGCCTTCTGGGTTGGGTTCAAAATTACACGGCTAGGGAGTTGAACATTAGTAGTCATAAACCCAAAATTGGATCGGCTGTTTAACGACGAATATATAATATGAAATACCCATAATAGGTATCTTGGTATCAATATTAGTATATTTAGTACCTACTAAGAATGCCTCACCTCTCAATGTTTCAAGAGCTTCAGTTGCTGTGCCTCGAAATATTGTTTTTTATTTTATACAAAGGGATCACACCAAACCTTGGTTGACTGGTTTACATTATGTCTGTGGAAGCTAGCCTTCTTCTCCTATCTATATTCTTTGCCGTGAATATGGCTACGAAGCTAAACTATTTCAAGTAGGGGTGTGTAATCCTTGTTTAAGGACAGGTTTTGGCTCTGGTCGGTGAGAGAAATGGAATCTTTTTCTTATGCTGGTGGTAAGCAGCATACCTTCCACTACTGAGTGTAGTCTAAATATCAAAATGTGATTTATTGTTATTTCCTTTATTTTTTAAATGTGATGGCTCGAACTTTTTTTTAACTTAAAATTTTACATACATTTTCTCTATATAAGTATGTCCTAAGAATATTAAAATTATAAAACATCATCAATTCCATTTTCAAAATAAATAAATAATACAAATTAATAATAAAAATGAGTAAATAAAATAAATAAATAAACAAATAAAATAAACAAATGAATAAACAAATAAATAAAATAAATAAATAAAATAAATAAACAAATAATTAAACAAATAAATAAACAAATAAATAAAATAAAACAAACAAATAAAATAAAACAAACAAATAAAATAAAGCAAATAAAATAAAGCAAATAAAATAAAACAAATAAAATAAAATAAATAAACAAATAAATAAACAAATAAATAAGCAAATAAGTAAAATAAATAAACAAATAAATAAAATAAAACAAACAAATAAAATAAAAGAAACAAATAAAATAAAACAAACAAATAAAATAAAACAAACAAATAAAAAAAAATAAAGGAATAAAAATAAAATAAAATAAAACTAATTTTAATTTTAAAAATGAAATAAATAAATAAACAAACAAATAAAATAAAACAAACAAATAAAATGAAATAAACAAATAAAATAAAATAAAATATAATAAATAAATAAATAAATAAAATAAAATAAAGGAATTCAATTTTAAAATGAAAAATATTGCTTCGATTTTGTGAAAAATCGGCTTTACGAATAATAAGTAAATAAATAAATCAAATTAAGGGTACGTTAACGTATCCATATTTCTCCTAAACTGACCCCTACTATTTTGAAGAAAAAATAAATAATAATAAATTTTTGAGGAACAGATAGATTAAACACATTATTGAATGAAAAGAAAGAGTATTTACTGAGAAACCTATGAGCATTTTAATTTCAATTCAAACTCATATTTTTTCTACAAATATTCGCGATACAACAATTAATTTAAGATTGTCACATCGCAAACAGTTTTTATTTGAATGATTATGCGCGGTTTAGCAAAACAGTTAATAAAAAACTTATTTATACACATTTTATTTAAAAAAAATACCCTTAATCAATACTCTTATTTTAAAAGAAAGGTACTTAGCAGTGATTTATGATAATAACTATTTACTTTAAGCAAGCTTCTTCCAAAAAAAAGTAAAATGTTGGTAAGAGGGCTGGAATTTTAATTTAACTTTTTTTCATTTTTTATCGGTACGTTTATTTCCTATTTTGCAAAAAGATTAAATAGGCAATAAAAGAAAGCAGATTTTTTTTATTTCTGTTTACGAATATATATATTTTTTTATTCAAAACTTTCTTTGAAATCTTGTTGAAGTATAAATTTTTTAAGATATTTTCTTTTGCTGAAACTATAATTAAAAATAACATTCAAAGTTTAGGGAAAAATTATACCTTGTATTAAGGCTGTGATATCTTGGTTGTGTGCAGGAAAAAAAAACTGTTAAAGATGATTTTGTAAAAGCTAAATTAAAATTATAATTTCGTTGAAAAACTTTTCTTTGATCTTAAGATGAAAGACTTTCGTTATTATTTTTTTAATGTAAAACTAATATTAATAACAGCAAGTAGAAATATTGTGTTTAAAATTAAAAATGAATTATCGGTTTAAAAGCCCTAGTGCATATTTACTTTTAATAAGCTTCGATTTTGTTTTATTTGTTTTCATGACAATATAATTTATCTTAGAAAATACAAAGCTTTATTAAATTATCAACAATATACTTTTTTTGGTTTTTATCCCCGTTAACGCATATTTCTTTGTAATTAAATGTTTGCGGTGAAACAAAGATTAAAGAATCAATAATAGAACTATGTAAAATTCACATCAATAACAGCTTAAAAAAGTATGTTGTTCACAGCTTGTTTTGAATTATTTAAACAGTCAGTGTTTATAGACTGTGATGCAAGTATGAAGAAAAATAACACAAAACTAAAGTTCATAAAAAAATTTAGTTTTGTGTTATTTCTCTTCATTAAAATAAATATTTATATTAAGAGAAAATTAAGTTTCAATAAATTTGTCGAGAACCAAGAATTGTAGGAACGCATAAGCATTCACTGATTAGATGGCGATGTTTATTATAGAATGTGAGACTGTTCTTTTCTTTCATAAAACTCAAAAATACATTTTTTGTTGATAAGCTATCAATTGCTTATAACATGAAGAAAAAAAACACAACTACTTTTACGAGAAATAACATTTGTCCTTCAGTTTAGATGACAAACCGAGTTTTAAATATGTTTACTAAATACATGTACTTAGAGACAACAAAATCGATTATTTTAAAAAGAATACAATTCCTACCTGGCGAGTAGCGACTTGTGGCGTAACTACCACTACTATTATTAAACATCAATTGACTAGTATATAAGACATGCTAGCTTGATTCAATCTTAAGATACCTTTTGATAGATGAAGATTGGCATTGTCTGATGGTGTCTACCCCCCCCCATTGGTGACCCGGACGTGATATGATCACGATTACTTCAATGGATGGTTCACATTGAACAGTTGACTTGCTAATTGTGACTGCGTCATCGTCCTCCTAAAGCCGTTGCAACTCAGTCTCATTAATGCACAACGGGATCCTGCACTCTCGACTGCAATAGCAACATAGCAGTGACCACACACACAACCATGATCTTAATTCAGCTCTCATGACTAAAGTTCAAAATCCGGTGACCTTAATCCGGCTCTCCCGGTCTTTCACAAATACAGCAACTAGTGGTATCCGTTCATCGAATTACATCCCTGATAAAATTCTGGTGGGGGAGTATTATGGCGATATTACGATTATTAAATATTAATTCACTAGTATAAAAGACATGCTAACTTGATTCAATTCTGAAGGTACCTTTTGATAGATGAAGATCGGCATTGTCTGATATACTAGTGAATTGATGTTTAAAAATAGTAGTGGTAGTTACGTCACAATACTCCCCCGCAGACTTATAACAACACACTTTGTTTAATGTTTATTTGTTGCTAGAAGTCATCAGGCTCGCAGAAAATACCGTTTACAGGTTACATTGAGAAGAAAAAAACACAACCTGTGACGTATGTTATAGTATACCCAGTTTTACAACCATTGTGTGCTGGTGGGAAAGAGAATGGCTGGAACTGCGAAAGGTTGTTGGCGCAAAAGCTTAGTAAAATTATATTTGGAGGTAGAAAATTTGATCACGGTTATGGTTAGGGTCCATTAACAGTCAACCACTAACGCATGCATACGGAATTGATTAACCGAATTAACGCCTTGAGGCCAGCACATTTTCCCGGCTGCTTTTCGAATACGTAAGTAACGAGCGGAAACTGCTCGGTGCTGTATGCTATACCATTAAATCAACTTACAGGGTTAGCAACATATTCAGATTCAGCAAAGCATTAGCATCATATGTACTTCGACCCAACGCAAAGACCTTTTATACACAGGGACTGGTTTACTTTATGTCTATGGAAGCTAGCCTTCTTCCCCTACGTACATTGTTTGCCGTAAATACGGTTACGAAGTATATAAAATGTTTATACATTTATATACATACAATTTCACGCACGTACGTTTTCATTGCGCCGTTATTGTTTAATAAATGTGTTGTCAGCTCTCCCCTTTAATTTAGTAGCAAACAGTACAACAAAATTGAAGCACCGACTTATTTCTCTTAATTCATAATAATACAATTTGTTACATATCAGGGTTATTTAATCGATTTAAATATTAAAGGTTTACGTTTAAATTAAGTGAAAAGAAACTTGATTTTAAAATGTCTGCTAAAAACAAATTTGCTGATTAAAAATAAAAATGAATTAGTTATAAATAGATGGTACAGATAAACTTTTAATAAGCTTTAATATGTTGTTTTCCTTTATTAGAATATAAACATTAAGTTTTAATAAAATAAAGCTACGATTTAACATCATCGAATCATAATTTTTCAGTTCGTTTTTATTATTTCAATTTATTAATTATTTCATTAAAAGTTTACGATTAAGTCAAAGTTGAAATTTCATAAAGTTTTTCTTGACTAGCTTGTTCTTCTAATATATCTAATGATTTAATAATAGCAAGAAGTTTTCAAATAAACTGTTAAATAGCTGTTTGATCATATAGAAACAATTATATAGAACGTAAGGTAACAACCGAATTACATAAGTTCTGAATAATGCGAGTTCAGAATATTGTAAGTTTAAAATAAGTAATATTATGTTCTGAATTATGTAAGCTCTGAATTATGTAAGGTCGGAATATAAGTTCCGAGTTCAGTATGCTATGAATATAAAGATAAAAAGTTCCATTCCTGAAAAATCTGATAAAAAGAATTATAATATTTTTAAATAGAAAGACAGAAAGAATATAATAAATTTAGAACACAATTGTAAGAACGTTAGAGAAATTTATATTGAGTTTTAGAATTGTTTCATCATTTCTTTTTTAATAATAGTTTCGTCGTCGGAGAAAAAAAAAAGCGTCAATTTATTCTAAGAAATGCCATTTTGATATATATAAATATATTTTCGAACAACTTTTAACGGAATTTATTCAGGGTTATACGTTCAGAATACCGAAAGTTTGCCTCTGAAATTGGCTTTACGTTCGAAATACTTTGACGTAAACTACTTCGGAACGGTTTTTTGTAGCCATTTTTACCGTTCGCAATCGAAATTCGAAAAAAATTAAAAAGAACCGAACTTTAAATATGTGTACTGCTCATGGATTTAAATATTTCTACGTTTTAGACTGTAGTTATTCTTATGGAATATATTACTTTCAGTTTCGATTTTATTTCGATGCAGATCTGGAACCACTCGAAAATAAAAGTCAGTTCTTGTTACGATCGAACAATCTCTTCCCCCCTCTTATTTCTGTTCTTTATATGACTTTATTCTTTTACTTACAAATTCGATATTTCCTTTTCAGCTGTTTCTTTTCCTTTTTTCTTATTATTATACGAAAAATTGAAAAATGAAAAGTTTTTATCAGTCTTTTATAAATTAAATTTTCGAACTAAAGCTCGCGATAGGTTTTCTTTTGAAGGTAAAAAAAAAATATTAAAAGCAAATATAATTTAGTTTCCCGGACGTTAAAACCGACATCGCAATCTGAAACTTTAACACGTAATACAAATACAGTTAAGTTCACAACTTTCTTAAGACATCTGAAATGTAATTGACTTTGACAAATATTCAGATTTAACTGATTTCTGTTTTAATTTTTGATCGAAGGAAAACAATTGAAAATATTTGAATTTTGTTTGATGATTTTTATGTTATTGAAATATTTCAAGCATATTCATAATTAACGAAACGTACGAAACATTTTGAAGGCTAAGAATTTTTAAAATAAAGCGATTTTTAATCACAAAAGTTTGATTCTCATATTGCTCAAGGCATGCCAACTCTTAGTAAGTCGTTCCCCAGTTCCCATATTCCCAATACCAAACGGTCAGACTTAGGGCTAATTGGGTACTTGCAAGCGACGTCACGCTTAGGTGTCGAACCAGATTGGTTTCAAAATCATGGCATTTGCTTATGTCACGATTCAGCAGCCAATCACGTTCGAGAACGATGTGTGACGCCGTTTGCTGGCGCCTAAAGGCCTGGTTTCTTAGGACAAGTCGGCGTTAACATTAGCTTGAAGGAAGTGCTAACCCCTGATTGGTCAATTTATGAGTTAGACAGCATACGTCATCAAACGCTCAGCTTGAACGACAACTGCCGTTGGATTTCAAAGTAACGTTAACGATAGAAGCAATGACGGACAATAGCCAACAGAGCATTGAAATCGGCCAAGATTTTGATTTTGAGGCGATATTAATTTCTGAAATTAAAATACGACATAATTTGTAGAATGTAAAGACTAAATCTTAAAAAGATTCCGCGCTTAAAAACAATCTATGGTTACAGATTAAAAGGTCATTTTTTTCCCTCTTTAAAGCACTGGTCGACAATAACACATAATGTTATAGAAACGAGCTACAAAATCAAAACAAATATTTGTTTACGTCATTAACGCACGCGCAATGCGAGATAATGTCTGCGTTTGGAACGCCTGCTCACGCTGATCTTCAAAACGGTACGCCAACTTCCCGCTGGCGCCCAGAAAAGGCGCTTGTTTTAAGAAACCAGACCTTAAATACAATAAATCTGATTTGAAAACTGATTCAACGCTCTAATAAACCAAATTTAATAGCTGTTACACATTCCGAAGTGTTATTTTCGCGAATTGATAGATATATATTTCTTTTTCAGTAGCCTATAAATGATATTACATTTGCTCTCAATATTTCGAACCCCTCGTCACAAAGTGTCACACCTCCCTACACGGCCTTGCCACACTTTATTACACTACACATGTTAGTAGTCCTGAAACAGAACGTATGTTATAGACCATATTTAGATTTGTATTTTTGAATTTTAACTGACATTTGTTAGATTGGTACTTATTTTGAAGAAAAAATATCTAAACAAATAATATAAAAAATATTATAACCAACTGATCATAAATATTTTTATTTTAACCAAAATATGGGATGTCACACTGGTTGTTCCCCCTCATTAAGAACCGTCACGATTTTCTGAATTCCCCCTAAGCGTTACATCATTTATGGATAGCCCCTAATCTATGATTTCACGATATGTTAACACTATTATAATACATGCCTAAGTGAAAGTGAGTCAAACAATGGTCAAAAATATTTTAGTGAGAAATATGTCTCGATTTCCAAAGGCTATTGTTTTGGGTGAACTCTTTTACATCAAGGCATTCTAGGGTTTTCTTCTCGTATTGTGTTTTCAAAAGTTCACTGGACCTAAGTCAAAAGGGGAAAACTATAATTAGATTTTTTATTTCTGGAATATTTTGTTTTTGTTTCTTTCTCATGTTTTCTTTTTTCAATTCCTACTGTTATTTCACACTCTCCCTATATCTTGTTCAAATTTTCACTCTTTAATAAAATACTTTTTATTCATACGCTCAATACATTCAAATACATTTCTGTTTATACTTGTAGTGTATGTCACTTGAAGTTAATACAGTTTTTTTTTTCAAATATTAATTCAAACATTAAATAGGGATAAGAGAAAAACGAAATGGAATTTTCTAAATTGGTTCAGCGCTAGTCATTGTTTTAGAATTTACTATAATAGTTTTTAGCATATTTTAAAGTGCAGTGATAATTTCTAACTTATTGAACAATAAAAATAGTTTATTGCGCCCATTTAAATATTTAATTCTTTCATAATCACTGTGTCAGATAAATTCAATAAAGAACATGACGTGGTAGCACGTGTGGTCCACGTCATCCAATTTATATTTTAGTTGTCTGATGCCACGCGCCTTTTTTTTTTTTCAATTCCAACTATTAGTTCAAACTCTCCCTACATATATTTCTGTATCTTGTTCAAATTTTCAGTCGCTAATGAAATAAGTTTTATTCATACACTCATTTCTAATACATTTTTTTAAAAACAGTTTTTTCAAATATTAATTCATTAATTTCAGTTTTATATGGAAGAAAAAATTGTAATTATTTAATAAAAAAATAACTAAAATAAAAATTTTCTTTGTTGACTTTAAATTTTTTTTTAACTTGTTTTTAATTAAAATCAAAATGAAATGTTGTTGTGATCGGGAGTTTTATAGGGCCCATACAGAGGAGAAAACAAAACAAAACAAACGAGCAAGCAAGCAAGCAAACAAACAAACAAACAAACAAAAAATTTTAAAAATAAGAAGAAGAATGCATCTTATCGAAAAAAAATTCTTTCAATTCGTATGGATCTTTTTTTATAATGCTGAAATCATGTTGCTGAATGAAAAATAATAAACATAATTTTATTATATACGCATAAAGTTTATGATTAAAAGTACATTTTGGCATCTTTATCATAAAAGTACGGTTTTCACTCACTCTAGATGGATTAAAAAATTGGCAAAACTTTGTAGTTTCATTTATACTTGTAGGAAAAAAAAATATGTACCAAATTAAAGGATCTTTTTAATACCAGAAAAAAAACAATGTTTTTATTTTTTATTTACGTAGTCTTTAACAAATGACCTTCTTAGTATAAGTCTTCTGAATAAACTATTACTGGAATTGTGCTAATCACACAATATATTAGTTAGAATACCCTGAAACTGCAATAAATAACTTAAATTATTTATAATAAATGTGGAGGATGAGGAGGAGATCCCACTGCCCCCATGATTCCAGCGTCACAGCTTCCCCGCCTCACCATCATCACCACTTCCCCGCACCACCGCCTCTCCTTTTTTTTTAACCCAGAGACTCACTCTTCGTTTTGCTGCTGAACAATTAACTGCAATAGCCCAGACGGGGATTATGGTTGTGATAACAGGGCACACGGCCCTCATTTTTTGAACTGCATAGCCCAGACGGGGCTTATGGGGCTCATGTTTGAGTGAACGGGCTGAGGGCCCATGTTTTTGAAATTTAATACTTTTTTCATAAACTATTCATATCTAATCATATATGTAAATAATTCATTTTGTTATTAAATGTTTCCATCATCGAAAAAAACTGTCGTTCCTCTCCAAAGCACCACATAAATTCCACACATTATCGAGTAAATGAACATTAAATACGATAATTTATCAACCAATATAAACGTGCTTGCATAGTAAATATAGCTTAATTTAACTGTAATTAAGATTATTCGAATTAAAAAGCTTAACTGAAGATGAAAAATATAACTTAAAAATAAAATAAATGCTTTAAAAAATAGTTAACAAATGATTGTATAATGAGAGTTATAAACTTATAAATCAAGATTAATATGATTATGCTGCTTGATAATTATTATTTAATAATTATATACTGTCCCCGACCAAATTATTAGACGCACTATAAGATTTTTAACATATTACATTACAATGTTAACCCATTGATATACAAACGTAAACAAGTGCAAACCGGTTTTAGCAGCTTAAAAATAATGAAGCTGTATAGTATCACCTGATAGTTAAGATTTTACATAGATTCTAATAATTTGGCCAGATACTGTAATGCGTTCATACCAAAACGTAAAACCTTAAAACTAAACACTTAAACAAATGTTTATGTTCACGAGTGCATCGACATAAAATTGAATTTTATTCAGCAAAATTTGTAAAGTACGAAAAAAATTGTACGTTTTTTTTTATATAAACATAATTTCATTATGAGGGTTACTAAAAAACCTGGTGTAAGCGCTCTCAATTTACATGCCTGAATATTTTCTCAAAAATTTGCTATAACATAAAAAAAAAACGCATATTTTCGTTACAATTTTAATACATACAAAACTTTTTCAATTCCAGCAAATTTTTGTTCGGAATGAGAAAGAAAAAAAGAAGAAGAAGAAAGAAACGCTTGAGGGTAAAACAAAATGGCGTTCGTATTGGACAGCTACATAAATTATTCATCTACTTCATAAACTCCGCCATCTCGGATAAACACTTCTTTTTATTTACGAAAAAAAAGAGCTATCCAATATTTTAGAAGCATTTTTGGAGAAGAGGGATATTTATGCATAAGTGGGCTAACTTTAGAAACATTGTTTAAAGAATAAAAATTTTCCAAAGAAAATTTTTAAAAAAATCGAATTCAATCAGAAAGTGAAGTTTTATACACGTGAAATCAAAGTAAAATTGTTCCCTGAATGAAAATAATAAACTCAATTGATTTAAAATAAATGGAAGAGTACACAAATTTCATATTAAATACGCACACAAACACAGACAGACATCTTGAATATTTAAATAATGCCTCGCAAATTTCATAAATCGTCTGAAACTTATAACCTTCGTGCACCTTGTTGAAAGAAATTTCAATAAACTTGACGCAATAATTATAATCGCAAAATGATGAAATTTGATGAAACTAAATAAACCATCTGACTTTGAAATTTATGAACAGATATTTAAGATATTTCGCTTGTTATTTTTTTAATAGAATTTTCAAGCTAGAGTTAAGTGGTATTTCATAAAAAATGGAATGCAATCAAATTTGTTCTAAGTAAAAGCCATTACTGTACAACCAGGGAACGATCTTGATTGCGTAATGTTACTGTGAATGACCGAAATCGGTTGTTGTTGACTTTCACCGGTGAATGTTGATAATCACTTAGTCGCTTCGGTAAATGTCCGAAATATATACTAGATCTAGTGGAGTGCCCACTGCCCGGTATGTTTCCAAAACAGATGTAATTTACTTTCCCAAAATGAGTAAAACGAATTCGAATACAATTGAAACATGCTTTAACTATCAATTCAGAACAAGTTCAGAAAGATCTAACAATTCAAAACCAGTTTAAACTAACAATTCAAAACCAGTTCAGAAAGATCTAACAATTCAAAACCAGTTTAAACTGACAATTCAAGACAAGATTTTGTTTGTTTAAGAAACAGTTTCAAGAATATAACTGAGATAACTGTATTGACTTTTTGTACTGTCTTTAATAACAAACCTCGCTTTGAAGAACCTATTTCAAACTGAATAAATTTTTAAAACATATTTGACATAATTTAAAATATCTCAAAGATGAAACACTTTAATGAGACCTTGAGACTATTTACTTAGACGAAATCATATATATTTCTAGAATTTTGATTGTCTAAATATATATACATACATAAAGTTTTAAAATGTAAGTTTTCCTTTAAAATTTAAAAGATAAAATTTATTCTCCGCCAATCCTTTAGAGAAACTTAATTTAAACTCTTGCGCCAATTTATACGGCGTCAAAACTGTCTTTCTACAAGAAAGACAAGTTTAGAAAAAAGAAAAAAAAATGTCGCGCAATTATGCTACAAATAACATTAGTACTCCCGGTTTCTAACCCAGGATTTTTAATTACAATTTTTCACGCGATGTAAAATGCTACAGGCGAAATTCCAATAGCGTTTTTTTTATTGCTTTTTTCTCCTCATTTGGCGAAATTCCTTGAGTAGAATTTCTTGATGGAAGTTTAATTAGAACAAAGCTTCGCATATGTGGAGGTCGATTTCCTACAATGTTTCTCAGTAAAGATTAGAAATGAATCAAATGGATTGTAACGGTGTTTTCATTTCTTTTTCTTTCTTTTTTTTCTCTCCCCAGTTTCAACAGTTACGAATGCGATCACACTCCGTCTTTAATGTTTAAATCAATTTCAATCTTTCATTAGTTATAAACGTGTCCCGTCTATTTCGTCTAATGATTTTAGATTTTTGGGCTTTTTTTTTTTTCTGACTTAATTTTTTAAAGTTTCCTGAGTTTTCCGGTTTAGGCTATAACTTCCACTTTATTTCGTGCCAGAGGAGTACAATAAATAATGTTCGATTTGCCGGAATGTTTAAACGGAGAGTATTTAATTTTGTGCCATTTCGTTTCAGGAAATCTAGATCGTATATTACTTTTACGACATTGAAATACATTTTAAATTTTTAGGATAGGAGGATAAAAATAGTGAGGATAAAAATAGCTTTTTTAAAACAAAACATTGAAGAGTGTTATTTACATTTCAAAAATATTTTAGCACGAAAAAATATATTTTAAAATTTATTTTTAATATACTAGGAAACTTCAACCTCAGTCTCGTTTTCTTCTTCTTTTTCTCTTTTTCTTTTTTCATAAATTATACAATTATTATAATTTAATGTTTGAGCAATTATTAATCGTAAAAATATCAACGATTATCTAGATTTGAGAAAGAAAATCAACTACACTTAAAAAAAAGTTTGAAAATCAGAATAAATAACAAATATAATATATTTTATTAAAATTAATTAAAAATAATTTTACTTGTAAACAATGCATATCGATAACCTTATATCATATATCAGTTCAGTATAAAAACTGCCTTCATCTCTCAACAGTCTATTTTGTAACCGTCGTTGAACAGCCGACCCAATTTTATGAGTTTACGACTACTAATGTTCAACTCCGCAGCCTTGTCATTTTGACCCAATCCAGAAGACAAGGGAACTCCTGGATCAAATATTGGGAGAGATTTGCCTTCGTGGAGGACTTTTTGATGAAACTAACCAAGATTTGCATTACACGAAGAAGAAAACCACGAAAACTTTCCACGGGCTAGCACGACGGCAAGAGGACTCTAACCTATGATCCCATTTTGGGTCGCGACATGAACATATTTCTCAAATTTGGGTCGCGGCTTAAAAAGGTTAAGAACCACTGCTCTAGAGTCTATATAGTTTAGTAATTCTTATTCTTTTTTTTTAATTGCGATATGAATTTTTTACCTCAAATTTAACAGTTAGTAATTCTCTGACTAATAATCGAATTTTAGTTTTTTTTCATTCCATTATTCCTCCTGTATATTTCTCTACACGCCTTCACTATTTCGCACAGTTAAACAAAATGTTATCGAAAGTTGAACACCGAGAACGACGGCGATTTCGATTTTTAATATGAAGACATTTTTTTTCATATGGAAGATCCGCATGTAAGAAAAGAAACCGATATATAAACTAGGCAGAAATAAGAAGTTGAAAGCTGACAGCACTTATAAGAAATATAGCTTTATTTTCTTACAAGAATGCTAATTAATTTACAGGGGTCACATAATGTTTAATGACGATTTTGTTTTAATGTTTCATATAATTTAATGTTGTTTTAATGTTTCACGTAACTATATTATTTTTAAATGTCGAAACATTTCATTATTTAAAAAAAAAATCCATTGGATGATTTCGCATCAAATTCAATTACAGAATTTTATTTGACAGATTTATGAAAAATGCGCAAGATTAATATGTGAAAGGTTTGGGCGAGAGGATCTTAATAGTCACAAGACTTAAACTCCTTAATTTAGAACAAAGAATTAAATCAATTCTTCCGTAAAAAGAAGCGAAGAAATTTTATTCCAACAAAAATATTTGCGATATACTTGAAATTATACATCACTTAATAATCATCAAATCGTAAAACTTTTTACTTTAAGATATGTCTCGAATCTTTAAAGCTGACCCAATTTCTGTTTGAATTTGGAAGTGCATTATGGGGAAAAGAATGAGGGGGGGGGGAAGTAATCCCTGTCTCTCTTTCACATTAATGGTTTCTTGGACGTCATAAAGAAAATAAATTTATCAGCAAGGGGAGAATATAATGCAAAAGGTTCATGACCATTGTGTAAAAAATGGTATTTTTCTTACTGTTTTTTATTCTCTAAATCTTTGATTAATGAAGGAAAAACGTATCATCCGCAGGGGGAAGTAAATAGAATGAAAAAACTTCTACCCTAAAGGAAGTGGTGTAACAAAAAATATTTAGAGAAAACAATTAGGTTAATGTTGATGGAAATTTTTTTTTTATTCACGTTTCCTCAAAAGACAAAAGAAAAAAAAATTTCTATGTTAGAAAAACAGAAATGCAGTAGCAGTGGTATTTTTTTTCATGACCAAGTCCTGGTGCATGTTTTTAATGAATATTTTACTTATTTTTTATGATTTTCATAGGCTACAGCATATGATAGAATATATTTTAGGTTGTTGTATTTAGCTAGATTTAAGCAGGGTTTCGCTGTTGGGTGTTAACAATTGTTATACAGGGTGCGTAACCAGATTTTTCAACCAAAAATAAGCACCTTTTATGTTCTTTTTAAGCACTCAAAAAAATTTTTAAATCACTTTCCAAAAAAAAAAAATTTAAGATCTGCGCAGTAATAAAAGTTTTTTTTTCGATTGTTTAATGTTCTTAATTTATAAACATAAAATCTATAAAAATCAAAAACATTTCCAAAAACTTGACATAATCATGATAAAATACCTAGTTGTGAAAATCAAACGTAAATCAAAAATGAGCACCTTTAAGCACTTTTTTAGAAACGCAATACACCCTGTTATATAGTATAACATTTGCTAACAAGATTAGTTTAAGCACGTGTTCATTAATTCACACGTGTTTAGTAATTATATTTTGACATAAAATGTAATCGATGAAGTGTAATAATTAGATAGGTTTAGGAAAGATTTTGCGCTGTAAAGTGAATTTTCGACATTTAATACGCTTGTTATTTAATTTTTAATATAAATAATCTTTCTATTTGTTTAATGAAGCAAGCATTTCAAATTAGAGTGAATTATTTAGATTTTTTATATTTTAGAAAAGTCATGTACATACAAAATTACCTAGAGAGGGATAGTTTAATTTTATTATTTTATAACCGTCGTTGAACAGCTGACTAAATTTTATGGGTTTACGACTACTAATGTTCAGCTCCGTAGCCTTGTCATTTTGAACCCAATCCAGAAGACAAAGGAACTCCCGGATCGAGTATTGGAAGAAATTTGCCTTCGTGGAGGACTTTTTGACGGAGCTAACCCGCATTTGCGTTACATGGAGAAGAAGACCACGAGAACCTCCCACGGTTAGCCTGACGGCAAAGGAACTGTAACCCATGATCCGTCTACCACTGAGGATACTTCACATCAGCACTGTGGTCGGTGCAAGCCGGATGCGCAATTCGTATCGACTGGGATTCGAACCCGGTTCACCTCATTGAAAGGTGATAGCTCTATCCCCTGAGCCATCGCGGCTCAGATTAGTTCAATTATAAATTAGCAAACTATCAAGTTTAAAGCTATTCTAGCAAACTACACACAAGTAACTTTGTAAGCTACACACAAGTTCACACAGTGCGCTACTCTAAAAACCAACCCAGACATTATATCACATTTTATTATATTCTGTATCTGAAAATGTATTTCGATAAAACAAATACATAATATTATATTAAGTATCAAATTTTTAATACAATAAAATTGTAAGTATTTTTTATTAATAATATAATATATTATTCTATCGTTTGCATTTTATTTTCTTTAAGAACTAATGGAATGCACCCCCCCCCACTGAAAATAGGAAAACGGTTATTATGTATAAAGAAATGTGGGGTCACCTGTTTCTGATGCTCACATTCTGTGGATTAATGATCTCATATTATTGTCTAAGATGCCCAACACGCATTTGTTCTTCGTTATCTTTTTTTCGTGAAATATTACAAACAGACCCGTCATTTTCGTTGAGGGAGTCACGTCAGTTCTGGATTTTCATTTTTTCCCTTTATTTTATTTTAATCTCCAAGTGCAAAATAATAATAATAATATTAAAAACCAATAGAAGTTAGAATCTACAGTTCCTCGCCAAGTTATTAGACGCATTATAAGATTCTATGTGAAATCTTAATTATCAGGTAATACTATACAGCTTTATTGTTTTTAAGCTGCTGATACCGGTTTGCATTTGTTTACGTCCATATGTCAGTTGGTTAACAGTACAATGCAATACGTTAAAAATAAATACAAAGAGGAAGTATACAAAAAAATCTCCTGAATAATAAACCATATTACATGTATGTTTAAGTATAAAAGTATTGCCTATAAACTCGTACAAAACATGTAATTATTAAAACACTACAATGCGTCTAATAATTTGGTCTAACTATTATAATATATTAATATAATACCTTATATAATAAATATTCTATATTTATATAATATACCGTCTAATTTATTCTACCATCCAATTTATATTATATATCGTCCAATTTAACCAATTGATACACGAACGTAAACAAGTGCAAACCGGTTTCAGTCACGTAAAAACAAAAAAGCTGTATAGTATCACCTTATTTATTAAGATTTCACATTGAATCTTATAGTACGTCTAATAATTTTGGCAGTGACTGTATGTACAAAATATACTTTAATATGATTTCATTTCGGTCTTTTACTACACATTTGTGTTCAAACCTAGAAGCAGTTACCAACGCTTTCTAATGAAAACCCGAAACGAGGAATTTTTTTTAACGTGTACGGAAACAGCTTTCGACTATGCTATCTATCAAAAACTACCTCATGATAGAATCGAGTTAATACGAATTGATGATTAATAAGGCCCGGATTTTGATGACATTTGCATTTTTTTGCATTTTTTGCATTGCATTTTTGGACATTTTTTGTCTTTTAGAGCATTTTTTTTAGATTTATAGGGCATGTTTCTTTAAATTTTGGGGCGTATTTTGCATTTTAATGCATTTTTTGAAGTTTTTTGTTAATTTTTTCCAATTTTTATTATTTTTTATCAATTTTCATTATTACACTGGCTTCCAAACAATGAAGAAAATCTACAGAATATTAACAGGTGAAGCAAAATCTTTTCAAATTGAAGAAGAATTGTCAGTAAGTGAGACCGTCTTTTTCAAGTACGCACCTATAACATCAGTAGACGTTGAAAGAAGCTTCTGCAGGAATGAGAATTTACTTTCAGACAAGAGACGCTCGTTTACATTTCAAATTATCAAAAAACATTTAATAATCCAATGTNTATATCCTTGCGTGTCTTATATCGCTATATCGTTTTGCGCTCGTTGTCTTTACTCGACGGCTTAAATCAGATTTCTGATGCATCGCCTTGAATGAAAGTCGCTGTATCGTCTTGCCGATATATGCGTTAAATCGATATGTCTCGATACATCGATTTATAGCCCAGTCCTGTTCATGATAGAATCGAGTTAATACGTCTTATATACGTATTAACTCGAACTGATGATTAATAATCGAAGTGATAGTTACGCCTCTTTACTTATAATGTTCACTTTAAAATAACACGTCTGACTAAGAGATCAATTATATTAGTATTATCTTTGCGAACTTCTTAATATATATTAATTATCTTTGAGATTTTTATTTTTATTCTAGTAAAATTAATGAGGATTTTATAGACTAACGCATTAAATAACTAAAAGATAAATCAACGGCTGTAAACTGTTTAAAGCTTTTATCGTTGACGTCATCATCGGTGTTTTTATTTCATACAACGTGATTCTCTGTTAATAAATAAAAGAAATTAATTTTATTATCCATTAATGGGGATTTCAGACGAGAATGGAGCAGAGGAAATAAAAACTCCTACACAAAGAATTGAAACAAAAGTTTTAAAAACGCACGTAGACCGTTAAGAGCTAAAGGAGAAGGTGGTGTAAAATTTTACGACCCAGATAAAACAGACACAGATTAGAAATTTATCTGTTTTTGACCGTGAAAGCAATTGTTAGGAGAAACGTTAGAATGCAACTGAATCTTATTTTTAAGCTTATAGGATAGAAAGAATCTGAGACTGTATTTCTTTTATTCTTCCGATATTACGAACGAATTTTAGGCTGGATTTAAGTTTTAAATTTTTCGCCCAGTTTATTCGGTTGTTTACGCATAAACCACAAGCCGGGATAGCCTGGTAGGCAGGACTCTAGACTCACATTTGAGAGAACGGGAGTTTGAATCCAGCCAGCCGAAGACATCTCGTATAGTAAATGGTGGCTGGTGCGCGTTTAATCTGTTTGGTTACAAAGTCCTCCATGTTCCCATAACATTCGTTTTTACCAATACCTTTTTTCCACTGGTTGAAAGTCTGCGTATTATGTACAATTTTGAGTCTTAAATAAATAAAATAAATCTGATTCTTTTACCTGATTTAATTCAGATTATTTCAGATTATCAGGAATTCAGACTCAATCTGGAACTATCTAATCCAGAACTAAGTTAATTCTGGAACTCAGATTAGCTCATTAGTCTAGAAGTCAGATTATCTAATTGTAAAACTATCTAATTCGAATCCATGCTCCTATAACAAATCAATACCTCTGGGGGGGTACTGATGAATGAAATGATGTATGATTGGGTAAGGTCTATAAGCGGGTGTGACGTATAGGTGCGGCAGAAGTCGAATTCTTGGCCATAGATGGCGCCACTGGAAAATAAGAACAATCGCAACCTCTCTGCCTGAAGGGCCAACGGCAACAACGCATAGACCACGAGAAGCTATTAACATTGTCGCGGGAAAACTTATTTAAAAATTTAGGGAAAAGTAACGTAAAGTACTATTATATTCAAATTGCATTACAGTATATAAACAGTAAATTAACAGTAATAGCAGTAAGCAGCAGTTCTATTCACGTATACACGGGCACAGTGCAGTGATGTAACAGTATCACGCGAAATTTTAAAAAAATAATAATAAAAAGTAAAAAAAAAAAGTCAACTTTAGAAAATTTGTCAAAATCTGTAAAAAAAAAAATAACCTACGATTCAAATTGTAGTGAATTTCGGAAATATGAACCAACATGCGATTTGGGTTGCAGGCATTCTTGTTGATTTGAAACAGAATATACAGTATATATTCTCGATTTTTTTAAAGTTGAATGGACGCTAAAAAACTTCGAGACAGAGAGTTTTCGAGATGACGAGTTCGGAACTAAATATGTTTTAAAAAGTATAAAGAATATATTCTAAAATATTACTCTGAAAAGTCGTGAAACGTAAGAACAACTACTAAAATATAAGTATGTAACGATAGTTGACTATAAGTCGAAATACAACAATGATCATTTTATTTTTAAAAGTAAGACAAATTCATGCATTAAATAAAAAATAATTGGTTTACGATACACTTGACATTGTTGGTGAAAAAATTCATATTCCATTTCGAAAAAAATTCGACATAGCAAGATTTTGAGAAGAAACCCTTTTTAATAGGAGTTAAAATCAACAATAGGTGGATGTGTAAAGACAAGGTTTTCGAGAGTATACAGTAATAGAGAAACATTATGAATGTAATTAATCCATATATTGCCCAATATTAACTGATATGTACCTAGTTTTGTTGACTTTACGAACTAAAATTATAAAACTTCCTGAAGAATACTTTTTACTGAGCTGTGTTAACGACTTAGAGTCACTGACCAAATTATTAGCCGCACTATAGGATTCTATGTAAAATCTTAATTATCAGGTGATACTCTACAGCTTTATTATTTTTACGTGACTGAAACCGGTTTGCACTTGTTTACATTCGTGTATCAATGGGTTAAATTAGTCGATATATAATATAAATTCTACGATTGGATAAATTAGACGATATATTACATAAATATAGAATGTTTAATATATCGGATATTATATTAGTATATTATAATATTTCGACCAAATCATTAGACTCACTGTACTGTTTTTATAATGACATGTTTTGCACTAGTTTATTGGCAATACTTTTATATTTAAACATACATGTAATGGGTCATTATTCAGCAGATTTTTCATATACTTCCTATTTGTATTTATTTTTAACGTATTGCATTACAATGTGAACGAATGCATACACGAACGTAAATAAGCGCAAACCAGTTTCAGTCGGGTAGAAACAATAAAGCTGCATAGTATCACGCGATAATTAAGATTTTACCTCGAATATTATAGTGCAGGGGTGGCGAACCTTTATACACCAACGTGCCATTATTTCTAAAAAATTGTTTAATGAAATCACAGACGTGCCGTCAAATAATTTTGACTTCATGATCATTGTGAAAATAATAATACTAAATTCTATCAACACAAAACTCTCTAAACTCTGTCTCAGTTATACGCGTAATTCAACTTAAAGTAACATCAGTGGGACTTCTGTTATTGCAGATTAGATGACCAATAACTTATATTAGGTTGTAAGATGTTATTTTAAGCAGGACTGTTTATTTTTTTTGTTATTTATTTATTGTTAGCTTGTTTTTTATGGTTATTAATTGCTTAAAAATTATTATTATATAATTATTATTTTTATTAATTAATTGCCAGTTAATTTTAGCATTCATTGTTAATTTTTTCATTAATAATTGTTAATTATTTTGCGTGTTTTTTGTGAATTTTAATTTAATTGTTACATATGCTTCATAGTGTAATAGCATTTGAGTAATAACAATTCATAGTGTAATAACAAATGTGATCGGTGGCGTGCCCAAAATATTGTGTCGGGTGCCATAAATGGCACGCGTGCCATTGGTTCGCCATCCCTG
>NC_092205.1:94876598-94889973 GCF_043381705.1 Parasteatoda tepidariorum
AATATAGTATATAATATATATATACTAATATAATAATATATATAATAATATATACTAATATAATAATAGATAATATACTAATATACAGATAATTAACTTAATTTCACTCATAAATTGTAAGGATAAACAACTACATACATACAATATGTTTATAAATATAACTTATCGAAAATAAATGTAACTTATTCACTGTTTAAATGATTGTAAGACGGTGTTTTAATATGTTAATCATAAACTATTGCACAATGAGGTAAAATCATAAAACTGCAGCATTAATGTAATAAAGAAATACTACTTTTTTATTATGAGCCTTTAATTTTGAATAAGATTATTGCTTTAAATAAAATTGTCACAATTTTACTTTCTGTTTTAATAAGAATATGACAAAATTGGCTGCAATTACAGAGTAAGTGGGTTATAATTAATGTAGTAATAGTTAACAAATAGGTTAAATAAAAAATAAATAATTTGCAGGAAGATACCAATATAACTTTCTTAAAAAATTAGAAGCTGATTTAAATTTATTCTTGACATGTTAATTTGGATAAGAAATCAAAATGTTATCTTAATAATATTTTGTTTGATTAAATGATAAATTGTGAGCGATATAATGGGATTAAAACTAAAATGTTTTTACTCAATAACTTAAATTCCAGATTTTATGAGGAATAACAATTGGAGCATTGCCATTTTCAATTAACGAAATAAAGAAATAAAATAAGAATTATGAAAACATGAACACTTTTTAAGACTTTTTTTTTTAAATTCCGATCTTCCTTACATTATTTTTTTTAATTTGAACTGTCAAGTCAAAATGTTTTTAAAACATATAAAACCCCTGAAAATGAAGTATTAAAAAATATAATGTTGTTGTTGTTGTTACTTTACGTCGCACTAGAGCTGCACAATGGGCTATTGGCGACGGTCTGGGAAACATCCCGGAGGATGATCCGAAGACATACCATCACAATTTTGATCCTCTGCGGAAGGGATGGCACGCCCGCTTCGGTAGCCCGACGACCTGCGCGCGAAGTCGAGCACTTTACGGTAGCACAGTTTAACGAGGACCAATACCGCACACCCTCGCTCCCTACGCAGACTGATCCAAGTGGTCACCCACCCGCACACTGACCGTAGCCAGTGATGCTTGACTTCGGTGATCTGCTGGGAACCGTGTCTTAACGATCAGTCCACTGCGGGACAAAAAATATAATGAAATTAAAAAATATATATGAGTTTAAAAATTAAAAGTTTAAAATGTAAAAAAAATAAAGCAAAAACTGAATAAACAAACATTCAAATGTTATTATATCAAAACTAATAAATCGCTTGGATTTCAACCAAGTTTGTAGAATGGCAGCTGCTTTTTTTAAAATTTTCAAATCATTATAACTTTCGACAAGTTTACATTTCATAGGTTGATAAATTACAGTTAAACTTAAGCCGTATTGATAAACACAGCAAAGTAGAGAATGTGTAATTGGAAGCAATCAATCATTTTAATTTCAAGAATGTTGACTTTTATTTCACGCAAAAATATCGATTCAAGTATCCAACAAATATGGAAGTGGTTAAAATATGTATATTCAATGCCTTACAATTCATTATTTTTCATAATAAAAATTATTAAAAATTATCTTTGCATGGGATTTTCTATGGATAAATGAGTTTTATAATTATATGTAAACAATTTAAAAAAGTTTTTAAGATTCATTTTACAACTTCCTAAGACAAGGCCAAATTTGAAAAAAAAAATGATATACAGGACCCAAACTTCAGCTTTACAGCTACCTCGCATACATAGATGGTCAAATATTCAAATCCGTCGAAAAAAAGATATGTTTTTTTTCAGAGAAAGTACGTGGTTGTGTCTGTTTACATAACTTTACACTTAGCTGACCTATCGGGGAGATTTTCCCGTCTGGCATTAGTTAGTTGTATTTGTTTAAAAAAAATGCTCGGTGGCTAGCTAATAATCAAGCGGAATTAGTTCGGCTGGCAAAGTGCTAATAAATACACTGTAAAAAAAATTAGCGCATCTTAACGCCAAAAATGGTGGAAAGCCATGGTGGCTAAGAATATAGAGCACTCCAATGATGTGAACCGGGTTCGAATCCCAACGATGACTGGTCAATTCGAATACCGCACCCGGCTTGAACTAACCACAGTGCTGACGTAAAATATCCTCAGTGGTAGATGGATCATGGGTAAGAGTCAGGCTAACTGCGGGAGGTTTTCGTGGTTTTCCTCTCCATATGCAACCCAATTGAGGGTTAGTTCCATCAAAAAGTCCTCCACCAAGGCAAATTTCTCCCAATACTTGATCCAGGAGTTCCCTTATCTCCTAGATTGGGTTCAAAATGACAAGGTGACAGAGTTGAACATTAGTAGTCGTAAACCCAAAAATTGAGTCGACTGTTCAACGACGGTTATAAAATAAAATAATCATCAAGATTGGCACTTATTGAGCGGAAATTCGATGATTATAAAAAAGGTAATTTGAAGTGATTTATTTTTTATTATGCGAGCTGTACATATGTATAATTTTGTGATGATAAATTGCTTTGCCAAATCATACCTCTATTTGTTCTGATTTATTTACATTAAATATTTTTTATAATCTGCATTCGAGTAAATAAATTAGTTATACTCGAATAAGTCATTCATACCAGTTGTAAATAAGTAGAATCTAAACTCGCCCTACATTTTTACGGCTACAGTTTTATTTAAATGTTGATCTGAACATGGAATTTTCTGCCCAGTATTCAGAAATAAAAATTCTTTAAAACAAATTTATTTCTAGCAATGATTGTCTAAATGATGAAAGTTTAGAATTAAATTTCATTTCAATTTATTTCTGTGTGTGTAAAATAAGACATAAAGAAAGATGTAGGCACTTAACATTAATGTTAAAACCTGTGCGACTTTGATAATAACACCCCAAACTGATATACGTGTGATTATAATAGATAATAATTAACACGAAACTATAAATGCAATTACAATAACTCATTAAAATACTTTAAGACAAAATTTCAAAATCTACGAGTTCAAAATTATTATAACATTATAAATGTCGTAACTATACCCAATTATTAACAATCATTCATTTTTTTCTCGTCCGTTAAATTCCTCAGTTGTAGTCAAAATACGATTAACGCATGAATAATTTATTTGTTGAATTTTTATTCAATACGCATGAGTTAGTGTTTTAAAAATCGATTCTTAAGTCGGAGACAAGAATATTAATGAATAATGATATTTCAACTGAGAACGGTGCGACTCAACATAGGTCATAGCGTTGTGAAACAAACGTGAAATGCATACTATTTCAAAATGTTACGCCACTCTTGAGTAAATTTTTAATTTAATTTCATTGTATTCTTAAGTAACAAAGTGCTTTCTTATGTAATGTTTTAATTCTCACGATTTATCTTGACTACCTGAGCGATTTTTTTTTCTTCTCCTTTTTAAATTTTTAGGAGTAATTTATTATTGGATTTGTTGATATTAAAGCAACAAACAGATAAGCTTCTATTTTTTTTTACATGGTCATTTTCACAGTCATAAAATCGAACTCACTTATAACGAGACTTTATTGAACAAGAACTCGAATTCAGTGAAGAAATTGGAAATAATTCGTTGGTATAATGTTAAGTCTAGCTGTTAATGCAACCAATGTTAAGTCCATTGAATAATGTAATGAAGTATATAACAATGAAAATAATGTAATAATATAATCAATGTTAAGAGTAATGAAGAATGTAATCGAAAATACTTGGTTGGTATAAAGTTAAGTCTAGCTGTTAATGTAATCAATGTTAAGTCTAATGAAGAATGTAATTATGTAATGCAGAATGTAATCGAAAATAGTTGGTTAGCATAAAGTTAAGTCTAGCTGTTAATGTAATCAATGTTAAGTCTATTGAAGAAAGTAATAATGTAATGAAGAATGTAACAATGCATTTGATGTAATAATAGAATCAATGTTAAGTCTAATGAAAAATGTAATTATGCAATGAAGAATGTAACAATGCAGTTAATGCATTAATATAATCAATGTTAAGTCTAATGAAGAATGTAATTATGTAATGAAGAATGTAACAGTGCATGTATTAATATAATCAATGTTAAGTCTAATGAAGAATGTAATAATGTAATGAAGAATGTAACAATGCAGTTAATGTAATAATATAATCAATGTTAAGTCGAATGAAGAATGTACCAATGCACTTATGTATTAACATAATCAATGTTAAGTCTAATGAAGAATGTAATTATGCAATGAAGAATGTAACAATGCAGTTAATGCAATAATAAAATCAATGTTAAGTCTAATGAAGAATGTAACAGTGCAGTTAATGTAATAATATAATCAATGTTAAGTCTAATGAAGAATATAATAAAGAATGTAACAATGCAGTTAATGTAAGAATATAATCAATGTTAAGTCTAAGTAAGAATGCAATAAAGAATGTAACAATGCAGTTAATGTAATAATGTAATCAATGTTAAGTCTAATGGAGAATGCAATAATGTAATGAAGACTGTAAAAATGCAGTTAATGTAATAATGTAATCAAGAATGCTTATGTTCATGTTAAGAATCCTTATGTTAAGTCTAATGAGGAATTCCTCGCTTTTAGAGATCAAATTCAAGTTTTAAAGAACACTATTTTTGTGATTCCTAAAATTTCTGCACATTACCACCTACCTCTTCTTGCTGCGTATTCATTCTAATTGAAAGCTAGAGATGATCCAACGAACACGCAAACGTTTCTCGAAAGCGGGGGTGCAAATGACGATGTTTTTCTGGACATGAGTCTTACCCGAAGAACAATAAAACAATAGACAATAGGGTGGTTCGAAGCAAAATAAGTAACTTCTTTTGCACTGTGCAAAAAGAAAAAAATATTAAAGTATATTTATAATATAGTAAGTATGCATGAGCTTACATTACTTTTCTCACGAACCTGTATTTTACAAGCACTAAGATAAAACAAGAAAATATAACGGTCCCTTTGCGCTCGTTAGAAGCGACTTCGACTGCAATAATCAAAAATGTAAATAAGTGATCATTAGGAGAAAATACCCTTTTAGGTACAGCCTTAAATTGTTTGTAAGCTACATATTCAGTCCCTGGTCAAATTATTAGACGCACTGTAAGATTCTACGAAAAATCTTAATTATCAAGAGATACTCTACAACTTTAGTGCTTTTGCGCGGCTGAAACCGGTTTGCACTTGTTTATGTTCGTATACTCTGTTACAAGCTAGGAAAAAACTATTATTCCTATGGAGAGAGCCTGTTTGCATGTAAGTGCAAGCCAAATGGATGCCAAGCTCTCAGCGCGTACGAATATCAACACCGCCAACTTTCGACACGACGTTTTTTTCTTATAAAAAGTAGCACGATTTAAATTTCTGTTTGACGAGTTAAACTTTTAAAAACGTTTATACAGTTTTGAAAGCATAATTATATAATTTGATAGCTAAATAAAAAAGAACTACGTCGCGGATGATTTCTTAAATCCGCTATGGTCTTTTCTTAACTTGCAACCGAATATAGTTATTACTTATAACATTAATGTCTATGCAATTACACTCGCTATTGCAATTCTTTTTTTAATTACCAAATCTTTTTAACTGTAAAAGAAACGAATTGTAATTTAAACTTTTCTTATAAAGATTTTCGAAAATTTACACTACCGAATGTGATAAGGATTCACTTACAATATTTACAAATCAGCCAGACTCACACTTTATTCTCAGAAAACAAATTTTACATAAATCTAAACACAGGGAGGAAAAACAGTAATAAAGACAGCGCCATCTGTCTGAATCTTTTAGAAATAAAACCAGGAATTCGATAAAGAAAAAAATTATGCCAAGTTACACGAATTGGTGGCAGGATTTTTTTTTAAAAAACCAACTGTTTTCCTGCTTAATCTTTATGAAAACCATCATTCTAATTTAAAACACCTTGCATCTACGAATATTACATTTTTTACATTCTCTTATTTTTTTTAATTAACCCTGGAGAGCCATTTTTTTACTATCAACTAAACCAGCATTGATTTTTGTGATAAATAGCTGCAACAAACTAATAGAAGAAAGAAAACATTCGTTATGATGTACACTGTCATAATTCCCTGTTTCCATGAACTGATTGATGTTTTTTATCCGGACTAATTTTATAAACGAAACTTAAATAACACCCGCTTGAATTTAAAAAAAGTAAAAGAATGGGAACTCGTTTTGAAAAACTCCAGATGGTCAATTAAATATTTCTTTTCTATTTTTTAAGAAGTTCGAAAAAGCTACTTCTCAGGCCGTTTACCATATTTCATACACCCTCTTAAGAAAATTATATTCCTTAAACACATGGATTACTACTACTTTCCCTTTTTCATTAATACAAAAAAAGAGATAAATGACCTCCACTGGTACTCATTTGGTAAATTAATAAATGAATTATAAAGTTTGCCCTTTAAGCTCGACAGTCACACAAAACAGAAGCGAAACTATAAAGGGTTCGTAAACTTTAATTTCGGTAATTTTGCTAAGTATATTCAAGATATTTTCCTAACTAAAAAGGTTTTTTTTCTCTAAAAAAAGGGAAAGATATAATTAGAGTTTATGAACTAGTATTTGCACACAAAAGTGGGAAAGTGTCGTAAAAAGGATCGAGATAAGCACGTGCTCTTCCAAAATTAAATTATTTTCTATCTGATAATTTTTATTTTATGTGTGTTTTATTAGGTTTAAGAGAGATTGGAGTTGAATTTTTACGTAACAAATAATTTAAAAAAAAATGAATTGAAGAAAAAAAGTATACTAACCCTAAAATTTTAATATAATGATAACTATGCAATAAAACTTCATTTAATATATAATAAAACTTCATTTAGTATATAATAACTATATTTAATATATAATAATTATAAATTCGATTCAGAATTAAAATGACAGCTGTTCTGATTTTAGAGGTCAAAAAATTATTAAAATTTGTATTGTCATTCTCAGACACGGATAAAGATTTGAGTGTTCTAGCTAGTCAGAAAATGGTCAGACAAAAGCAGATCACAAAAATAATAATAAAGGAGTCAAATAATAAAAACACACGGATCATTTTAATAAATCAGATCATTTACAAATTATTTTATAGTAAAAATTGATTTTTTTAGTCAAAATTTTGAACAAAAAATTTATCCTTTCACACAGAGAATCGGGTCAATAAAAAAGTAGTAAAAATACATTCTGTAAATTAAGAGATCAGTGGCCAAAATATATAATGAGTTCACATTTTTCAAAAGGTATACATAGTGTATATTTTTCTGCATTTGTAATTACTGATTTTGATTTGAATGGATTGAATTGATTGAAAAAAGATAACACATACTGGATTCATTTTTGATATCCCCAGGTTGAGGACAATTTCGATAGTGAAATAATTTCTCTTTTGTGAATGCACGCTTTTCTCTCTCGATATTTAGTAACAAACTGCTAAAACTGGTAAAAAAATCAAATGGAAGAAGGACACAAGTTAGAGAAACAAGAAAAATTAAAAAATATTTTTGAACTCCAAAAAGAAAGCTCGACCTCGATGGCTACATAAAGACGGAACATGATTTGAAATTTAATTAGTAAAGAACTTATTGCTTAACTTTTTTGTGTGTAAAATAAAAGTCAATTTTTTCCTTACAAAAATTGAACTTTAATTAGATAAATATATTTCATGCTAATCGATGGACATTTTGACACCTTTATGAACCAGAACTCATAGAACTTTTGATTCTTATCAATAAAAAACTAGGCGTTTAGAAATCATCGTTATTGCTGAAATAAAGCAATAGGTTTTGTAAATTTCGAAATAAATGATAATGAGATGGTGAAAAGTCCGGACTGTATGTGGCATGCGGTATCACTTTCCAACCAAGATCCAATATTTCGCCATTAAAAATGTGTGACGCGTCACATTGCGTAGTGGAACACAATTCCTTTGCTATCCACACAATTAGCACAATCGGATTATTATATTTCGAAGTTTACAAACCTTTAAATGTGAGTTATTTTACTAATCAGGAGCAAAAGTTTGCGGGATCATAAAGTTACCAGAAAGATTGCATAATACCCGGTGAACAAAATAGAAAATATTTGACTATTTTCCTTTTTTATAAATATTATCATTTTGTGTAGAAAAAATTTAGTTTTCTTTTATACTTCAAAAAACCGTAATTACTTTTTCGTCAACCCAATATTTCAGCTCAAGTCCGAAATTATTTAGAACTACTAAATTAGTTTATTAACATCGTTAGTTTACAAACAACGAATTTAGCCATTTACACAAAGTATTGAACTACACTAAGTAATAGTTTTTTAAATAAATTAATAAAGCACTAGAATGAAAATAATACTTTCTGGAACTTAAAATTATAGGACGCGAAATTACTTTTTTGTCAACCCAAAATTTAAGCTCGAGTCGGAAACTACTTAGATGAACTAAAATGGGAAAAAAATACTGCAACTCATAATAATAGGTTGTGACATTACTTTTTTGTTAACTTAAAATTTAAACTCAAACACGAAACTACTTATAACTACTAAGTTAGTTTAATAACATCGTTGGTTTAAAAACAACGAAATTAGCCATTTGCATAAAACATTGAAGCACAATAAGTAATAGTTTTTTCAAGTATATTAAAGCACTAGAATGAGAAAAAAATTTATGGAACTCAAATTAATATGTTCTGGTCCGTTAGTCTTTTGTAAAAAAATAATCACTCTTTTGTAATGGAGGACTTATTATTCTTTATAAACTATTTATAAACTGTGCTGCGTGCAAAACAAAAAAGGTAAAGGGCATTTGCGTTACAGGTTGTTCGATGTGTTATTTTCAAAAATTTTCCTTTCGTAATCATTTTATAAAAAAACAAAAGCAGGAAAAAAGTAGCGTATAAATGGCAATCGATTCAAAATTTATTCTAAAAACGTGACTTGAATCCATATTTCGTTTCCTTTAAATCTCTAAAAAATGAAGGTTACGCTTATTCAAATCAGTTACATGCAAAACTAATTTGTTTTTCGTTTGATCGATTTTGTCTTAATGCTTTGAACAAAAATATTATTAGACATTTTTTATATATATAATAAAACACTAGCATCAGGTTTGTTGAGACTGTGTTTACTTTAATTTTGAGAAGCACAATTATTGCGGCTCTTCCTTATGTACGTCTTTCAGTTCTTAAAAAAACCATTAAATAACAAGCAACTTTTTATGCAAAAATTGGACATTGTGTCTCACAAGTAAATTGCACCGAACAAAGTTTTTTTTATGGATTTTAAGGTGCTGAATTTGAATACGTTATATATTTAGATACCACTGTAATGGTTCATAATTTATTTCCAAAGCAACGTTTGCGCTGCTCCACAGAAAGTAAGAATGCTGCTTTTTTATCCATTTTAGTTAAGAAATTTCTTTCTACAATAAATGTTTTTTTCTTTTTAAATATGAAACTAAATTGTTTATTTAATTTATTACCGTACGTTGCTTTTTTTTCCTTTTGACAAACACTTAAATAAGTTTCTGGGTTTACTAGGAAAAACATATATTTCTTCTTATTTTTGTTCAGGTAAGGACGACGCGATGAGTTGATTTTCAAGGTAGGTAAAAATGATTAAACTTAGTTTTTAAGGAATAAAATCCACCCCAAACCTTCGTCATCAGAGCTCAAAATCTTACTAAGTATTTAAATATAATTTATTTATTTTTATGAACTCTAATTAGAAAAACTGAATTTAAAAAATAGTTTCTTTTCATTCAATCTACCGACAAACAAACTTTTCGAACGTATAATGATATCACGTTGTCTTCCTTGTGATTTTCATGAGAGCTTTGTTTACAAAGGAAAATTTTCCCTATGACTCAATCTAATTACAAAATGATATATTTTAACACCTGATGCATTCCATAATTTGACAAGTTTCGATAATGTTTTTTTTTTCGCATCAAAATACTTTTTTTTCAGAAAAAAACTCAGTTATGAATTTATTAATTCATAACAGCTGAATGCTTGTCATTACAAAAATTAATTTCCACTAATGAAACTTTTATAATAAATAAATAATATTTCAACGCCCATATTGTGTTGCTTTTTGATTAATTTGTATACAGGCACGCACTAAACTTTTCTTTTGCAACATTTCTCAACTTTTAAAACAAAAATATTTTATTTTGATTTATCAATTAAAGTAAAGAAAAAATAAGTTAAAGCAATAACGAAATTTTGCGGGCCTAAAAATGTAGAAATTATTTTACTCTCTTTTTACTATGACTCAAGGAAGAAATAATTTAGTCTGCTTTGTTATTAAATCAATTTTGGGGGTAATTTTTTTCATTCTTCACATGTAAATTAATAATCCAAATGAAACAAATGTAATGATGGCTATAGATTTTTAAATTTATTCTTTTCTTTTTTTCACTACTTCGACTATTAATTTGGTCTGCTTTGTTTTTAAATAAATTTTTTGGGGAATTTTATTCATTCATCACATGTGAAATAGTAATTCAAATGCTACAAATATCATGGCTATAGGTTGTTAAATTAATAAAAATACAGAAATTCATCCCACCAATATATATCATAATAAAGATTAAGATTATTTAATTACAAAATAAAGATTATTTATCACATGCCTCAACCCTCGGCAAAATTATGATAGTCAAAATTTATCACAATTAAGCAATTTTTTTAGTACTTATCTCTTTCATGAGGCATTTTTTTTTGCTGTTTTTTTCAATACTGTTGATTTTAAATTGTTTGGTTTTAGGTAAATACATCTTTCAAACGCGTAACTGTAATTAAAATAAACACTGTATTTTCTCAAATACTAGAACAGTTATCCATGCTTCTAGAATTTTAATCTAAAATTTTAATCGGTTCTAAAATTTTACGTAATCTAAAATTTTCATTTTTTTAAAATTCTCTGGGGATAATCAAATTGATATTTTAGATTGATTTCTTAAGCTATCATTAACCTTTGAAACTACAGCCATAATTTGAGGGGATCAGGAGAGACAAAACTCTTCCTTTTATTATAATAAAACTTTCTTACATTGAGCGGAACAGAATATTTGAAGAAAAGTTATTCGCACTTGTTGAACTTCACCTTATTCAGGCGTATCTAATTTTTCCGTTACCGCTCCGTTGACTTATGTCATTTATTATTTTTTTTTCGCAGCCCCTACTTAACTTGACCGTATAAACCCGGAAATTAGGATATCTTCCCATTTTTGTGCTTATTAATAAGTGATATTCTTTTGAAGGCCATTCGCGGGCCATTAAACAGAGTTACAGGAGAAATAAAAAAATGCCGAATGAAAACTGGTGCAGCGTAATATCCATTTAGCGAATCACTAATTTATTCTTATGATCAAGTTCCTCCGAAAAGAAATGATGTTCCTCAATTAAATAAATAAGAAAGATAGTTTAGAATGCCAAAGTTTTACAAGTTCAGAATGATTCTTTTAAACTTTTTTATTAGATTTCGTGTTCATAAATTAACTTTAACTACTTTGGAAAATATAAAAGAAAATCCTGCCATATTCGAATTTTTAGAATAACTCCTTAAAACAATTTTATGGGTGACATGTTCGGGGGGAAAAAAGGGCTGGTGACATTGTGACACGGAGGAGGTAGAGGGTAGCAAGAAAAGCGGTTAAAATAAAAGATAATAATTAATAAGATACAGATAATATTTTTATTTTAACCATTTTTTGATTTATATAAAAAAATATTTAAAACCAGCAGATTATATATCTTTATGTTGTTTCTTTTATCTTTTTTTTCTTTCATTTTTTTCATCATGAACTAAGTACAAATGTAGCATGCACACCATTATTATTGATTATGTTCATAAATGCAATTAAAAATCGTAGTAAAAGTTTAAAAATTAAATTAACAGTTTAGTTTATAATAACTGCTGGCATATGTATAACGTAGCGTAACATGTGTTAAAAGGAAGAAGTTAAAAATATTGAAAAAAACGAATGTGACATCATTTATGGATGGCCCTTTATTTTAAGTTAACTTAAGAGCATTAAACTTGAATTTTACATTCAAAACAACAAACGTTTACTCGCTGATGTCAATTTTAATTCACTCAAAAGACAAGGTAACTACCAAGTATAATATTATTTCAGAAAAAAAGTCTACCACGGTATAGTTTTTTTTAATTAAATTACATGGATCTACAGCTATATTAAGTTCGGTGAAAAATCGGCGGTTAATTTGAAATAAATGGGCCTTCTAGTACTGCGAAATTTATGAGATAAAAATTGGCAAAAACAAAACATTATGTGATAGACAAGGTATCTTCAGTAGAAGGGTTGGAAGCAGTGCATTTGGTTTTTTGGTTTTTTTTAAATTTGGTTTTTTGAGCAGATTACAGCAAATAAATTTGATTTCTTCTTTGAGCAGATTGGAGCAAATAAATGTATGTGGATTTTTGAGCAGTTTGCAGCAAATGAATTTGATTTCTTCGAGCAGATCGGAGCAAATGAATTTGGTTTCTTTAAGCAGATGGAGCAAATAAATTTGGTTTCTTGGAGCATATTGGAGCAAGTAAATTTGGTTTTTTGAGCAGATGGAGCAAATAAATTTGATTTCCTTGAGCAGATTTGAGCAAATAAATTTGATTTCTTCGAAGAGATAAATTTGGATTTTTGAGCAGATTGCAGCAAATAAATTTGGTTTCGTTGAGCAAATTAGAGCAAATAAATTTGGTTTCTTTGAGCAGATTGGAGCAAATAAATTTGCTTTTTTTAAGCAGATTGGAGCAAATAAATTTGGTTTTTTGAGCAGATTGGAGCAAATAAATTTGGTATTTTGAGCAGATTAAAGCAAATAAACTTGGTATTTTGAGCAGATTAAAGCAAATCAATATAATCAAAGCAAGAACATGTTTTAAGGGATTACATAAATTTTGGAGAGAGTCAAATATTGAAATAAAGACAAAAATAGTTGTTTACAAAGCTATTGTTAGAGCAGTACTATTATATGGCGCAGAAACCTGGAAACAGACTAAGATCGAAATACAAAAATTAGAAACCTTTCAAAACAAATGTTTAAGATTTATTTTTAAAATTTTCTGGCCTTACAAAGTATCAAATCAAAATCTATTAAAGAAAGCTAAAATAAAAACAATCGAAGATGAAATTAAAAAACGAAGATGGAGCTGGCTCGGACATATCCTTAGAATGCCCAAAGAAAAAATTTCATCTGTTGCGCTTACATGGGCCCCTGATGGTAAGAGAACAAGAGGAAGACCCAGACTTACCATCCAGCGCATGTTTTTGGGCGAATTAAAAGAATGTGG
>NC_092205.1:94892965-94914813 GCF_043381705.1 Parasteatoda tepidariorum
TTGCCCTATAGGTACTAAGCACGCAGCATTAAAATGAGGAAATTCGAAGTCAATATTCTGTATTACAACATGGCCCAATATCTAGCCTTAATATTGACAAATAATATTCATATTGGACCACGCAATATATTAAAGGGTACTAGTGTACCCTACAGGAGGAAATAATTATAGGCTCAAAAGGGGTCCCACAATGTTGCCCTATAGGTACTAAGCACGCAGCATTAAAATGAGGAAATTCGAAGTCAATATTCTGTATTACAACATGGCCCAATATCTAGCCTTAATATTGACAAATAATATTCAAATTGAACCATATTAAAGGGTACTAGTGTACCCTACAGGAGGAAATAATTATAGGCTCAAAAGGGGTCCCACAATGTGGCCCTATAGGTTACTAAGTACATATATACGAAAACAATTCATCTGGGCAAGCAAAGCAAGTTCGGACTGCGGAGAGATAGAAAAGAACTACGAAAGTAGTTCCGAGGGGTGGCGACCAGGGAAAGAGGAATCCTCTTTTTTGATTTGTCAATAAATTAAGATAATTTTCACACCACATCAAACATTAAATGTTGAAATCTTACCTGCATGTCCCTCCGTTTTGACACATGTTCCTGCTGGCCTCTGGTCCGCACTCGGCATCGTACTGGCACTCCTCCCCGAAATACTTCGAAAAACAACTGCAGTAGTACTTGTCGTACTTGGCGGACGCGTAACAATTCCCATTAAATGAGCAGTGGTGATATAAACAAGCATCCTTTCTTTCACTTTCATTCCTGGACAGAAATTCATAAGTGATATTAAAACCAAACACATCCAACAGGTACTCTCTCACCCTCATGTGGATGTTGGCGATCTCGCGCACATTGAAATCAAGCACCAACACGTTCTTGTTGCTCACCAGGTAGGTGGGTTCGCGCTCGGAGCTGATGGTCCCGAATTCGGTCTTGCCCATCTTCACGTTCGCCGAATAATAAGCATATTCGGTGGCCTTCAACCCCTCCCTCATATAAAACTGCGTGAAATACACGGCGACCACTTTGTCCGTGGGGGCTTCGATGACCCACTGACAGCTAATGGGGACCGGATAGGGGTCAGGGAAATAGGGGGTGGTGATGACACCTTTCGGCTCCTTCATGACATGCCGACAAATCGATTCCACCCGCGATGCTTCTAAAAACACAACACACAAATAAATTATCCAGAACATTATGCGGTCATTTACTCATGTCTCCAAAAGTAAACAATCGAACGTGTTAGAGCATGCTGAACCGGCTGACGAGCAACATCTTGACTCGACCATCGTTTAGAAAGAATGACGGCCGAACGCAAAAAAAAAATAATACAAAGTATTCCTTCTTTTCCGAATCGCTTATTTCCCTGTGACGTTTACCTTCATCACATGAGCAGCGAGTGTGTGACGTCACATTTCGTGCAGGTTCTTCCGACATATGATGCTTTGTTTTATTATTTTTTTTCCTTCCTCACGCAGGTAAAAGAAAGATTTGAATGCGTGATTATTTCTGTTCCTTTTTAGAATTCGATTTTTGTTTTCTTTTGACTTGTTTGCTTCTTTCTGTGGTCGTGCACGTGTTGCACCAAGATCGGAGGAAAAGGAAAGTATAGGCTGCGGTATTTCCAGATGACTGTTTAATGCATCATTGAATGAGCTTTTGTTAATCCAATGAATGGGCATAGCGGTTCATCTTAAACTTCGAAACAAGAACTGCACACCTAAAATAAATCGAAGAAAATAATTTATATTTATTGAATATTGAGATAACAACAAAAAATAAAGTTTGATAAAAAAAATTTTTAATGAGTTTAGTTGGGCACTTGAAACTTTTAACCTAACTTAACAAAAATTTCCATTAATTATTAAAAATAAGTATTTTCGTTCGTGGAACAATGGGTTAAATTAGGCGATATATGATATAAATATAGAATATTTTTCATTATTATTTTGTAATAATTAGATCAAATTATTAGAAACACTGTAATTTCTAATAATTTGTTCAATTTAACATTTTTTGAATAGTCATCAAATATTTTCAAAATCTTATTAAACAAGATATTCCACTAATATCTTCAATTTTTAATAGTAAATAATTTCAAAATCTAATTTAACATACTACTCCAATACGTTTTTCATAAAACCGTACATTTCCAATACATAATTTAACATGCTTTTCTACTAAGTTCTTAAAGGTAAGTGTTTTCAAAATCTAACTTAACATGCTCAGTTTTTCTACAATTAAAGTGAAGTCATCTTAAATACCGTTTGAGAGAAAATTAAATTTATTGTAGAAAAAAAAATGTTTTAATTTTGTGAATATTCTTTCAAATATATTAAATTAATTTTGCTCCTAGATCAAGTATGGGGAGAAATAGCCTTTGTGGACGATTTTTTTTATTAAACTAACCTGCATTTGAGTTGCATGGGGAGGAAAACCATGATCCATTTACCACTGAGAATATTTTACATCAGCACTGTGGTCGGCTAGAGCCGGGTGCGGAATTCGTATCGACCAGCCATGCCTGGGATTTGAACCTGGTTCACCTCTTTGGGTGGCGTACACTGTATCCCTGGAACCACCAAGGCTCATTATGAAATATTAGTGACTTTCCCATTTTTTAATAGACCTTTCAATATGACGATAATTAACCGCTTTTTACTTTTTTAAAGGTAGTATAAATGAATGCCTAGAATTTGGTAATTATATAATTTTCAAAAGCGTTAAATTCCTATAATTTGAAACTTTGTCTGGGGACCGTTTAAATATTACGGAAGTGTATTTTATTTCTTTTGGAATTAGTAGCCAGCATAAGTTAGCTCTTTTTCTTAATGTTTAGAAAAAGTTGTTTGTCATCAAAGATTTTTTAAAAATTAATTTAAAAAAGTTTTATGAAGTTATTTTTGCTATTAACAAAAGATTATACTTTATTAAGAAATTTAACCCTTTTCAGAATCGGCGAAAGAAGCGTTTTTTTTCGAACTCTTACGCTCCGACGCCATGCGTACTAGTACGAGAGAACGGTTCTAAAGGGGTTAATGCAGTCCATATGGATTTATTATAATTTGTAATTATTTCAAATTATTTGTTATAATTTGCAATTATTTGTCATAATGTGTAATTATTTTAAATTATTTGTTATAATTTGTAATTATTCGAAATTATTTGTTATAATTTGTAATTATTTCAAATTATTTGTTATAATTTGTAATTATTTGTCATAATGTATGATTATTTGAAATTATTTGTTATAATTTGTAATTATTTGAAATTATTTGTTATAATTTGCAATTATTTGAAATTTTTTGCAATAATTTGTAATTAACAATTTTTTTCTTTAAAATCGGCTATACTTCTAAGATAAAAACATTAAATCAGAAATTAGGAAGCGATGCAGAAAATGTTCAAATACTCACGCGCTTTTAATGCTTCAAAGTAGATTTATTTTTTTAAAGCAAGGCTTATAAAAAAATTTGCTTAAATTCCTATTTATTTAACAGGAATAGCTTAAAAGTTGCATTATGACAAATTTTAATAATGCATAGTTTTCCAATGCAATTCGACGAAAACATCTTCAAATTTTAAGAATTAAAACGAAAAAAAAAACCAATAAATTTTTTTCAGAAATTTTTTTTAAAAATTTTTTTTGATATTTCATATCCATGCTAGTCTTTCTAAATTAAATTTTTCATAAAAAGAAAAAAACAACTTTTAAAAGTATTCTGAAAACTTGAAAACTGTCTGGCATAAAACGTTAACAATAGAGTGACGACACACTGGATGTGATGTCACATTTTCATAAGAAAAAGAGAGGAAAAAATAATGACACATTGAAACAAAGAGAAATCGAAACTGCTATTTTCGTGCACAAAAAAAAAAATAAATAAATAAAAAAACTACCTTAGATGCGTCAACGAAATTTATACTCCCCAATCCTAACACTCAGTCTGTTATTGCTAAGGTGTATGATAAATCACAAAAGGTTCTATTTCAGACAATAGACACAGAAACAACACACACTTTTACAGACTGGGACTTCCAGATTTCCGATATTTCTTATCTCCCTTCATTTATGGCGTTCTATAATAAAAGAGATGAAATAGTGGGGGAGGGAGAGGAAATATTTTCAGTTTTCTTTTCATTTTTATGAAAAGAATGAGCGGCGCCTTCACGAGCAGACGACTATTTATCGGTCTTTAACGCTAGCTTGAGTCCAGTGTTAGACAAGTCTCCGTCGATTCGCTGTTGAGCTTATAATCGATCAAGTTATTCCTTGGAGTGATGTTAAAGTTTGTCAATAAAAAAATAAAAAGTGTTAGCTGCCTTATTATTCTAATTGAAAAAAAAATTAAATTAGGGTTGTTAACGAAAAGAAGAGAATAGAACTATAAATGTTACGATAAAAACAATTAAAACGTCACGTGATGTTGTCAAACGATATTCTTCAGACGATAATTCTTTTTTTATTTTTTATTGTTAGGTCAAAGTTGTGGCATCAATAAATTGAAGTGGCGTAAGTTTACCGATGAAGGCCGTTGTAAAGAACTGTGTCACCCAATAAAGCCAATCATTAATCAGAGAAAATTATAATTTCTTTTCATCAGGGCTTTTTTCGTTACTTTCGCTGTCGAATTAAATAAACAAGAACAATTTTAGTTTTTTATTGTTGAAATCAAATACTTTCTTTTAGGATTATTAATTAGCGTTGTAATTTTTACGTTAATTGTTATTCATTAATACATAATTCTGTTAATGCATAATTCCATTGATTGTTATTTTGCGAAAAGAATTAATAACGATAATGTTTTACAAATATTAAAATATATACTTATAAATATGACATTAAATGATTTTTTTTTTAAAATTCTTAAAACAATATTAAGAAAAAAAAAGCAACTGAATTTTGCTTTTTCTTTTTGGAATTTTTGTATTATTAAAGTCTAAAAGTACAGTGATTTTCAGTATTTCAATATTCTATTCTGTAGTAATTAATGATACAGAAAAATTATTTTATTAACAAATCAACTATTATCGAATGTAGGTAGTTACATACAAAAGCTATTTACATTTTTAATTTGTAGTAAGTTACTGGTTAAACTTGTAATTTATTTTTTAATTTAAAATAATTAATACAAGATTTAAATTTTTCAATACTGAATTATTCATTTTAAATATAAGTCTTTCTACATAATTTTTTCATTTTTAAAAATTTTTTTTTAATGTTTTCACTAAATTATTCACATTTTATTTTAAAGTGCTACACTAAAAATATGAAATTAGAACAATATTGTTTTCAAACATATTTCAAATTCCGTTACGTACATAATTAATTTGAACCACAATGTCAAAATTTCTATAACTTGATCATTGGATTGATTGGTACACTTTGTATAGATAAAAAAAGAAACTTTTCCTAATTTTTAACGGTTTTATTCTATTAAATGTTGATTCATTCAATCAAATGTTAAACTTTGATGTTTAGAATTTTTTTACATTCCGCCATTTTACAAAAATGAAAGGTAAAATTTCATATAAAAAAATTTTTGCAAGTTTTTTTTAAATATAAAATCTGATATTTTATTTTTGATATTTGGTGTACACTATTAAACTGTCAATAATGCTATTTTATACAATTTAATTCACTAACAAATATTCTAAAAATATTCTCATTTAAATAAATTCAGTTATTTATACTTTAGCACGAGTTATTACTGTTATTATTTAACACCTTAGAATTGTATTTTTTTCCCCGCCTGAGACAAATTAAATGTCTTTCTTCCATTAAAATATTCGACGCAAAAAAAAATTTAACGAATTCGATCAAATAATTTTCACGTTGAAAAGTACTTCAAGTAATACAGCAAGGCTAAAGAGTATTATTTTATAGCTGAATGTATATACATCTGGGTTAGAATGTAAAACAAAAATAATAAAATAAAATAATGAGTATTCTATGTTTGCACAGTAATCGAGCCGTATGTTCAAATATATTCCAGAAAAACATGTTTGTGTTATCACTATAAGAATTTCGTTAAATTTTTCGACACAAAATAAGGATAATTAAAATGAAAAAAAAAAGAATCAATTTTTAAGAACCGAAATATTATTAGTTATAGGATGTCGTGTTTACTACCGAAACGAAGGCCAGCGTAGACTAAAAAAATACTGAATTAATTTTCAAAAACTTTTCTTATTAAAATTTTCTTATTTGTTACTGTGAGCATTCTTACAAGTTTTTATTTTTATTTTTTATTTCTTAGCTGTTTTTTTTTTATCTGTTTTTAAAAACAATAGTTGGAAAGAATTATCTAAAATTTCAATGCCAATAATAAAATATTTTAAGATTTTAACCATGCAAATTTGTGTACTGGGGGAGCACAGTTGTAAAAATCTCAAAAATATGGCCCAAATGATTTTTGTCTTCCGTACTGCTAAAATTTTGGATTATTGTTTTGAATATTACCCTAAATAACTAAGACTGTACTGTATTTGAAATTCGAAGAAGAATTAAAGTACTATAAAAATCTTAAAAATATCTGGCTAACACAAGTAATTAAAAAAAACATATAAAGAAATCAAGAAAAAATAATTGAACGAGACAATTTTAGGAATTAATTGATTAGTTTGGAGAGAGTTATATTTTTGTTGAGAATAGTTTTTGTTTGAAATTAAGGTATATACTAAATCGTTATGGGTACTTAAATTTATTTTTGCAAAGTTTATGCTAACCCGTTGCGGGTATTCCAATTTATTTGTGAAAAGCTTATACTAACCTGTTATGGGTACTTCAATTTATTTTTACAAAGTTTATACTAACCCTTTATGGTTATTTCAATTTACTTTAACGAAGTTTACACTAACCCTTTACGGATATTTCAATTTATTTTTACTAAGTTTATATTAANAAATAAAATAATGAGTATTCTATGTTTACACAGTAATCGAGCCGTATGTTCAAATATATTCCAGAAAAACATGTTTGTGTTATCACTATAAGAATTTCGTTAAATTTTTCGACACAAAATAAAGATAATTAAAATATAAATTTATTTTTATTTTTTATTTCTTAGCTGTTTTATCCGTTACGGGTATTTCAATTTATTTTTACAAAGTTTATACTAACCCTTTATGGTTATTTAAATTTATTTTTACGAAGTTTACACTAACCCTTTACGGATATTTCAATTTATTTTTACTACGTTTATATTAATCTTTTACGGTTATTTCTACGGGTGTTCCAATTTATTTGTGAAAAACTTATACTAATCCTTTAGGGGTATTTCTATTTTTACGAAGTTTATAGTAATCCGTTACTGGTATACCAATTTATTTTTACAGTCTCTACTAACCCATTACGGGTATTTAAATTTACTTTTGCAAACTGTATACTAACCCGTTACCGGTATTCCAATTTATTTTTCCTAAGTTTATAATAACCCGTTACGAGAATTTCAATTTAATTTTGCTTTGTTGATGTGTTGGGTCAAATAAATACGTTTTCATAAAAAAAAACTGCTTTTTCAATATAGATGGAATCGTTACATTACCAAAACTCATTTGACTAAACATAAATTTCCTTGCAAAATAATATTTGTACAGTTATAATCCTTCAAAATATAGTTTCAAAGCTAATATTAAATAATGTACTTTGAGTAATGTAAGGTTGAAACAATTTACGTAATGCTAAACAACGGAATTTTAAAAGTCAATTTTATAATAATTAGTTAATTTTATAATGATAAGAATAATTTTAAGAATTTTAAGATATAAAATGCTAGGCGGCTCTTCTCTAGAATTCTCGTCCCTGCAATTCTTTTATCATTTTCTTCTTTAAAAAACGATATTTTCCATAAAAACGGAGAATTTATAGCTCTAAATTTAAAGTTAGAAAGTTTTGTTAATATGTTAATTGCAATGACATGAGCGATTATCTAATCTTAAAAATAAACAACTAGACTAGAAAAAAATGGTAAAAACCAAAAATTAATCGTGTTTTGGGATTTCTGGGAACACTAAAAATTATTTTTACCTCAGCTTTTTGGTAATAATTTGAAGTAAAATTTCAAAAGAAAAAAAAATTACTATCATGCTGCTTTGTTTTACATACGATAAAAATTTGGTAGTCTTACCAAATTTTAAAATTAGTCGATTAAAGAGTTAAAATTAGCCAAAGTCAAAACAGTTAAAAAACAGCCCAAACAGTTAAAATTTGTCGCTAATTCTAACTGTTCTAGTACTTTAGGTAATGAAAATATTTTTAGTTTAATAATCTCTATTTTAGTAAAAGTTTAACTTTTGCGTTTATTTATTTTTTTTTCTTTCATTTCTACGTTAGATCATCTACCAACATTTTTAATAAAACACAAATTTTTAAATGTACAAAAACCTGACCAGAATTCAACTAAAACGGTAATTCAACTGTTAACTGTGTAACTACCAAGATTATACTACTACTATTATTGAATTCAACTGCAATAGTTCCAATTTTAAACGGAATAGTTACAGAATAATACTGATTTGTAGATTTAGTTATCGAAAATTAAATTTTAATCACAATATCTTACAACATAATGACTTAATTCCAGCACGAGTACTTAAGAAGTTTAAGAAATTAACTATTTTTATCTCCTATTCTGGTATTACATATCACATTAAAATTCGATTTGACAGAGAAGAGAAACGAATACCGTTGCGAGATAACTATAAATAGTGAGACTTCATTGTTGGAAGAAAATTTTAACGTCTATTGGTATTGTTACAAGTTATTTCTTTGTGTATACCTACTCGAATTCGTAGATAAATCGCAGTTACAGCTACATCTTCCAGATATAAAAAGAAATGTTCCTTACCAACCGAGAAGATGTAATTTATCACTGTCTCGTTTTAACCAATACTTTTATATTCTTTACAAACAGCCATTAATCATCCCCCCCATAAGAGTTTGTCTCGAACTAATATTAAAGCACTTGGCTCCACAGAATTTTACACCTGAATAGTCACGTGACTCTTAAGACTTACACACGACACTTCAGCCTGTTTACCATGGGGATATGTTTGATTACTCAATGAAAGGATTAATCATTCATTTCTCATAAGAGGCTCAAAAATATCCTTTAAATTCCAACTTAAAAGTATCAACCATATCAAAAATCAATAATTTAGTGCAATACAACAAACAAAAAAATTTCTGTCTAACTTTATATGCAATTGGTTATAATATGAAAAAAAGCACAACTACTTCCACTTACTAGGAATAACATTTACCTTTTAGTTTAATTAATAAACTGAGTTTTAAATATGCTTACTAAATTCATAAACTTCGGTAAAACAACAATATAAATTATTTCCAAAGGAACTAGACTAATACAATTCCAACCTGGCGAGTAGCGACTTATAACAAGACACTTCGTTTGATGCTTTTTACTAGTTAAATTTAGTAGGAATAACACGATCTGTGACGTAGGCTATAGTATACCCAATTCTAATGATGGTGTCGCAGTTTTCCATTGTTGTCGGTGCATTTTTATTGGCCGGAAAAATCACGTGGTAGAATCCAGTTTTCGTACATTAATTTTCATATAAATTCGGTTGTCATCAGCATAAAATTCACATAAGTCATAAAGGTATTCATCTTATTCTCGACCGCGTTTCATGTTCTCCATTGTAGGGGGCAGTATTTGTAGAGGTTGTTTCAACTTCCGGTATAAGAATTTCTGATGGTGTAAACCAAATTGCGTAAATCCGCATCTTAACTATCATGTAATTGCAAATCAATTTAGGATAATTTCCCAAATTACTTTTTTTATATCTTTATATGATATTTTATAATATGAAGAACACATTTTTTTACAAAATCACGGCACAAAAATTAAATTAAGAAAAACTAAGTATTCCGAGTATACACAAACAAATCCGGAGCATCGAAAAAAAGAAATAGTCACTTTAATGTTATGACGTCAGAAGAGGACCTCAAGTAGCGTTTGTTTGTTTTTTTAGTATATATGGTGAATTGTTTTCCTATAAATATTTTTCTATCCCTTATTTAAAGCTATTTACCTGTACTGTTATTAATACGTTTTTGATTTTCTTTGTTTCCTAAATCAAGAGTTTAAGAGAATTGTTTTTATTATTATTATTTCTATAACGTAATTTCACGTTACATTTCAAGATAAAGATCTTTAAATAGGTGTTTGATCTTAGTGACGGTTTCACAATTATTATTTTTGGTGTAAATTACATAATAAAATCATTATGAATTACGGTTAGAGAGATAAGTTCAATGATTTTGAACTTAACTTTCAACTTCATGCACAAAGTGAGGTGTGCAAAAATTGTACATAAAATACATCCGTCCGTTTAGTAAGTAAGCAAAAATATTGAATTACAGGGGTAGACTTTATTTGAGGGTGCCCCTTGATTCTCGTCAAGTTGTGATCACCAAGCTGGGCGATGTTGAAGCCCAACCGTTATTCTGATTGGTTTAGATTTTAGCGTTATTTTTAAATGTTCAACGGTATATGTAGTTTCAAAGGTCCGTTAGTTCTACGTTACTACGTTGCTGGTAAGGTTACTTTTGCTTCTGGTCAATAAGTTCGAAGGTATGTGGGCAGTCATAAAAAGGGACTTTAAAAAAATGTCACCACGTCCGGTACCACAGACGCCATTTTCGATTCGTATTTCGTCGAATTTATGTGGCGATGGAGGTACACAGATTTTATTCATGATAAATTTAGACAGTATATCTAACTGCTATTAGAGAATTCTGTGCTCTTAATTCTGAGGCTATTCAAGCTTAATGAAGAAGTGAGTTGTTTTTTTTTTCCTTTTCTCTCTGTGCTTACTTCATTAATTTTTGTTTCGATTCAAATTGCATATTATTGGGTTTATTAATTTAGCTTATATTGGGTTCAGTGCAATTTTATAAAGTTTTGGCCCATGTTTCGTCGAAATTTTGCAATGTTTTATTGAAATATAATTATGTCTTGTCCGCCATTCATGTTACCACGGTGTTCCCCGCAAACAGGAATGGCGCCAAACATAAGTCGCCAATTTCGCCAAGGGGCACCCTCAAGTAAATTTTTCCCCCTACCGTTCAGTAAATAAGCAAAAATATTGAATTACAGTAGTGAATTCACCAAATTTGTTATAACAAAATACTTTTAATGTTAAATGTTATTTCAAAAAATAATTACTTAGAAAAATGATTTATGTTCACTAACAAATCTTAATAGTATCATAAGGGAAATATTTGGACGTGGAAAGTGAAGGCACAAGTGTTCTATTTAGTACACATATGTTGAGTTGAATAATTTCAAGTGTTTTATGCCAAGAAACAGCAACTATTACGAAGCAATCATCGAGGTTGGTGAGCGTCAGCGAGCAGGTGGCATAGCCCCCTAGTACTGTATAAAATAAAAAGTTATATAAAATTGGATGCTTGCAACTCGAGAAGAAGAATACCTCTGATCTAATATGGTTGTGTCTAATCACCTGGTTGTGTGTAATAGCTATTAAGGCTTAGTTTATTATCATTTTGAATCAATTTTCAAATCAAATTTAAATGAGTTTTCGCAAGTGACGTCGCGCATGACGTCACTTGCAAAAACTCAATTAAATTTGATCGAACCTAGTTAAGTCGAACCTAGTTAATTGCTGAATCGTGGCATGATCAAATGCCTCGATTTACCCAAGTGCGATATCGCGTACAAGTATCGAATTAGCAAAAAAAAAAAAAAAAAAACTAGAGTCCCTGTATATAAGGTAGAGAGTTATGACAAATGGGTAACAATCTATTATTGGTAGAAAGCCGAAGTTCGCCGGAAAAAAAATCGGAATAAAAATTTCATCATTAACTTAACCTATAGTGGTGAACAAGGTATCTTTAGTAGACCAAATCTTAAAAGTGTGGCATGATGTCTCTTTAAAAAAAATTATTTTAACTATTTAAAGTAGTAAAATAGCATTAAATAACTATTCATGAGCCGTGGTGGCTCAAGGGATAGAGCACTCGCCCTCCAATGAGGTGAACCGGGTTCGAATCACAATCACACCAATCACAGTGCTGATGGAAAAATATTCTCAGTGATAGACGGATAACGGATTAGAGTCCCCTTGCCGTCAAGCTAACCATGGGAGGTTTTCGTGGTTTTCCTCTCCATGTAACGCAAATGCGGGTTAGTCCCACATTTTCGTGGTTTTCCTCTCCATGTAATGCAAATGCGGGTTAGTCCCACACACACACAAAATAAAAAAACCTCCACGAAGGCAAAATTTCTCCCAATACTTGATTCAGGAGTTTCCTTATCTTCTGGAATGGGTTCAAAATTACAAAGTCACGGAGTTGAACATTAGTAGTCGTAAACCCAAAATTGGGTCGGCTGTTCAACGACGGTTATAAAATAAAATAACCATTCATTTTGTAATGTAATTAACTTTTAAGAACTTCGCTAGCTTTTTTGGTACTCTTTATTAGGTTAGTTAGGCTAACATATATCAGATTTAATTGCCTAAATGACTTCAAGCATTGAAAATAAATATTTTTTAACTAAATTTCAGCTTTTTATTAGAAACGTTATTTTTAACTAAAGTTTGCAAACGAACTAGAAATAAAACTATATCGTTACATTTAAAGGACTCAATTTTTACTCGGAATAAGGAAAGCCAAGTTGGAGAGAAACATCACCAAATTGTTACTCAAAACCTATTTAAGAGTCGATTTATGATTATTTATCGATTATTATCCATTATGATTATTTTTATCCATTCACCGATTATTATCCGTTATGATTATGGATTCATAAATGGATAAAAATAATCCATTTATGAATCCATTATGACATATGTACTGCATTTATATACTTAGTATATGTATTTTGCCAATCCAGAAAAGTTCATATGCTTATAAGAATAAATTTTTATCTAGATCCGCAGATACCTTTTCAGAGGAAAAAATATGAGTATATCTGAGACGAAATAAATCTTTTTTCCAAACATTTTATTCAAAGAGTGATAGCTAATAGAGGAAGAACATAACGTGAACGCAAAGGATATCAGCTTTGCGACCTATACCAACAGCTGAAAACTGTTTGCAGAGCAAATTTGTTTAAAAAAAGACTGCCTAATTTACTGTCTTAGTAGAAAAAAAATGATGTCCTATACTTATAGCTAACAATAACGCAATTTTAAACCCGAAAGTAGTACCTGCAATTAGAAGAAGACCACCCATGCGATCTATAACGTCAGCACCTGCAATTTTTTTTTTTTTTAATAACCGTCGTTGAACAGCCGACCCAATTTTATGAGTTTACGACTACTAATGTTCAACTCCGTAGCCTTGTCATTTTGCAGATTGCCTAATCCAGAAGACAAGGGAACTCCTGGATTGAGCGTAGGGAGAAATTTGCCTTCCTGGAGGACTTTTTGATGGAGCTAACCCGCATTTGCGTTACATGGAGAAGAAAACCACGAGAACTTCCCACGGTTAGCCAGACGGCAAGGGGACTAATCCGTCTACCACTGAGGATATTTCATGTCAGCACTGTGGTAGGTGCAATCCGGATGCGGAATTCGCATGGACTGGGATTCGAACCCGGTTCGCCTCATTCAAAGGCGAACGCTCTATCCCCTGATCCATCGCGGCTCTATGCTAATCTTTATTAGCAAAAGGGCGTATTGAAATTTAGCTTAGTTTCTGTACATAACTTAGAATGTTAATTAGCGTTAAGTCAATTAAGTACAGAACCGCATCGCTAATCGAATTTGTTGAATTATAATTCTTTCTTATCTACTTCTTTTACTTAACATAGATTTACTATTTGTTTATGCATTTCATTATAACCGTGATATAATTTTTATTTTGTGTGCCAGGCAACTTCGATGAGTAATAGGATTGCTTATGTTCTACATGGCTTCGTGCCTGTCTTTGTGTAAATATACAGTAAAAGAATTGAAATCTTTATTAAAGAATACAGGCTGTGTTACTTAAGAGAATTGGTACTTGACGCGCTTGGATTACTCGAAATAGAATGGAAAGAACTGTTGCTAACATAAACAAATGCCACGTTTCAACAACCAATCAGGCTCAAGATACTCACACTACGTCACTTGGAGGTATCCCATTGGAGAAGAAGAATAACGCAGAAATGATGGTTGTGTATAAATAAGATAAAGCGTAAGCTATTATGATTGGTTTACTATCGCACTGAATAAATTTTCGAATCATATTTAATAGGGTACCTGCAACCGACGTCACGCGTAGGTGACGAACTTGATCAGCTGATGAATCGTGACATTCAATTGCCCCGATTCAGTAGCCAATTAGGTTCGACACCATACGCGTGACTTCGTTTACAAGTACCCAAATGAATGTAGTAAAAAGTAGAAACATTAGCTATAAGAAATAAAGTTATAACATGAAGCATATTAGTAACATGTTTTTAAATGCATAATTTTAAAGCTTAGTGGTAAAAAGGTGCTAAGTAAAAAATGGCTAAATAATAGGCATACATCTGACTATAATATGTTTTTATACTGACGTCAAGAATTTTAGAATGTCACTTAGCCCCTTCTTTCTTTTCAATTCTGCCATTTTTAGAATTCTATTTGCTTTTTTTATTCTCCAGAACTCTTCAATTTTTAAAAATGAATTTTCAATTTCATTTTGAGACGTTTTCTAGGAAGTGTTGCTTCATATGTCAGAAAACTTATTGAAAGAAATACATATGAAGACATTTATATTTTCGCAAGAATACTTAAATTCCAATAAGAATTTCGGGTAAAATTGAAAATGAACGATAAATGTACGATAAAAATATGGATTTTTATTATTTTTATGAAAGGCATTAAATTCCACGACCGAATAAAAAAATGTCTAAATCTTTTGAATAATTTTTTTTTATGAAACGATCCAAATTCATTTGTTTCATTTGACAGCCCGTTTTAAAAAGCAAAATTTTAAGGATTTCAGTTTATAGCTAGTTTAAACAGATGCTAATTCTTATATATCTCTATATAAAAATAATATTAATACATACATATCTCTATATTAAAATTTGTAACAGCCGCCGTCGATGTTGGTTTGGTTGTACAACTTTATGTAACATAATTTTTTTTTTTGGCTGCTCAAAAACTATTAGTCTTAGAAATTTAAAATTACGATAGTGTGTAGAAAAAAGTGAGAGAAGTATTATAAAATTAAAAAAATAACATTAGATAATTTGTTCGATGATGTTTGTTATACTGTTACGCGTCTAGCAAAAAATACCATCCAGACCACTCTACAGGCAGCGGAAATGCAATTACAGAATTGGAATTTGACATGCTGAAAAGAGTCATTTTTATGAGTAAACTTAAAGCTTTTTTTTCCCTTCTTTTTTTAAAATTATTTTCGAACCAATTACAAATTATTTCGAAAGTACCAATCTGTTCAAAAGTTAATGTGCTTTTTTCTCTCAGTTCTTTTTTTTTGTTTTCAGAAAATTATTTTCGTTCCAATCATAAGCTATTTCGAAAGCACCAATCTATTTGAAAGTTAATGTGCTTTTTTCTCAGTTTTTTTTATTTTTTGAAAATTATTTTCGTTCCAATCATAAGCTATTTCGAAAGCACCAATCTATTCGGAAGTTAATGTGCTTTTTTCTCAGTTTTTTTATTTTTTTGAAAATTATTTTCGTACAAATCATAAATTATTTCGTAAGTACCAATCCATTCAAAAGTTAATGTTGTTTTGTTCCTCAGTTCTTTTTTTGTTTTTTGAAAATTATTTTCGTTCCAATCATAAGCTATTTCGAAAGCACCAATCTATTCGAAAGTTAATGTGCTTTCATCTCACTTTTTTTTAATTTTTTGAAAATTATTTTCGTACAAACCATAAATTATTTCGTAAGTACCAATCCATTCAAAAGTTAATGTTGTTTTGTTCCTCAGTTCTTTTTCTGTTTTTTGAAAATTATTTTCGTTCTAATCATAAGCTATTTCGAAAGCACCAATCTATTTGGAAGTTAATGTGCTTTTTTCCCAGTTTTTTTATTTTTTGAAAATTATTTTCGTACAAATCAGAAATTATTTCGTAAGTACCAATCTATTCAAAAGTTAATGTGCTTTTTTTTCTCAGTTTTTTAGATTTAAATATAGACTATTTATTCATTATAGAGAAATCATTCTCCAATTCAGGTAATCGTTATTTTAGTTAATCGGAAAAAAATGATCTTACATTAAACTACGCATGTAATTGTATACTTTGTTTTTTAAAAAAAAGCGTTTCTTTTTGTGGAAAATATCGACTTTTAAGAAAAAAACAATGAGTGTGAAACAGTTTTGGGAGGGGGGGGATCAGGGATCTGACACCCCTAGTGTATACATAAATAAAAAAAAAATAATGTAAACAAAAGTAAAACCAAATATTTATCATGACCGTGACGTCATACGAAGCATAAAAAATACACTTCGACATAGGATACATTATTAATGTAGTTGACATCCTGCTAACATAATTATCGTTCGTTTAATGCTCGTCCACGATACACAATGAGAGAAGGAAGAAGAAAAAAAAAGTTTTAATACATTTTCTCATTTGAAAGAGATGGACAAATATTAGTTCAGACGACATGCCTAGATGCAACTTCTACCATGCAGTAGACGTTCTCTTGTTTGCCCTGTATCAGCTGCACTATACTTTCGAAACTTCTAATTCTGAATGCCTATACTAACCTAAATACTGTACTAAAAATAATTCTCTCTTACTTTTTTTTTCTTTTCGATCGAAGGATGGTCGTGTTGATGAAAGAAAATAAGTACACGATCCGGTCACCACGATATTCATTACGGATGCAATTGAAAATGTACTATTAGCGATCCATTCAGTACGAATGTAAACTTGGCTGCCATTGAAGTAACGAAAGCAAGATCGACAGTATCCAGAGCAGGGGTCTGCAACTTACAACGAGGCCAGGGGCCGCGATTAAATTGGAGGGCCGCGATTTTACCAAAATTTTATATAGGACTCTTTTATGTTTGAAGGAACACTAAATATTACTGTCAGATTTTTATCAAGTTGCACAAAAACAAAAGTATTGAATTACAAATTAAAATAAAAAGTAGATTTTTAAAAATATTTAATTGCATATTAAAAAATTCTGGCTACAATAACTTTCATGTGCACCTATGTATTAAACAATTAATGTTCAACAGATATCAAATTGTTAAAACATAAAACTTAAAAGTATTTAAAACCCATATAGATTTTCTACGAAAATTGTCCCTCAAATGACAACNGAGATGGACAAATATTAGTTCAGACGACATGCCTTGATGCAACTTCTACCATGCAGTAGACGTTCTCTTGTTTGCCCTGCATCAGCTGCACTATACTTTCGAAACTTCTAATTTTGAATGCCTATACTAACCTAAATACTGTACTAAAAATAATTCTCTCTTACTTTTTTTTACTTTTTCCTTTTCGATCGAAGGATGGTCGTGCTGTTAGGGATGAAAGAAAATAAATACACGATCCGGTCACCACGATATTCATTACGGATGCAATAATTATTATTTGATTTAATGCTCGATCGTTTTACGTAGCGCTGGAATTGAACTGAGCAATTTTTATTTGATAAAATAAATCCTTGATTGAAAACGTTCTATTAGCGATCCACTCAGTAGGAATACAAACTTGGGTGCCATTGAAGTAACGAAAAGAAGATCTACAGTATCTAGATCAGGGCTTACAAAGAGGCCAGGGGCCGCAATTAAAAACACCAGTCAAATGGAGGGCCGCAACTTTACCAAAATTTTATATGGGACTCTACTAAATTTTATATAGGATAACTACTAAAATTTTATATAGTTTGAAGGAACATTAAATATTACTGTCAGATTTTTATCAAGTTGTACAAAAACAAAAGTATTGAATTACAAATTAAAATAAAAAGTAGAGTTTTAAAAATATTTAATTGCATATTAAAAAATTCTAGCTACAATAACTTTCATGTGCACCTATGTATTAAACAGTTAATGTGCAACAGGTATCAAATTGTTAAAATATAAAACTTAAAAGTATTTAAAACCCATACAGATTTTCTACGAAAATTGTCCGCAAAAAATGACAACTAATATATTTTGGTTCGCGGGCCAGTTGAAGCCCGCGGGCCGCCAGTTGGTAACCATTGGTTTAGAGCATCCCGAAAATTTATGAATAAATATTTTATAATTGTCTTTGAACAGACGACTAATTTTCGGTTACTGTATAGTTCACCTCCGGAGCCTTGTAATTTTGAATCCAATTCAGAAGACAAGGGAGCTCCTGCATCAAATATCAGGAGATATTTGCCTTCGTGGAGTACTTTTTTTAGTACTAACTAGCATTTGTGTAACATGGAGAGGAAGACCACGAAAACAACCCATAATTAGCTTGACGGCGAGGACACTCTTAACTCATGATCTGTCGTCTACCACTGAGGGTATTTTAAGTCCGCACTGTGGTCTGTTCGAGCCGGGCGTGGAATTCGTATCACCCAGTCATCGCTGGGATTCGAACCAGGTTCACCTCATTGAGAGGCGAAAGCTCTATCCCCTGAGCCACCACGGGTCCCAAAACTATCTTAATCGGGAATTCAATAATTGATCGAATTATCTACGAGTTATTATTATTAGTTATTCCTGATTATATTAGTGTCATTGGAATCGCTTTCGTTGAAAAAGTTGTAAAGTGCAATTAAATTTTTTTAATTTAAATTTTTCCTCAATTAAGAAGTATGTCTATGCGTTAGAAATGAGATGGGTCCAACCAGGGCCGTGTCGAAAGGAGCAGTTATTAGATTAGGGGCCAACGGCATCTCGTTTCGTGACGTCACGCATCACGATCCGCTCACGCTTCTCCATCTTCTCTTTTGATTTTAGCAATTCAAACGATGTTCTAAAGAAATTGCTTTATTCATTAGATTTCAAGCTCTGCTAAAAAGGGAATCTTCATTTCAACGAACACACATAATTGTTGAATTTCTTTAGTAATAATTTTTAAAGAATATTTATTTAGTTATTTCCTGAATTTCTATGCACTCTTTCACAAAAAAATAACTTTGTCATCTCTATATGCCTATTTATAATTCAAAACCTCGAATTCTCAGGTTCTAGCTGTTCGAATAAGCGAGCCTAAACTCATTTCTACTATGCCTTTCTTAATCTGATAATAAAAATGGGTTTAATGTTTCAGTTTATTCTGTTTTTTGTTACATACATTTCAAAATTGAAAAATAAAAATAAGGGCTTCTTTAAACGCAGTTTAAAGAAGCCCTTAATGTGAAGTTTAAATGTGACAATTCTGGTAACTTAAGCATAGATTTAAAAATAAAAATAAAAACATTGAAATTATCATTTATACTTATCTGCGGTAATATAAATGATTCATTATATTCTTTTAAATGAAATGCTTAATCAAGCTGTTTATTTTTAAGTCATATTTTTTCATATTTGAAAAGCGTATTAAAAACAATCAGTTTAAATGACATTTAATTACAAAATGACTAGATGAAAAAAAAAAAACTAAATTACCATTTCAAACGCACTTTATAAAGTGACAGTTTCGGTTACTTTATCATCTGTATAAGCGTAATTTTCGCTTTGTATTAGATTTAAAGGATAATTTTTAATGAAATATGAACAGATATTTCGGTAAAAAAAATTCACAAATTAGCCCTTTAAATTTTCTTAAAAGGTTTATTCTTCCATTTCTGAAAAACGAATGAACAAGACAATCATTTTCTGGTAGATCAAAAACAATCTATCAAAATATGTTTGTTTATTTTAAACTAATTATTATTATTATTTAAAAAAGCATAAAAAAAACTAAATTAGCAATGTTAAAGTGTTAGGAAACATACAATCTTGATTTATATTATTTACCGTAATTTTCAAATTATTTAAAAAAAACATTTTAATACTTATTTTAAATGATACCAATAGATAAATTTCTCAATTTTTCTTAACTCTCAAACGCAAGTTTTAAAGTTACTGAATTGAAAGAACATTGCATCATCAGCGTCGGAAGTGCGCATTATCAACGTTAAAAAAACAATAAAATACTGAACAATCATGCGTAGTTACTTCGAAATTCACAGGTACATGCAGGGTGATACGTAAAACTGCGAAATCTTTCTAATAAAACAGTGATAATAATCGATGGTATAATAATCTGTCTAATAACTACCTTAATAAATACTGAATTTTATATTTTACAAGCATTTCTTATCAGAATAAAAGGGTAAAAAAAAAGTAGGTTTTTAACCATAATTTCTTTACTAGAGCCTCCTTTTTCACTGAGGGATTAAAAATAGTTTTCTTTCAACGTGATGCGTTTGTAAGTATCTAATTGAGGAAGAAATCAATCAAAGTTAGCTGAAAAAGTTTTTGCAAGTTAAAAGAGTTGTTATTCATGCATGAAACAAAGTAACACATTGATTGGCTTATTCAATTTTGTTCAAACTATAATTTACACGCATTCTTAGATATTATATAGTCTAGTGGATATTATAGTATATTGGATTATATAGTCTATCATTACTTAATTCCCGACTTAAAAAAATGTCGTCTGGGGCATAAAAAATTTTGTTTAAATAATAGCTTAATCTAAATTTATCTTTTCCATCCTGAAATAATCATTGTTCCTCAACACCAGTGTGCTTTATTTAACTCAGAAAAAAATTTGCTTTTTTCTTGTTTCAATTTCAATCCACAAAACAAGATTTTAGAAACAATTGTAATTTTGAGAATAAATAGATTCTGTAATTAAGTTTTAGATTTAAAAAAACCTTTTTTTTAAAAATAAATATCACTGATTATTACTGAAAAAAAATGTCGAAATAATTTATTAAAATAAAACGTGATATTTCAAGACTAATCGACCAGGATTTTGGTAAACCATTTTATTGTTCTTTTTTTCGAATTGAAAATTTTGCAATAATGTAAGAGGGAGAGCCACGATAGCTCAAATGATAAACGGCTGGTCGATACAAATTCAACATCCGGCTTGCACTGACCACAGTGCTGACGTGAAATATCCTCGGTGGTAGACGGATCATGGGTTAGAATCACCTAGCCGTCAGGCTAACTGTGGAAGGTTCTCGTGGTCTATCTCTCCATGTAACGCAGATGCTGGTAAGTTCCACCAAAAATATCCTCCACGAAATCTTTTTAATGTACATTTAAAAGTCAATAAAGTGAATTTAAATGAAAAACTAAAATATAAAGTGCATCACAAAATATACATATCAACGATTCCATAACATTTAATTTTATCTTCTTTATTTATGTAACCAGAATGAACACAGACCATACCACAAAAACTAGAGAGTGCAGTTATAGAAATCCATTATGCAAATTTAAAAACTGCTTTCAAAAGACTTCATTCTTTTTCATTCTCTATGTATTATTTTTCATCAACGCGTAGTACTGATATCTTCTAATATTTATCGTTGAGTCTATATCATTCGTAATCTAATCTTATGTCATAATATCATCTAATCATAATCTAATTTAATCTCATCAACAAATCATACTTTTTTTATAGACGGATTTTGGAAACTTCGAGAAAAGGATTTGTTAAAAGATTAACGGACTGCTCCGTTTGTTTATCTCGAAAATTCTAGAATTCAAAGTATAAAACCCGGAAGATATAAAATAGGAAAGATTAGCTTATAGCTTGCATAGGAGGATAAACTGAAAGGTTGAAAAAAAAGGAAAGTAAAAATTCTTAATTGAGTAATGGATAAAATAAAAGAGAAAATGTGTGATTAATAACATCACATAAAGAAGCTGTCACAACTTTTATAAAATATGTTATTT
>NC_092205.1:94915565-94987726 GCF_043381705.1 Parasteatoda tepidariorum
TGTCATGTTTTTAGTGCATGAATCTGAATTGAACAACCTGATAATGCTCACTCTGGTTATTGTTATCTGGTTGCTCACTACGTGCTCTTGCGCGCCGAATCCAATCAATTAAAAATGAAAACTGTTGCCAGCGCGAGAAAAGAAATATGGTTTTATTGATACATACATACATACGTACGTATTAGCGTTTTATATAATATAGATATTTAAATTTTAAATTTTATAATATTTTATAATCTAATAATCGGATTTAAAGAGAGTATTACAAGGCGGGAGAAATGCTTTATGATGGATTAATTAAATACACAATGGAAACAAGTAGTATGAAATTTTTTTTAAAGTCATTTCCTAATTAGGTCACCAAAGAAAACATTTTTTTAGTTACTTTTTATTAAATAATTAAAAATTTTTCTCCCATATAAAACTAAAATTAATTAATTAAATTTAATTAATGAATTGATATTTGAAAAGCCTGTATTAATATCAAATGTCATGATGGATGATTAAAAAAGTATTTTATTAACGATTGAAAATTTGAACAAGATATATAAATATACGTAGGGAGAATGTGAACTAATTGTAGGAATTGGATAAAAAAAAAAACGGTGCGTGGTATTAGACAACAGTAAAAAAAAGTATGAATTGGGTGACGTGGACCACACGTACTACCGTATAATGTTCTTTATTGAATTTATCTGACACAGCAAATACTAAATAATTAAATATTTAAATGTGCGCAATAAACGCTAAAGGTATGAATGCCACTCTTCTTCAATAACACCTTCGCTAGGCTACAGGCACCACAGTCAGTTATAGACACAAACTATCCGAAATCGCTTTCATGCTGTAGGTCTGTATACTCGCTGACCAATGGTGTGTGTCACGTTAACTGCAAGACACCGTCGCGTCCGCAGGGAGTGGACAACAGAGCATGTAAACTGGAGGAGAAATGAATGGCGCAATATTTTTTTTTCTCCAATGGCAGGCACTGAATTTGAATCCTTGCCTATACTATGCCAGAATTATTGCTCATTTCGCGTTATCCAGTGGGCACCTGTGAACCAAAGTCACGGAGGCGAGCATCACTGCCCACGCCACAAACCCGTTTATAGGGTGGGCCACATTCACACATCATACACAACAGAGGACAGTACAAAGAGAGAGAGAGAAACATCCATGCCCAGAGCGGGATTCGAACCCGCAGCCTATGGTTTCGCAGTCAGGAACGCTAACCGCTCGGCCACCTGGCCGGCGAATGGCGCAATATTCTTGTCTCTGACAAGTTTTCTGTTCCTCCTGATAATAGACGTATTTTCATCTGGAGGGAACGTGACACTAGAAACAATCCAGCGTGAGCCGCGATGGCTCAGGGGATAGAGTGTTCGCCTTCCAATGAGGTGAACCGGTGTTTGATCCCGGTGATGGCTGGTCGATACGAATTCCGCATCCGGCTTGCACCGACCACGGTGCTGACGTGAAATATCCTCTGTGGCAGACGTATCACGAGTTAGAGTCCCCTTGCTGTCAGGCTAACCGTGGGAGGTTCTCGTGGTCTTCCTGTCCATGTAATGCAAATGCGGGTTAGTTCCATCAAACAGTCTTCGATGAAGGCAAATTTCTCCCAATACTTGATACAGGAGTTCTCCTGTCTTCTGGATTGGGTTCAAAATGACAAGGCTACGGAATTGAAGATCAGTAGTCGAAAAATCCAAAAATTGGGTATGCTGTTCAATGACGGTTATAAAACAATCCAGCGTTCGTGCACTAAAGTGTAAGATTTGGCGGCAGAACAGTGATGGCCTATGCTGGCATCTCCATAGATGGGCTCACCGATCTCCATATCATTCCAAATGGAGCTCTGACCGGTTGCCGATATAGGGATGAGATCCTGAGACCTATTGTAGTCCCTTAAGCTGCAGCAATTTGAGATGACTGCATGTTAATGGACGACAATTGCAGTTCATATCTTGCTAACTCAATGAATGATTTCCTTTTGGTGGAAAAAACCATACGAATGGATTGGCCAGCCTGTTCTCCTCACATAAAACCTAATCAAGCAAGCATTCTAGGCAGACGAATTGCTGGGCCCTTACCCCCCCACAAACTCTCTGAGAACTGGAAAGAGCTCTTCTGGAGGACTGGGACAGAATACCCCAGCCCATCTTTAATAATCACATTGACCCGATGTGTCAAAGGTGTTCAAAGTTGCTGGCCGTCCGGGAATCCATACCCCGTACTAAAAACGATTTTCTTTCAAGGAAAGACCTTTTTAATTTGTTAATCCCGATGCACAAATTTTATATTATTTTATAACTGTCGTTGAACAGCCGACCCAATTTTTGGGTTTACGACTACTAATGTACAACTCCGTAGTCTTGTCATTTTGAACCCAATCCAGAAGACAAGGGAACTCCTGGATCTAGTATTTGGGATAAATTTGCCTTCGTCGAGGACTTCTTGATGGAGCTAATCCGCATTTGCGTTACACGGAGAGGAAGTCCACGAGAATCTCCCACGGTTAGCCTTACGTCAAGGGGACTTTAACCCATGATCCGTCAACCACTGAGGATATTTCACATCAGCACTGTGGTCGGTGCAAGCTAGATGCGGAATTCGTATCGACCAGCCATCGCCGTGATTGAACCCCGGTTCACCTCATTGGAAGGCTGACACTCTATCCCCTGAGCCATCGCGGCACAGATGTACAAATTGTGTTTTTTCTTCTTCTTTTGTACAGAAATGCTCACTAAAGCCAATTTTTTTCCTGCCTAGCGGATGTCATTTTCATCTCATATAGCCTACTACGTCTGTCGATAGTGTATCAATCATTTAAACAATTCCCCAGGTTTCAAGATCAACCCACAACCTCAATATCCTTTATTTGTTTTGAGCAGTGTAGAAACTAAAATATTGTAATTCTCTTATTTCTAGAAATTCTATCGAAACAGTGAAAAGGAAACAATCATCTTATAACAAAAGAATATAAAATGTTCTATACAGATAAACAATGTTTTATGTATGTATTGTAAGAACAAATCGCTTCTATAATATTACCTTGTTTTTCATTGCCTTGACATTAATTTTTGCAAAAACATTTACCTGTGTCATTTTGGCTGTCAATACGATTACGTTTATTGGAATAACGCCGTGATAAAAAATTCCTATGAAGAACAAAACAAAACAAAATAATCGCCATAAAAGAATTTTGTAAATAGAATAAAACTTTTTACCATACATATCCCAAAGCTAATAGTATAAGAAATAATAATTTCATTTTATTACTTGTTATCATCATATCAAGTAAATATCAAGAGCATATCAAGTAAATAGTCTATTTGGTTTAATTGGTTCTGAAGTCGAAATTTTCAATGATCATTTTGCGCACATAAGACTGTTTTTTGCTGATAAAAGGGCTCGATTTCTTTCTTTTTAGGTATACGATGTTGAGCGATAGTTGGTATAAGCCTTAGGCTTGAAAAACAGAGAGATAAAAGTAGGTGTTACGATGCATGCTCAGGGCGGTCTCTTTCGATTTTCACCCACTGAAAAAGGTAACTACACAAATAATCGATATTGCTCAACATTGAACGTCGTATTTTTTGTAGCGTTCGAATTTTGACCATTAAAGGTCCGTTAATTACTGCTAATTTACAACTAACTAGGTCCAAGTCCTTTTTTTATAAGCAATGGAAGGAGGGAATTTTCGAATAAAGTAAAAAAAAAAATATTTTTGTTCATATTTCTTACTATACATAAAATTCTAATGATGGTGTCGCAGTTTTCCATTGTTGTCGGCGCATTTTTACTGGCCAGAAAATCACATGGTAGGATCCAGTTTCCCCCATTCTTTTCCATATTGTTTAGGTTGTCATCAGCACAAAATTAACTAAAGTCGTAAAGGTATTCGCGATAGCAACGAACTATAGGGGGCGTTGTTGTATGAGACGAATACCTGNATTTTACCTTAATACACACATCTGTAACAGTATCCGAAATCGGAAGTCATCAGTTGCAAGTTTGTTGATAATAGAAATTAAAAATTATTGAGGAATTTTTCTTCAAATGTTTGGCGTGTTCTGTTCCTGAAAGATTTACTAATATTCTGGAGATTTTTTTCAAGTTCTTCGGCCTTTTCCTTAGGGAAATTTTGTTTCTTATTTGCTGCTGAAAAATGGCGTCTGATTCAGTCAATGACTTTGATGGAACTAAATGAAAACGTGATAAATTAATGTCCGATATTTACAGGCTCCCGCTAGACGGCGTACTCGAGCGTTGCGATCGCGAATTGTTTTCCTTTGAATATTTTTGTATTCCCAATTTAAACTTATTTTCCAGTACTGCTACTATTAGAGAGAGTATTAAATTATGGTTGTGAACTCATCAAATTTGTTTGAACAATACAATGCTGTAAGAATATAAATGTTAGTTTAAAAAATGATTACTTCAAAAAATCACTTCCGTTCACCAAGAGATCTAATATTTGGGTAAATTAATATTTGAGAGTAATATTTAGACGTGGGAAGTAGAGGCACAAGAGTAAGTAAACAGAATTTCTTTTAGTGCGTATATGTTAAGTGAATAATTTTAACTTTAATAGAAAAATTGTTTTCCGCCAAGAAAAGACAATTATTGCGAAGCAATATTGCAAAGCAATCATCGGGGTTGGTGAGCGGCAGCGAACAGTGGGCTTAGCCCCCTAGTATTTCAAAATTTTAAAAATTATTACTATATTAATATTATATAATTATAATAATTGTAATTATTAATTGTAATATTAATATATTTGTATATATATATTACCGTTAATGACCGAAATAGGTGACTGTTGACTTCCACCGGTCAATGTTGACAATCACATAGTCGCTTTGCTAAATGTCGGAAATATATACTAGGTCTAGTTAAGTGCCACTGCCAGGTATACATTGGCCCAGTACTCCGAACACTGATGTTTCTCCTAATCCATCCACAGCAGATATTAAAAAATCGAATAAATATGCTAATATCAACGAATAAATTAATATCAAATATTTCGATATAACAAATATTTCGAACATTCACCAAAGCGACTATGTGATTGTTGTCATTCGCCGGTGAAAGTCGACATTCTCTTGTTTAGGTTATTCTGGGTAACATACATAATACTAATTTAATAACTTAATTATTCTAATTATATCATTAATTTTAAAAATGACAACAATAAAAAAAAAAATAACAAAATTATTTTTGCTGCTATATACACAGCATTGAACCCCGTATTTAAAGGTGCCGCTTATATCGTTGAATTGGACCGTTAAGGGTTAATTACCCCGAACTCTCAACAGTCCTAATTTATTTTTCGTCGACAGTTTTTTGTTGCACAAATGACGCAAAATTCCGAGCATTTTTTGGGCCCTTCTTAATGCATGTAAACTCGCAATTTAGTGTCTGTATCTAAGCTGCTCATTGCACATACGCAAACAGTTTTTCCCCCATCTGCTTTATTAACAAGCGGGTAAAATATCCTTAAAATTCCCATAAAAATTCACAAAAGTTTTATTAAATTATTCAAAAATTTTTTCTAAATTAGATTAGCACAAAACGTTTTAATCTGGATAAGAACCATATTATGGTGTGTTGATTTCAAATAATCTCATTCGTTGTTGTAGTTTCTAATGCCACTTGTCACACTAGCAAGCCTGCTTGGTGAAACCGAGTAAATTTAAGGCAGAGGGTGCGTTTCTTGTTTTTCAGTGGCGCCATCTAAGGTCAAGAATTCGTCTTCAGCCACACACTCGTCACATCCGTTTATAGGGCGGACACATTCATGCATCCATCCACAGATCGTAATTTTTGACCTGGATCAGAGAACGATCGACCTTCAATCCAGTACCCCCAGAGGACTTTGCGACTCGACAGATTTAACGTGCATCAGTCACCATTTACTACACGGGGAGTCTTCGGCCGCCGGGGTTCGAATCCACGAACTCTCGGACATGGGCACAGCGCCCTACCGACCATAAGAGGCTGCTCAAAGTTACACGATTTTCATGGTTTGGGGAAATCTTATTTTTTCCCCACAGCAGTACGTTTCAGTAAGAACTTGACCTTGAACTGGAGTCGAATACAGTGTACCTGTCCGTGAAGCGGACACTTCACACTTTCATCTGAGATGGTGCCCGTATGCGCCTAGAATAATGTCTTTGTAAAAAGAGAAATGCCACAAGTAAATTGTGGTCGTCCTGGGTGGGGGTAGGCTTGAAGGTGCTTCCATGACTTATCTGCAAGTAAGGATTTGAGAAGGTTCAGGAGTTCCTGATCCTTTAGTAGCTGTTGTAGTTCTTTGAAGATGAACAGGAATCTGGTGGCTTTATCCGAGGTGTTCTTGGGCTGGGCTGGACCTGTAGGCAGTCTTTTGGGTCTTGCACTGCAGCCGGAAAAACAGGCTGGGTGCTCACCATCAAAGTTGATGCACTTTGCCGGCTCGCATATCGGTTTTGTACATAAGTATGTGAAATGTGCATTGGCACATTTCATGCATGCCGGTTCAGCACTGCAAGACTTCTGCGTGTGACCGTATTTTTGGCAACGGTAACATTGAATCTCGTGGCGGCCGCCACGAAATCTTTCGATCCGCACAGGAGTGTTCAGGAGTTGTTCAACATTGTAGATCTCACGATTCTTTGCACTATCTATAAGGATGACTTTGAAGAGGGGGAGGAGTTTGTACTCTTTGCCACGCCTCTTTTTCATCTGCTCAGTTCTGATTGAACGAAGTCCAATAGCCTGTAGGTCTTATTCGATGGCTGGAATTTCAGCATAGGGTTTGAGTCCTCTGATGAGAATTTTGAGCTTTCTACTGGTTTGTAGATTCTCTATCTGTTTGGAAATAGCAGGGGAAGCTCCATCTGTAGGTGTTGTTTCAGTTGTAGCTTCTTTCTGAGTAGTGGAAGTGGAAATTTTGTCCGGCTTTTCTTGATCATCGGGGGAGCTCCTTTTCTTTTTTTTTCTTGTTCGGTGGCTCTATCGAGTCGGACTCTTCCGCTTTTTGTAGTGTCTTATCAGTCTCTGGCTCTAGTACTGTCTCTATGCTGTCTGAGTTTGCAACTGTGTCAGAGGTATCCTCGGCTTTCACAAGATCGGAGGGTAGTGCTGTATCTGGGGTCTCTGCAGGCATAGTGGTGTCTGTTGTCGTTACTGATTCAGAAGTCCATTCTGTTTCCATTGCATTGTCCTCAGGGAAAAGCTCCATCCTTCTTTCCAGGTAGGCTTGGATAAACATCCGACTTTCTAGGTTTCCTTTTGCAACCCTCCTCTGATGATGGGCGATAGTATCATCAAGAAAATCCTTCTTATCAAACTGCTTAGCTTGAATTCTGGCGTAAATTAGTCGTTCCTCATCTGTTCTTAGGTCCCATAAACGTACAATCTTTCGTTGCTCGGACCTTTCGGGGAGTCGTTTTCCGCCTCGTCCGTATTTGTGATAGGTAGCCATGGTAGTGCTGAGCTTGGTTATAAACAACCTTACTCGGCGAGATCCAATGATGGTGATGTGTTCAGTAAGAAATTTTATTTATTTTATTTTATAACTATCGTGGTATAGCTGGCACAGTTTTGAACTTACGACTACCAGTGTAACATCGTATCCTTGTAATTTCGAACCAGATCAAGAAGACAAGGAAACTCTTGGATCATGCATGGAAAGAAATTTGCCCTCGTGGAGGCCTTTTTGCCGAGACTAACCAGTCTTAGCGTTACATGGAGAGGAAAATTAGGGAAACCTCCCACGATTAGCCTGACGGTACGAGGGCTTTTTTTTCATTCCTTCAAGCCCTGAGCATGTACCTAGGTTATGAAAACTCTTAACAATATAGCCCAGGACTTGGCCACTGGTCGTCCAGCTCCACTCCAGCCTAAATAACATGATATTAAAAAAAAATTAAAAAAACAGATTCGGTACGAGGGCTCTTATCCATGATCCGACAACCGCTGAAGATATTTTACGTCAGCACTGTGATTGATGCGAGCAGGATGCGAAATTTGTTTCGACCAGCCATCGCAGGGATTTGAACCAAAGCCATCTCATTGGGAGGAGAGCTCCCAATCCCTGAATTTCAGTAAGACATTTTATTTTTTATTTTATAAGCGTCGTTGAACAGCCGACCCAATTTTATGGGTTTACAACTAAGAATGTTCAACTCCGTAGCCTTGTAATTTTGAATCCAATCCAGAAGACAAGGGAACACCTGGAACGAGTATTGGGAGAAATTTCCTTCTTGGAGGACTCTTTTGAAAGAGCTAATCCGCATCTGCGTTACATGGAGAGATAGACCACGAGAACCTCCAATGGTTAGCCTGACGGCAAGGGAACTCTAACCCATGATCCATCTACCACTGAGGATATTTCACGTCAGCACTGTGGTCGGTGCAAGCCGGATGCGGAATTCGTATCGACTGGGATTCGAACCCGGTTCGCCGCATTGGAAGGCGAATGCCCTATCCCTTGAGTCATCGCGGCTCTCAGCAAGAAATTGAGAAATTGGAATATATATGCGTGATGAAAAAAAGAAAAATCCGTCGAAACTATAGCAGCGGAGAGGGAAAAAGTGTAGAGAGTAAGGAAATCGCGCAACCTTGAGACAACTATTCTATTTAAAAAGAGTTGAAGAAAGCAGTTTTCTCTTTTGAAATTAACAAGATTTTTAATTAATTATTTGCCACAGCTCAATGAAACATAGCTCCTTTTCTATAACATGACAATTTCTCCTGTTCAACCTCGTTTGAGGTTCGTTCTTATTTTTTTTAGTATTGTGTTTTAAGAATTTTTAATAAATATTCATGTGTTTTCCTCCAGTTTTAATTTTTCAATGAGAATATTTTTTTTAAATTTTCAAAAAAGAAAAAAAATGAATATAAAGTTAATATTCCTTTTTAAAAAATAAAAATTCAGTGTAAAATATAGTTAAGTAAATAGTTATCGAAGAACACTATAATTTTATACACTAGTTGAAAAGATAATTTATCAAAAAATAAATTTTCGGAATTTTCGTTCGAGTGTTAAAACATTACTTACCCTGTCTTTATTAAAAACACTGAAAATAAATCGTAAAGAATATTTTATCACGACAAAAATTCATTTTTACAAAAGGTTTAATATAATATTCCAATTCATCACGTTAAAAAGTTTTTTACAAAAACTTGTTTGCCTTTTTTAAAAAGAAATACAAACTTTAAGTTTTTCTGATATGGCAATACTTTTTTTACTTTGGAAAGAATCTATCGATATCAGCTGTCTTTTTCCTCCTTTTGGTAGCCAAACCGTTCTGACAGGTTGAAAGAAAAGCTTGCATATACTTTTCTCTAAAAAAAAAATATTTCAAAAGAATCATTTCTTTTTAATATTTTAAAGGATTAACTTTCTCCCATGCACTCTTTTGTTGTATGCAGTGCTGTACATAGAGAAAAAAAGGTAAACTTTTGCTCTTATCGTTTTTTAAGAAATACGAAACGTAAACTAAAGTCTTGGTATATATTAAAATGTTGAACCGTAGGAAAAAAAAAGTCTTGTATTTCTCGTATCACATGTAGAATATGGTTTTATTTTTTCCCCTAAACTTCAAAAGAGTTTCACGTTCATGTTTTCAGGCTTTACGTATATTTATTGTTAGCGTTATACTTTAAAATGTTTTTAAAATCATTTTGTTTTGGATTAAAAGAAAAGTTTAGAGTACAGTATAGTTATAATAAATATATTTGTTATGTATAAAACTTCCTGTACAATTAAACTCAATAACACTTACATTAAAACAGCTTATAATAATAATGCGTCTACAAGTGCTTTCAGCAACCAACATAAGCCATTAATAACTCCCCGAATCCCTTACTTCCATCTAAGAAAACTGTTTCAAACGCTTGATATTTTCCGTTACTATGCCAATTTTGTTTAGAACTAACTCAAAACTGATAACTGTTCTGGAGAGTTTTCCGTTACTATGCCAATTTTGTTTAGAACTAACTCAAATAAGACAACTGTTCTGGAGATTTTTCCGTTATTCTGCCTATTTAGTTTTGGAACTAACTCAAAATTAACAACTGTTCTGGGGAATTTTCCGTTACTATGCCATTTTTTTTTAACTATTTCAAAATTGACAACTGTTCTGGAGAATTTTCCGTTACTATGACAATTTTGTGTTTTGGAACTAACTCAAAATTGATAACTTTTCTGCAGAATTTTAATACTGTTGGGCACTGAGGAACTCCTTGTTTTTTTTTAAAAAAAAGATACTAAAAATTTGCTTCTACTTGTGGTTGATTAATTTAAATTATCAAATAAGTTCACCGTACGGGATTCCATTTCATTTCCAATTTCAAGTTTATTCTTGAAACTCTCTTTACGTGAATTTATTATCTTGATAACTGAAAAAAAATGTTAAATGTTCTCTTATCGACAGAAAGGAAATTTAATGATAGAGCAGGCAGCTAATATTGCTATGCAGATTTAAATCTTTATCTTCTAATAATTATTTCAATTACATGGGTAGACGAGACAGTTTTATCTAAATATTGTTTAAAACTAACTATAACTGATTTATTGCAAACAATATTAACAAAATCGAAATATCGCTATTAGTCTTAAGCTTTTATTATTTACTACTAAACAAAATTTTAAAATAATAAGGAATGAAATTAATTTATAAAGATAATGATATTTATTTGCTTGTTGAGTTATATCATGTAAGTTTGTTTGCTTATTTGAGGATCATGTCATATGATTTTCTCTGCTTATTGAGGATCATCTCACGTGGTTTACTTTGTTTATTGAGGATCATATCAATGTGATGTATTTTTGCTTATTGAGGAAGGTGTCATGTTGAGCTGCACAACTCAAAAAATCATGTTTTGAGATAAGTGGGTTTAAAATTTTCATTGCTAAGGAAAATGCATAAGAAATGCTTTAGTTTGCTTAAACGAAGTTGAATTATGAGTTGTGCTAGTATTGCTGCTGAAAAGAATGTGTATTTTCATATTTACACTTGTTCTTAGTCCAAAGCTCGTGTTTTTTGAGTTGTGCCACTCATGCAGTCCATGAACGATGTGATGTTCTTTGCTTATTGAGAATCATGGCACGTGATGTTCTTAGCTCATTGAGGATCATATCAATGTGATGTATTTTTGCTTATTGAGGATGGTGTCCTGTGATGTTCTTTGTTTATTGAGGATCCTGCCGTGTGATTTCTTTGCTTTATTGAATATTATGCCACAGGGTTTTGTTGGCGAATAAAAAACAGAGAAAGTGATTTTATACTATAGAATCGGGATGGTCAAGGCTAGTCGTTTAGAGATTTATGTATGCTTTACTCGAAAAAAATGCATTTATTTTAAAAATTATATACTTGTCATACGTAAACAAATTTAAAAACTACGCAATAAATGCATTTTTAAAAAACTCTTACAAGAAGCATTCATAATTAGTTGAGCTATATGACTTTATTAGATAACTAAATCGGAACTAATCAAGAGACAGTTCAGCATCATAAAGAAAAGTCAAACCTGTTTTGGAAGAAGTTCGAAAAAAAATTAATGAGTTTTCTATGAATAAGATAAAAATGTATCAAACTTTTTCATCACGTCGAATAAATACAAAAACAATTGGTAAGTGAAAATATTTAAGTGAAGAAGCCCAAAGACGGGCATGAACTTGTTCTTTATCACAAAAATCGGAAGGGCTAGGGAAAAAAAATGTCATTTGAATTTTTATCAAATAGAACAAATCTTGAAAAACTGAGTCCTGCTTATTAGCATAAAAGATATTTACTCATTATTATTACTTACAATACAAAAGAAAGGAAAAAAAAGGAAATTAAACCTCGAAGGTTGAAAATAACGTTGGCACATCCAAGATTGGAACCGACGATAATAGATATTAAAATAAAATGCGACATTAATGGTGCGCCAATCTAGAAAATTAGAAATAATCGCCAAAGTCTGTTGGACAAAAAAATGTAATGAAAGTAAAAAAAAAAAACTCAGTAGGGAGCTATGAAACGGACTTTCGAATCCATTTGCATTTTCAGTATTCAATTAAGAATATTTTTTTTTTCCGAAGATTCTTATATTCCAGATGAGATTTTTTTCCCCGACGTTCCGCCAAGTTTGTACCTTATTGAAAGAAATAGCTGGTGCAGTTTTTAATTAAGAAAAATATTGAAGAATGTATTTGTTTTATACCAGGGGGAATTCACTTTTTGCATTTTTTTTAAAATCAAATAATGGAGGTATGAATACGGTTAAGTCAACTTGTCGCCTAATATTTAAACAAGGCGATTTAAATATGACTTTTGGCTTTCGTTTAATTCTATATAAGTGAATTTATTAAAATTTACATGTATAGATGTTAATTTTTAATATTTAACACAAAACAATTAGGTTAACTCACTATATTACTTTTCTTTAACTTATTAACAACGTATCTAATTTTCGAAATTAAAAAAAAATGTGTTTTGAATTTAAATCTAAGTTTATTTTGATAATTGAATTCAACAAAATTCAGTGTCATGAATTTTTAAGTAATTCTATTTGGTTAAAGGTAATTACAGCCATTGAAAATAAGTATTTGTGAATTTATGTATGGCTAAAAATTGTGACTACTTTTTTTATATAAAATAATTAACAGGTACAAAAAGAAAAAAAAATAATTAAATAAAAGTTTTCTAAAAACTACGTTATTTAGTAAATTGAAAATGAGAAAACAATTTTAGTCGGATCTAAATTTCCCCTTTTTCATCACGTTGAACTACGTAATTAATTTGTTTTTCTTACAATTATAATAACGTAAAATTTGAATCTTTCTTAAGAACTTATTTAATTGGTATTGAATAATGCTGTCTGATTTTTCATAACATTTCAGAGCTTTCTTTAGAACTTAGAGCTTTCTTTATGTATTTACTACAGAATTATACTGTCAATTTTTTCATAACATTTCAAAGCTTTCTTTACAACCTATGTATTTAGTACAGAATAATGCTGTCTAATTTTTCATAACATTTCAAATTCTTTAGAAACTATGTATTTAACACATAATAATGCTGTCTAATTTTTCATAACATTTCAAGTTTTTGTTTACAACCTATGTATTAAGTACAGAATAATGCTGTTTAATTTTTCATAACATTTTAAATTCTTTAGAAACTATGTATTTAGTACAGAATAATACTGTCTAATTTTTCATAACATAGCATTTCAGAACTTTCTTTAGAATGTAAGTATTTAGTTCAGCGGTAGGTCAAGGGATAGAGGGTGCGCCCCACCCTCAGGGATGTCACAGGTGACTAAAAATATAAAAAGTGGTAGAAACTAAATTCACTTTTATTATTTATCGTCTAATTTATTATTAAATCTTGGCTACTACAATGGCATATATTCCAAGTAATTCATATTTAAAACTAAAACATTCTTTGCATTCACTATCAATAGTTAATTAAAAATAATACGAAAATAAAAGTTGTTAGTTATAATGCCTTTTAATAAAATTTTGAATTTTATTAGTCAGCACTTTTTGCATTTTTAGTCGCCTGTGGCAACCCAGCCCCCTCTAATAAGATGCCCAGGGTCGAATCCAAACGGTGGCTGGTTTTCGTGGTTTTCCTCTCCATGTTGCGCAAATGCAGATAAGTTTCGTAAAAAAAAAGTCATTCACGAAGGCTAGTTTGTTCCAATACTTGATCCATGAGTTCCCTTGTCTTCTGGATTGTGATCAAAATTACACGGCTACAGAGTTAAACATTAGTAGTGGTAAACCCAAAATTTGATCAGCTGTTCAACAACGGTTATAAAATAAAAATAAATAAATTATAATTTCACATTGTCTATAAATGATAAAAATAAAGACATTTTATTTAAAATTACAAAACATGCAGTTGGAAAGTTAAACTGAAATTGTGCAAAACCAATTATATAAAAGACCTCTCACACGCTAATTTATAAATATCATATTAAAAATGAGGTGAGATAGGTTCGAATCCCAGTGATGGCTGGTCGAATCGAATTCTGCATCTGTCTATCACCGACCATAGTGCTGACGTAAAATATCCTCAGTGGTAGAGGGATCATAGGTAAGGGTCCTCTTGCCAGGGGGCTAACAACCGTGGGAGGTTTTCGTGGTTTTCTTCGTCATGTAACGCAAATGCGGGTTAGTTACAGCAATAAAGTTTGCCACGAATTCAAATTTCTCACAACACCTAATCCAGGAGTTGCCTTGTCTTCTGGGTTGGCTTCAAAAGTATAAGGCTCAGAGTTGAACATTGATGGTCGTAAACTCAATATTGTATCTGCTGTACTACGTCGGTTATAAAAAAGAGCCCTAACATTTCGAATGTTTCCTTAGAACATACGTCTTTAATAAAGAACCATGCTGTCTAATTTATGACATTTCATAGCTTCCTTTACAACCTATGTATTCAAGTACAGAATAATGCTATCTAATTCTTCACTAGACAAAAAAATATATTCGGTATCCATACATAAAACCTTTTTTTCGTGATACTGCCATTGAATAAATAACCCGTAATGCCCTTGTTTACCATTTCTTTATTTACCATTTAATAGAGCCGACTATTTTTATCATTTTCGTGACAAGCGTTCGTAAAGTAATAAAACGAAAACAAAATATTGGGAATTGGTTCGTAAAAAAAAAAAAAAAAATGAAATACTCGGTGATGCAATGATTGAATCGGCAACTAAAGGTCGTATTATACGGTTAGTTGACGCTTCTGAAATTAGCTGAGTGAACTAAATTTGACTTTAACTGCTTTTTCTAGAGATATAGACATCTCCCTAGACGTCGTTCTCGGTCAACATGCATGATAAAAGAACCTCTCAAAGTCACGAATGCATTATATAAAGCAAAAATGTAAATGTTTACCTTAAAGAAAGTTATTTTATTTTATCTCTCGACAATAGAATAGATTCAAGTTGGAAGGTTTATGTTTATACCAAATTATAACCGAAACGACAGTAAACCATGTTCAACTATTAAGATCACTTTACATTTTAATTTTTTAAATTGAAATTTAATTAGAAGAAAATGAATTTTGTTTTGCCTTACTATCCAATTAATAATTTTTCTTAATATTTCATATATCCTTTTAACATAAAAATGTAAACGTTTACCTGGGCCGGGATAGCCTGGTCTGTAGGGCGCTGAGCCCATGTTCGAGAATTCGTGGGTTCGAACCCCGCCGGCCGTAGTAGTAAAGTGACTGATGCACGTTAAATCTGTCGAGTCCCAAACGTCTTCCATGTTCTCATAACAAATCAATACCTCTGGGGGTACTGGATTAGAGATCGATCGTTCTCTGACTCAGGTTAAAATTACGATCTGTGGATGAATGAAGGGATGTATGAATGGGTCCGTCCTATAAACGGGTGTGACGTATGGTGTGGCAGAAGTCGAATTCTTGACCATAGATGGCGCCACTGGAAAACAAGAACTCTCACACCCCCTCTGCCTAAACAGGCATACGCCAACAACAGCAAACGTTTACCTTAAAGAAAGTTACTTTACTCTATTTCTCTACCACAGAATAGGTTCTACAATAGAATAGTAGTAAGGTTTATTTTTCTACAAAATTATAACCGAAACTCCAGTAAACCATATTCAACTCTTTACCACTGAGGATATTTTACGTCAGCAGTAAGATCGGCGCAAGTCGGGTGCGGAATTCGAATCTACCAGCCATCGCTGGGATTCGAACCTCTGGTTCACATCATTGGAAGGTAAACGCTCTATCTGGACCAATAATCTTTATAAATAAGTTTTTCGCAGGAAGTTTATGCAGCATATTTTTATGTCGAAAACCTTGGACATAAAAGTCGGAGTAACAGCGTACAAAAAAAAGAAACTCCAGATTATAATTATATAGATATCCTATATGAGAGTAAGGCGAGCTTCATTTGAAAAGCAATCCGAATGTTGTTTCCGGGGTTGGAGAACACAGCGAGCAGAGGTGAACTCCTTAACTCATTACATTTCCACTGTTATTCTCCCAAAAATCAGATTCACACTGCTCATTTTTTGTTCACCCTTTTTAGTCACCTTTTTTAGTTAGTTTATCACTTTTCATTCTATAAAATGACGCAAACTTCACTTAAGAAGTAATTCAAAATAAATTTCAAAACAAAATTTGTAGAAGTAATTTAACAATTTTGATTATTAATTCTTTTGAAAATATCGAACCAATAAAAATCTTAAAATTATTCATTATTATTCGATAAGAAACCAATTTTTCACTTTTTGTATCGGCATTGCATAATTATACATCCATAAAAAATTAATGAACTGTAAGAGGTTTTGTTTTTAACCTCGGCTGAGATATTTGTTCTGACAATATATTATTTCTTCTTCTACGAAAATCCTTCTTCCTCTTCAGGAGCGCAACAGCCCTTTGCAGACCTTGGCTGCCTCAACAGCACGCCTTCTCCAGCTCCCTCTGTCCATGGCAACTCCCCTCCAGTTCTTAAGTTTTAGGACTTTGAGGTCGTTTTCGGTGTCGTTGAGCCATCGAGTAGGTGGTCTACCTCTAGAGCGGGACCCCTGAGGGTTCTTGAAGGTGGCAATTTTTACAGGGCTATCTTCAGAGCCTCTCCATATATGTCCGAGCCATCTTAGTCGGTTGCTTCGGATTATCTGCATAATTTGAGGATATTTATAGAGCTCATAAAGTTCAAAGTTGTACCGTGTTCGCCAACATCCCCCCTCTGGTATGGCACCAAAGATAGTTCTAAGTATCTTTCTTTCAAACGTTTCCATCGGGCGTTGGACGTCAAGGTTTAAAGTCCAGGTTTCGTTTCCGTATAGCAAGACAGGCAGAATGAGTGTCTTATATAATTTTAGTTTTGTTTTTCGGCTAATAAAATTCGATCTTAGTTGACTTTTTAGTCCAAAAAAGCATTTGTTGGCCATATTGATTCTATTGTCAAATACGAAAATCCTTAAAAAGTTTTATTTCTGCTTATTTATTTTGCCAATACCTATACTCTGAAGTTAGAGAGATTTATTATCAATATTTTTTTTTCTTTCTAAATATATTTAATTTAAAAACAATCCTAGAGCTATTTTGATCAAAATTAGTTCTTTTTAAATATATTCTGAATTTTTTTTCAAACAATTTTTTTTTTTTTCAAATGCGGAATAAAGAGATATAATGAAGATTTTTAAAAAAAACTATTAAATGTTTAACACAAATTAAAAAGTAAAAAATTTTCTTTATCAAATACACTGATTAAGATTTAAAAAAAAAATCAAGTAATAACAGTGTGGATTTTTTCTACCAAAACTAATCCGTACAAAATTCACAACATAAATCATAATCAACTCAAATCAATTATTGCTCTTCTAAGTTACATAAATACTTAAAATACTTTTCAGAATGAAAACTCTCGTAAGTTGTAGAAAAAAATTCCCCAATCTTCATAGATAATTTTTTTAAAAATAATTTTACAAACTAAAGAAATCAAAACAAAAACATTATGCAACTTGTAAAATTTATTTTCATGCTGCAAATTAGTTTTGCACTATTTTGCTAATTTTACGACAAGATATACAGTAACTAGCCAAATTATTAGACATAAGATTCTATGCAAAATCTTAATTATCAGGTGATATTACAAGGGGTGGTCAAATGAAAAGGTGCGAAACGACGTAAAAACGTAACAGTTAAATATTTGCATATTCCGCCATGGGAGAACGTAGCGAGACATCTCTGGATACGATTGGAGTCTCTGACTGGGATCGGAGCATGCGTGGGAGCCCGCATGCGCAGGAGAGAGCAGAGGCTCTTATCAAAAGTGGCGTCCAAACAATGCGGCAGTCCGTATGAGGAACAGAAACTCGAGCACAGAAAAACCATTAACTCTTATGTATACTGTGAGACACACCGACGCCTACGCAGGTCCATCAAGAACAAAAGACCGGGGCTGATCACGGAGGGTGTGGTTCTGCTCCATGATAACGCGCGTCCACACGTCTCCAGAGTCACACACATGGAACGGGCCAAGTTCGAGTGGGAGACGTTGAACCATCCGCCCTACAGTCCGGATATGTCGCCCTGCTATTTCCACGTGTTTGGTCCACTGAAGAAACACCTGAAAGGGAAGCGCTTCAACTCGGACGGCGTACTCAAGGACGCTGTGAAGGATTGGGTCTCGTCGCGGCCGCAGGAATTCTGGGAACAAGGAATCCTGTGGCCTGTTCATCAGTGGGATCGTTGTGCTCAGGCCTATGGTGTATATTTTGAATAAAGTCTACATTTGTACCCACCGTGTCGTTTCGTACCTTTTCATTTGATCACCCCTTGTATGATATTACAGCTCTATTGTTTTTGCGTGACTGTTTGCACTTGCTTACGTTTGTGTATTAATTGGTTAATAAATACAAATAGAAAGCAAAAAAAATCTCTTGAATAAAAACCCATTTCATGCCTGTTTAAATATAAAAGTATTGCCTATAAATTCGTGCAAAGCATGTCATTATAAAAAAATTACAGTGCGTCTCATAACTTGATCTAATTAATACAATATAATAATGCAATGCGTGATGTAATAAATATTCTATATTTATATAATATATCGTCTAATTTATCCAATCGTCGAATTTATATTACATATCGCCTTATTCAGTCAATTGTTACGCGAACGTAAGCAAGTGCAAACCGGTTTCAGCCACATTAAAAAGAATAAAGCTGTATAAGTAGCACCTGATAATTAAGATTTTACATAAAGTCTTATAATGCGTTTAATAACTTGACCAGTTACTGTATAAGATGCAAGAAACAGCTCAGTTTACGGAACATCTCCCCCCCCATATTTATTCTAAACTTTGAAAAGAGGTCCAAAATCGATTCATTTTAAGAAATTCCACATAAACATATATCATTCAGGTATTTAAATTCGGGTAAATATGCTTCGGAAATGTTTGGAGAGAATGATGGCTCGGAATTATTTTGAGACAGTTTTTCCATCCTCAAAATGATTAGATTTTTATTTAAATTTAAAAATTTAAATTTTCTTTGGAAACGAGCGAGTGGAGTAGAATTTGATTCAATTTATACTCCCACATTTTTAGTTTTTGTTGCAAGCTAAACTGGTGTACTTCGTCTTATTTTGTGGATTAGTTGTGCTTCTTTCTTAAAAAAAGAAAGAAAAAAGTAGTGCTTTTGCTGAAAAAAATAAACGAGCCACAATTTTAGTACTTAAAACTCAAAGCTAAAGTTTGTCTTTATTTTTGCTATCTAAACTATCTTGCTTAAATAATATTTTATAAAACAGCAGAGTGCTTAAATATTTAAAATGTGTATCTAACCATGAATATAGTGTTATTTTTTATTAAATAACCAATTGTGTGGTTCTTCCTCTCTATGAAGAAAAACCGTAAGAAATTACAAGATAATACAAGACTTGAGCACACATCTAAAATTTTCAAGATTCCATAATCGTGATATTGAAAAAATGTTTAATATATATATATAAGTTCAAAATGAAGAATAAAACAAAGAAAAATGAAAGACATATGGAAAAAAAAGGGGGGAATAATAAGTAAAAAAATAACAAGCAACAGTTTATATAAAAAAAAAGGAAGAAATTTTATTTAAAAGACCGGAAAAAAAGATATAATTATTGTTTTTCGTTTTTCTTAACTTATATTATATATATATATATATCAACGTACAATTCATGAAAATCTTTTCAACACGCACTGATTATACTTCAAAATTTTAAAGAATACTTTTAAATCATTAAATACTCATAAAATAACTTTAATGTATCTTAATACCGAAAATAATGGCGAATACTTTACACTAAAGTGGTGTAATGAAGAATGTACATTTTACGCTATTTGGTGTAAAGTAGCTGCCATAGTTTTTAGTTTTCAGTAACACTAAAATGTAAAATAACAATTTCGCGAAGAATCAATAATTTAGGGTGCAACATTGATGCTTAAAATAAAATTACATTTAATTAATTAACGTAGTTCTACGTTAATTCATGAACGTAGAACAGATAGAATATTGCGACAAATTCGAATAACAAAACCAAAGTGAATAGAAATTAAATATTAAAAAACTATTCAATTGAAATGCCTTTACGTATAAATTCAAATACTCTCGATATCTCGAAAACCTTGTAATGTCAAAAAAATAAAAACTTTTTCCCATGGCATTATATATATCCACTTCATGTTAATTTGAATTCCAAGATCTAAGAGTTTCTTCTCAAAAACTTGTTATGTCTAATTTTTTTCGAACGATCAATTGAATCTTTCGAATCTTTAGCACACAGTAAACCCTTTATATTTAAGGCATAATTATTTTTTAGTCTTACTATTGCAGATTGGAATTTAGTCTTATGTTTTATTTCGACTTACAGTCAATTATCATTACATACACATAATTATTAGTAGTCATTCTTATGTTTCATGACTCTACTCTTTAGAGTAATATTTTAGAATATATTTTTCTACTTTTTTTGGAACATATTTAGTTCTGAACTTATTATTTCGAAAACTCGCAATCTTGAGATTTTTTTAGCGTCCCTTCAACTTTGAGATATCGATTGCATAATTAATTATCCCTATTGCACAGCTGGAAAGATACTATTTTGCTATACGATACACAGCTATTTTGTAAGAAAATTTTTGTTTTTGTCCGTGAATAGCATCAAGATAACAAATTCACACCTTTTTTTATTCAATTGTAAACAATCTCCTGACGATAATGTACAAAATTTGAACTTATTAAAGGTTTGCCATAGAAAATACCATAGAACATTCCTATGGAGTTTTCATAGATTTATATATTGTCGTAGTATGTATGTGGCAAAAAGTTTCTTAAGGCTGGTGTTTTCGACAGTGAAAATATTTCACTAATGGTGTGAATGCGCGTGAGATAAGGGTAAGCGTTTTTTATATTTTATATCCGTTGAATGGCCGACCCAGTTTTGGGTTTACGACTACTAATGCTCAACTCAGTAGCCGTGTAATTTCGAACTAATCCAGAAAACAAGGAAACTCCTGAATCAGAGGTATGATTTGTTATGGGAACATGGAGGACTTTGAGACTCGATAGATTTAACGTGCATCAGTCACCATTTACTGAGTCTTCGGCCGGCGGGGAACGAACCAAAGACCTCTTGGACATGGGCCCAGTGCCCTACCAACCAGGCTACCCCGGCCCTTAAGGGTAAGCGTTTCCATTATTAGTGTTTAGGTTTAATTACACCCTTTGAAGAGCATAAAAACGCTCCATTGACCATTAATTTGGAAATAAAGTTTTCCGTAACTGGATTTTTTGCGTGGTTCAACGTTAATTTCAGAGCATGTGTAGCGCCATCTACGGTAAGAGCTTTATGTTTTCATATTTTGAGTGGCATCAGTCTCAATTGTAAATAGAACAGAGATGAGCGGTAGAAATAACTTGTCTGAAAGAAAATGTTAATAGTTAGATGTTTTGTATATATGTAAATAGATCTTTATTAAATCGCCTACCAAATGAAACTTCTTGATCTTCTACTTCCTTCAGCCCTCTCATATTTATTTCTGTCGGTTCTTGTATCCGACAGCATGTAAGCGAGCGGCAGGTAACACAAATCTTAAAATTAAGAGGACATTTTTAAAAATGTAAAGAAATTCCAATTTCTGTCCTATTAAAATGGTGTGACTGTGTTCATTGGAATTAATCTAAGATATGAATTAAAACTTGCACTAGAAATGAAAAATTACAAAAACGTGAAGGAAAAAAAAAATGAAACTGAAAGATTTGTATGAAAATAAAGAACGACAACTCAATATCGTACCAATCAGCGGTTGCTTATTTGAGAATTAACTGCAACTGTGCTAACGCTAATGGAGATAAAAAAAAAAAACTTTCTCTAAGAAAGAAATCCCGTAAAGGCTAAATTATTTCACCCTAAGTAACAGCGAAAAAAAATCCACACTTATATTTTCTTCGCTTTTAGATTTATAAGTCATGAATTTTAACGATGTTTACATAGCATTTGAAAAATATAAAGATGTTTTGAATAACAATGGTGAATCAACGAAATATTTAAATGAGAATAGCATAATTTAACAAAAATTAGATAAGGGGCAATTTCACAATTTTTATGTTTTCATTCTGTGAAAAATATTGCAACTCAAACAAATGCATTTCGTATGTAAACATTGTAAATAGGCATTTCCTTGTTGCTATATTTCTCAATAATGAAAAATAAATTTGAAATAAAACTCTCACTCATAAACGTCAGATTTGACAGCATAAAGAACGGATTCAACTATGTTAACTGTGAAGCCCAAGAACCGGGTACGGTTATACTTTACGAAACTTAATAGATAGAGTATAATAAACCGATAGAATTTAAAAGTTCGTCGGAGTTTAACTACTAGTTTGAAGATGAGTTTTATCATTCATTTTTTATTATTTTTATAATTGAGTTTATGCACATTCCTTCAGTCCTTCGGTTATTTGTTTAATTTCAATTCTACAATGCGCATTTTTAATTTACTAGGAGGCTCTGCCCCCTGTTCGTCTTGCTCACCATCCCCCGTGGTTGCCTTTTATTCATTATCATTCATCATTAGTTTTTAAAAGTCGGCAAAAGAGATCTTTTTGTTTAAAAAATACTTACATATGGGTGATTCTTTGGAAACATGACAATTCGGAACAAAAAATTTCTTCAAATTTAAAGTCTTCAAAATAATCTAATATTTTTTTGTATACTTATTTAGTTACATTTATTAATATCCTACAGACAGCAGTGTAGTTTATTGACATTTGCTGAAGAAAAAAAATAAAAGAGAAGTTCACCAAATTTTTAATGCCAAGAAAATGACATATTTGCTTAGAAGTTTAAAAAACAGTCATTTTAAGCTAATAGTAAGTAAATCAATTTTGCGTTAGAGGGACCATGAGTTGCTTAAATTAATTCTTTTATCCACTGTGGAAAGAATCAAAAATGTTTTTGTTGCTGATATGTACAGAATAAAATTGTGTATAATAATCAATCATTAAATAAAAAAAAATAACTTTGATTGCATTCAAGTATATTACAATCTTACATAAACTTGGTATTAGGTTAATATTTGCTTTCTCTCTTTACATTCAACTGTTTAAAAAAATTTTCTGGTAACTGTTTGAATGTCCTGGCATTTATAAGCCAGGATAATGACAATTTGCCATTATATAGCATTTAACTTCACTTTAATTTAACATTTCGGCCTAAGATGTTTACATTCCGCAGAACACAACAGGATTTCTTGAAATAACTCAGCTAAATCTATGTAGTTTATGTTATTAATGATTTCAAGAAGACAGGAAAATGACAACATAAAAACCTACTCACATTGAAACATTTTTTGAAATAGGTTTTGAACCAGAAAGTTGGTACTTTATTCATGCAATAAGACATGTTCAGATAGGACGGTATTCTAATCAATCTATAAGCATAAGATATTGATTGCTGGCGCTATCTATTTTGGTTATAAATCACTAAACAAAAGTAGCCAGGAAAATAACAGATTTTCATGTGACAAACAAATTATTGATAGAAAAAATTATTTTCAACATAGTTTTTGTAAATAATACCCTCTGCATATATTCTAGAAATGCTTAAAACGGTTGAGATAAAAGAAATTTGATATTGAAAAATTTATGGGATGTTTTGAGGCTAGTTATTATTGGAAATATTGTTTGTCACATACCAGGAAAATGGCATTTTGAAATTCAATTAAATTTTTTAAATGTACAAAACAGCCAATGCTAGTACAAGGTCATTTTAAAATATTAACAGCAATGGTATTTACTAAAATTAAAAAAAAAGTTCTTTTAGTATTATAGTATTAGATCTTGAAGCAAGAGACGGTCATATTTCGTGAGAATCACCCATATACATTTATGTATGTACAATTTGTAAAGATGTTAATCGTAACTAAATAAAAGGACACCTGGAATTGAAAATAAAAAAAAAATAAAAAAATAACAAATTTAGGAATTACAAATTGTGCGACACGATAAGAAATACTAAATAGGAAGTAATTTTACTAGGTAATTGCTCGCTTGTTTGTTTCTATTGCCACTTGCCAATGCGCCAGAAAGCGTGCATGAAAAACCAAGTTAATTTAAGGCCGAGGATGAGTTTCTTGCTTTCCAGTGGCGCCATCTAGGGCTAAGAATAATATTTCAGCCACACACGTACATCACAGTTGTTTTACAAGGCGGCCACATTCATACATCCATTCATTCATCCACAGATTGTAATTTTGACCTGAAGCAGAGAACGATCAATCTCCAATTCAGTTCCACCAGAGGTATAATTTGTTGTGGGAACTTGGAGGACTTTGTGACCCCGATGACCAGTCACCATTCAATAAACCGAGTTTCTTCGGCAAGGTGGGATTTGAACTCTTGTTCTCACAAACAAGAGTTCAACATCCTATCAACCAGGTTATCCATTATACCCCATGAATATTCCATAGGATTCATATCGAGTGATCTAGGTGACCCAATGTTTCATTGAAATTGTCCAGAATGTTCATCAAATCAGTCGAGAACAATAAAGGCCCGGAGACATGGTGCATTGTCATCCATAAGGTACATGAAATCCATGAATGGCTCCAAGTCGTCTCCAAGTGTAGCCGAACACAACCATATCCAGCCAATGATCGGCGCAATCAGATCATAGGATTCAGCCCATACATTAAAAAGCAATCGGATCATAGGATCCAGTTCATGCCATTAAAAAGCAATCGGATCATACGATCCAGTTCACGCGATGAAAAGGCAATCGGATCATTGGATCCTGTCCAAGCAGCTCTTATCATTACAGAGCTACCACCAGATTGCACAGAGCCTTGTTGACAATTTGTGTCCATTGCTTCGTGGAGTCTGAGCCACGCTCGAACTCCCTTATTAGCTCTGACCAGCTGAAATCATGACTCATCTAAAAAAGCTAAATTTTTTCCATCGTCTAATCAATGTGGTCACAAGTCCAGGAGATGCGCTGGACATCATGTCCAGCGTGTCTCCTATAATAGGTACTCCAGTCGGTCTCCTGCTGTCATAACCCATTACAGCCGAATTTCGCTGCACTGCCATAACGGACTGCCGCTGCACTGCCATATGTCACTTCCCTCATTGATGCTTGTGGTTATTTTACGCAATGTTACTTATCTGTAAACACTGACAATTATATGCACACGTGGGCAGTCTTGGTCATTAAGCGCAAGGGGTCGACCACTACGTTGTCCAAGGCGGGAGGAAATCCTGCCACTACACTACCTGCTTATACATTTTGTACGCCGTACTACTGTCGTCTGCACATTTGCATACATGACTTTTATCACTTCAGTGCGTGTCTTGAGCACTTAAGATTTATTAATATTGAAAGATGCTGAATGTTAATACAGATGAGCATTAATACGATTATATAATAATCGAATTAATACTCATAATAAATGCACATTTATTTAATAAACTTTTTTTTTATGTTGAATTTAATACACATATCTATGCTTGGCATACAAAATAAATTCTTTTAAGCTAATAGAAACTACTTAGAGGCTTTCCTACAATTTATCAATGAATTCTTTTTCATTGTTTGAAAAGTGTATTTTTTATAGCAGGTCATAATTTTCTTACTAAAATATTTACTCAGATATCTGTTAGTTTTGAGGTCAGAGCAGCTGCTGAAAAGACTTTTTTAAAAAGAAAAAAACAAAAACAACCTAGACTTAGTGTGTTTTCATCAGTATCGCCATCTGCTGACGAAATCTGTCACTAAAATCAAAATTTGATCCAAATAAAAACTTTCTTTTTTAGAAGAATGCAGTAAACGTTTATCTCTTAATGTTTATTTTTAATCGATTGCTTTTAAATTTGTTTTCTTTTTTGGATCCCGCTCATAATACATATAACGAGTATTAAAAAAGCCGTTTTTAAATTGCTATCAATTTCAAAGTTATTCCAAATTTTACATTTTCAAACGAATAAATATTCACAAGAAGCAAAAACAGAACAGTTAATTTGAACTCTTCAGTGNCATTGTGTTAGAAAGAGTGTTTTCCGTTAATATTACTGTTTACTTTTTGTGTTCGTATAATACCCGTTCCAGATTTTCTTAAGGTTTTCATTGCATATCTTTATTGTTTTTGATTTACATTTTAAAATTTAAAAAAAAAAATAACTGTGCCTAAACCAAATCCATTTAGATGATTCTCAAAATTAAACAATGCTGTGATGGAGTTGATCGCTATTACTAATATTATATTGGTAGTTAAAGTATCATCATTGATTTTTGGCCGTTACAGAAGCATCCTAATTTGGTTGTAAAAAAATTATAACTGTCTCAAAGAAAATAAATAAAATCGTTTAAGTAAAAATGTGATTGATTAAGCAAATATTAGTATATTAAAAAAAGAAATGGCCATACTTAAAATATAAAAAATAATAAAGAAAATAAGTCCATTAAAAAGGGATCAAAATGTCATTTTTCACATCGAGAATTTTGATTGGGAATAATATTCAAATGTTGGGACTGGGAGGCCTAAAAGGGCAAATCCAGTCGCCACAAATTTGAAATTGAAATTGAAGGAATTGGTTCCCAACGGACAACAGAAGCTTGGAGAAGAGATCCAAGGTTGGCGAATTATCGAAATATAACATAGCCAAAATAAAGCCAAACTCTTCATAAGCAAATATTAGGTTTGAAAATACTTTGGCGATCGCTAATCGCCAACAAGACTGTAAGAATTATAATAACCATGTAACTGAAACATATTTGCGATAAGAAATTAATAATGAAGAATTATAAATAGGTTTTTGTTTTCGATTAGGCATGGCAGCGAATTAATGAGTCTGCATTAGTATTGAAATAAAAAGATAGTCATAAAAGTTAGTCAAAAAGTTTTTTTATAAAAAGAACGATAAGAAAAGAATAAAATATTTTATGTTCGTCATTTAATAAAAAATAACTAATTAATTCAATTTAAATATAATTTAATTAACATTAATTTAAAAAAAATAAGTTTAAGTAATTAAAGAAATTTTAAAACTTGGAAATATGTAATGCATGTACATCGCAAACGCCATTTCCAAATATAATACATTTCATTCATAACTTTCATTAACTCATAGTGGTTAAATAACAGCGAGTAACTTTACTTAATGAATTAAAAAATATTTAATACATATTATTTTGGAATTAAAATTAGTTTAAATATTCTACTTCAATTTAAATCAATTTCTAAAAACCACATCAAAGCAATTAAACAAACTTTAACAATATAAAACTGAAACTGCAGAAGATAAAATGTTAGAATCGTTGTAATTAAATTCATTTGAAACTTTTATGCTTAATTCGTAGCTGACATTTTTTTCTGAGTTTATGTTTTTAAATTAAAATTTTCACAATATTTAACTTTCATTAATATTCATACTTTGTTTTAAGAAGAAAAATAATCCGGTTAATTATTTCGGCTTATTTATTATAGAACTCATTATTAATCATTTAACCATTTAATTCTAAATGTATAGATATCGTCTAATATTTGCTGAACCATTTCTAAAAAAAAATACAAGAGGGAAAGAATATTTCTTTTGAGATTGGTATAAAATATTACAGAAATCAGCAATTTTCAATCAGCAAAATTGGTTAATATAGTCAATTCTTTCTTTTATTAAAACCTTCTGATGTCTTGAATATCACAAAACATCAAACAGAATCAAATGAACTGAACATTATTTTTTAATAATTTCTATAAAAATTAGTACACACAATTACTATTTTTAAATGAACAACGTGTGCCTGTTATTTAAAGAAGATGATAAATTTTATCAAAAGAGAATGATTACCGAGCAAAATTATTGCCTCAAAAATTCCATTTCCACATCTTTTCATAGTAACATAACAGGGAACGAAATTGCTGACTCAATAGCAAAATCGACAAACAATTTATCGAACAGTCCACTGACTTATTCTGATGTAAAAAAATCAATTCAAAATACACTAAATTCACAATGGCAAAACTGTTATAAGAATGAAATTAATAACAAACTACACGCCATTAAACCTTACATACAGCCTTATAAACAATTAAACATCAGTCGAAAACTTAATGTGCTTTCAAACCGCTTACATATTGGCCACACACGAATAACTCAATAACACATTTTTCTAAATGAACCAAAACTAGAATGCACCAATTATAAAGACCTTTAACACGTAGAATGCCATGGGGGTCACCGGTGACCTGCTCTGAGTTTGTTCGCAGCGCCGCCGGGGGACACCGGTGACAAGATTATTAGAAGCACATAATGCGAGTAAATTTAAAATTTGTTTTGTATTATAATCGTTACTAAAATTATTTGAAGAAATTAATGCAATATAGAACACACAAAATTCAAAATAAAAAATAATATTTTTAAAAACCACGTTTTTGTAGNACTTAAATTATTTGAAGAAATTAATGCAATATAGAACGCACAAAAATAGTTTTATTTATATACACAGAGATGACAATCAATTTTTTCGGGACAGAGAATAAATATTTGCCAGTGGTAGTTTATTGATTGTGATTCGTGGTATAATAAATTAAATTTAGAAGATTTTTACCCACCACTATTTCTAAACAATTTGTAGGCTTATATAATTCACCACTTTTTTAAGATATGTCATGCTAAACCTTTTAAAAAACTAGAAAATCTGTCTAATATTTGCAAATTTAGTTTGTAGCCATTTACCGTTTGGTCAGACGGGAAACCCATGTAAAATTAGCGTGGCATTCAACGTGTTAACTGTAATACATATTTTAACAGAGTGCAGCAAATTTAAAAACCAGAGACTACGCCATTTTGGAAGCTTCCATCCGTCATTATTTTCACTATTTAGAGATAATCCTTAATCTAAGATTTTCTTACACCTTAAGGACATTGGCATTTATGCATCTATCTAATTTTTAAACCAAAACAGAATTGTAAACCTGGTTGTTAAATATCTACCTAGTTGGAAGCGCGATATAGCCAAAACTGGCTGTTGCGCCAGAAACTCAAATCAAAATCATAGTTTAAACTTATTTTTATTGTTCTCAAAATAAAAATAAAAAAACTTTTTAAAAAAAAAAAATATTTTTTTAATTTTACGATCCATCGTCATGTTTAGAATTTCTTTTAGAACATATCTTTTATTTCGATCTTGCTAAAGTAAAACCTTTTACAAATTGTGCAAAGGCAAAGAAACTAAATAAAACGGAACACAAGTTTTCCATTCAATGAATGCTCTAATCTTCATTTACATATACGAGTCAGGAATGACAAGATTTAAAAGTTCATTTCTTCTGCTCAGCTCTTAAATATTTTCTTTCGTACTTTGTTCATTTAAAAAGCAAATATCATTCATTTTACTTTGAGAAGTGGAATTTAAAAAAAAAAGAAAATTCCAAACATTTAAATTGTTGGCAATGATAGTTTCTAATAAAGAATTCAAAGTAAAGATAGATAAAGCAGAAAAAAGTTGTTGAGAGGAATATTAAGTTGTAGTTTTAAAACTTGATATGAGTTAGGAAGAGGAATAAATCTTATTTAATGCAGTAGACGTAGAAGTTATATCCAGAATAATTCAATCTGTGAAAATAAAATAAAAATCACGGTGATTCTTGTTAGACCGAAACAAATTGTTTTATTTAAACTGTTCGTAAATATAGTCTGTTAAGAAAGGTAAACTGAAAAATAAACTTAGAAAAATTGAGGAAGATTTCAACAAACTAACGTTGTAGTTTTCTTATTTATTATGCAGCAAACTTAACCGCTTTTCTGAGTTCCCGAGTTAACTCGGGTATGTATATATTGCAAATATTTATTATCCCGAATAAACTCGGGCATAGCAGAATTCGTTAATGCGTTTTGTTTTATCACGTTTTTATTCGGCCGTAAGCATTGTTATTTGTGGAACTGCAGACGTGTTTTGCACAATTGTATATACCAGGGGTGGCGCAAGCTCCTTAAAAGTCGAGCCATTTTTCAAAATTTGAATTTTTTCGCGAACCGCAATTAAATACGTATTTAAAAGGTACGCAAAAAAGATATTAAAATTTTTTTACAGAAATTATATTTATTGAAAACATATAAGTAAAAGTACAAAATATGTGTATTGAATTTAAATATTAAGAATTAAATACATTTATTTTACTTCTCCTGATAATTCTTTAAAATTTTGTGAATAATTGGTGACAGCACTTCTGAGTTATTCTTTGAGATGCTGGTTAGTTAATTCTGATCTGTGCTTGGATTTCACGAATTTTAAAGTGGAATAAAATGATTCACATAAGTACGTTGTTCCCAATATTGAAATAATTCGACAAACAACCTTTTTTAATTCAGGATACTTCGATTCTGGTACAAATATCCAAAATTTAGTTATCGACGTCGACTTGTATTTTAATTGTAGAGCTTGATCTTCTTGCATCTCTATTAATTCTTCTCCAGATGCTTTTTGGGTCATAATTATATTGGAAATGGAAAACTTACCTTGAATTATGTTAATTTCAAATGGATTCAGAAAAAAAAATCAAGAGATGATTTAAAATATTTCAAGTCTTGAAATCTATTTTGGAATTCCGTCAATATTCCTTCAAGCCTTTTTATATACTCGTTGAGTTTTTCTTGTTTAATATTGGAACAAATTTTTTTAATACGAGGAAAATATCAAAATGTTTTATTTTTAATGTACTTTTGAAAAAAATTGTAATTTAGTTTGAAAACTAAATATACACTGTGAGAGGTCAGATATTATTTTATCCTTCCCCTGCAATTGTAAATTCTGTCTTTGCCAGTAATATTTGTCGTCAGTAATTTAAAAGACATTTTGAAACACATACGAAGCGATAATAATTTAATTTTTTAAAATATAATAGCACAAAAATGAAAAGGGAACTCGGGTGCATTTATCGAGAGCCACAAATAATCCTTCAAAGAGCCGCTTGTGGCTCGCGAGCCGCAGGTTGGCCACCCCTGGTATATACGATGGTTGATAAATTTACATAGAAAAAGGAGAAAAAAAAATGGCTATCGCGAGAGAAAGAAATGCAGATGATTTTTCAGATTATGAAGATGTGAACATATACAAAGACTAATATTTAACATTTTTAATTTGCCCGAGATAATTTGGGATAGTAAACTGACGGTAAATTAAATATTTTTTTATAGATAAAAAAATTAAAATTTCAACTTAGAACTTGTGTATTATGTCTTGTTTTAGTTCCTTGTTCTTATTAATGAAATAAAAAAAAATAAGTTGATTTTTTACATTTTTTTTCTTTGAAAAAATTGGTAAGGAAAGCAGTTAATCAAGGTGATAATGTAAAGTTTTCTTAAATTGACAGAGAAATGTTAAAATTAATTATTAATATCAACTATTAATTTGTCAGATAGGGATCAACCCGTTTTACACCAGATATTAGCTTATTTATAATAATAATTAAAAAAAAGAAAGCTATAAATAAAAATTAACTAAATTAAATGTAGCTTTAATTTTTATATTCACTACATGCAACGATGATAATTTAATTCTTTTAATAGGGAAGGCAAGTATTATTTAATTAAATGGTATAAAAAAATTAAAAATGATGATAGATGAAATTAAAATGATCACTTTCTCCTTTATCAAACAAATGTTTAGCTACTTTTAAAACCTAGTTTTAAATAAAAAATTACGTTTTTCCCTTGGCATTATAAATTTACTTAATGTTTACTTGAATTCACATGTCAACAAATTCCTTCTCAAAACCTTGTTGTGGCAATTTTTTTTTCAAAACAGAAATAGATTTTTTTTTTCGAAACCGAAATTGAATTTTTTCCTCGAAAAATCACAATGTAAATTCATTGTAAACCTATTCTTTCCTATTTAATGCATGATTATTTTCGTCTTAAATTTAAAAATAAAATTATCATTGTTGTATTTAGACTAGTATAGTCAACTATCATTGCAATCTAATTGATTGATGGTAGCTATTCTTATGTTTCATGACTTTACTTTTTCGAATTATATTTTAGAATATTTTTTCTAATTTTTAGAACATATTTAGTTCTGAACTTGTTATCTCGAAAACTCGCTATCTCGAATTTTTTTTAGCGTCCCTTCAACTTTGAGATATCGAGAGCACACTATAATTAATATTTCGCAATATTTTTATGAGAAAATTTATTATAGCAAGAAATATCCAAAAATATTTTTTATCTTAAACTGCTCAAAACGTTAAACGACTCGCATTTTCCGCACGCCTAGAAAATAGATCATGTCTATTTTAAATCAAATTCTGATCCAAAATAATAAATAACATTGAGCTCGTATTCCTTCATTTTTGTAACAAGGCACGCAAACCTACCGTAAAATCGCATTTTCCATATTTATGGAAAAATCGTAGAGAACAGTTTGTAGATCGATTTGAAAACTCCTTCCACATGGAGTACGCGTTTTGCAATGGTTGAAAAATTGCATATGTCAGTGGGTGCGAAAGGCAACCATTCATATTTTACGTGTAATAACTGATCTAACTCGGTGGAGGGGACCTCGAACATATTCCATACAAATAAACTTCTTCCCTCAAGGAAAAATTTCAGTTTAAAACATTTTTTTATTCCTATTTTTCTGCATAAGCGTTACCAAGATGGTATTTAAAGTTCAAAAAGAACTACTTTACCGCATTGTGAGAAAGTTATTATTCACAAAATGATAAATTTGACTTCAGATATACTGGTATAGAATTGAAAAATGATATGGTTTAAAAATAAATGTACTTTCGGTTATTTTATTTTAAGAGATTAACGAAATTTTAGTTCAGAAATGGATAAAACAATACAGAAACAAAAGAAACTTATTACCCAGTGGCAAAATGGGTCTTGTTTTGGGTTTCATGGCGTGCGCAACTTATTGGAACGTCATCACACTTTTCAACTGTGTTCAAGAGTAATAGCAAACACTGCGCATGCGTCGTCATTGCATGCGTTGCTATGGCGACCGCTGCTGGTTTTTATTTTTATTTTCACTAGCAGGCATTTTTAATGTATATTCAACATCAATACGACAAACATCAATATGGAGACAATTTTTGCAACCCATGATTTGAAATGTTTAATGGAGTCCATCCAGAAAGAAAAAGCATTTGACCAATGGATAACCAGTAATCGTAATAAGGCGATCACAACTTTTTCCTTTATTATTATTATTTAATTTTGGGATTTCCGTTCATTTAAACTTGAAATTAAAAACATATTCCGAAAATAATAACATGAACAATGATATGAACAATAAAAAAATGATTTGAACAATGGCTTGACTAAAAGTTTTAAATTCAGAAAATGTTTTTATGAAATACGTGATATAGTATATGATATAGCTGAATTTATTATTTTTTTTTAGTTGTTTTTGGTGAATATGTTATGGGTAGGCTTGAAAATCATAAACAATAGTAAGGCAAAAATAAAAATGATATGGTAAATTAAAAAGCAACGCAATGAGCAAAACGGGTTCATAAGGACGGTGATCTTCGCAAAAGTACCTTTATCAGTGCCCCGGAATAGAAATAGCAAAGAGGAAGATTAAAAGGTACTGTTCTCCAAAAACGGTAAAAATCAAACAAGCTGAAAAATTAAGCAAGCTGGTATGATAAAATGCCACGGACTGTTAATTGATCTAGAAATTTAAGCAAGATGGCGTGAAAATAATACAGACTGTTAGTTTATCATGAAATATTTACAAGTTAGAATGCTAAATACTACGGCATGTCATTATTTATGAAGTCAAATCAAGCTGGTACGATAAATATCAAGAACTTTTTGCTGACCATTAAATGTACGCAATCTGTAAAGGTAAATACCACGAACCTTTCGCTGACAATGGAATTTAACACTGAACATACCATAACCGGACAAATGACCGTTTAAGAACTTTGCCATCGAAAATGCGCTTATCATCTTATCGTTTTTGCACATTTGACTTTTTCTAACAATTATATACAGTTAATATTCTATTATTATGTTTTTTTGTGTATTTTGTTGGTTTCGAATAATACTTGTCGTATAACTATTTCTACCAGAAACGGATATTTGACCGGGAGAGCAATTTATTGCTTTGCAACGTTATCGGATCAGAAATGACGATGCGTGTTCAACGTATTGCATTCGATGAGTTGCACATTTCTGCAAAGACCGTCGCGTAGTGAATTCAATCAGAATAACTGTGAATTCAAATTACAAGAAAGTACCTCAATTTTCAGATTGGCATTTTTGTGTCAGAAAAAGTGACAAAAACTAAATGTTTTGGTAAGTAGCTTATATTTTATTTTGATAGTTTAAATTCATTTCTAACTGTTAGAGTTTAACCAGAAAAATGCCGAAACAATCAAGACAGGTCAAGTTCTTACTAGAAATAATATTAATTATAAGAATAATTATAAGAATTACAGAAATACTATTAATTTAAAGAAATATGTTTGCGGAAAATGCACAATGGAAACTTCCTGTATGTAAAAAATGCGTTGAGCAATGAATTAAAAATTCGTATTCTTTGTGTTTGCAATACATAAAAATTGGTAATATACAATTTTGCTTAATTATACAGTCAATTCGCTATAACTCGATGTACGATAACTCGAATATTACTATAACTCGATTTTTTTATGACCTTCTCCTATATGTGGCTNAATAAGCATTAATTAAATAATCCGACAATATTTTGTAAGTCCAAAACCGAAACTAACGGTAAGTCGAACTTCCTATATGTCGAAGTTTTTCGTCAGTCCTATCAGATTCGAGTTATCGCGAATTCACTGTAATACAGTTTTTTTTAGTTTATTTCCTTCCTAACATCCATATTTCATACGATCAATGAAGAAACATAAAGTCCAATCATTTGACCAGCTATAGTAGAAATAGGTATAGATTAAGTGTTGGTATGTTTAGTGTTAAGAAAGCTGATTTTAAGTAAGCTGTTATGATAAATACCAACATTGATATCTGAGTAATGCATACATGTCACAAATTAATAAATCTCAACATCATAATGCTTATTCTAATAATAAATATTACTTCAGCGAAAAACATAAGTTAGTGAAATTAAACATGCAATGAATAAAAAAAAGAACAATCAGTTAGAAAAAGAAGAACGAAGCTTAAGCAAAAGAAAAAAACAAAAAACGTTATTTTGATGCCAAAAGAAGTATTCGAAACAGTTTCAGATTAAACTAATATCATGTTCTTCAGACACTTGAGCTTTGCTTTTTATTTTCATTTTCTTTGTTCGCTTTTTGGTTTCAAACACTTCTACTAAGTTCCGAAGAAACAGTTTCATCAGTCCAATTATTAGTTTTTCAATGAAGAAGTATCGAAACATTCATTGTTGTTTTTCGATATTGGATTTCCTTAGATAAGGAGTAAAAAGTTTAATCTTCTTCTTCTTTTTCAATCGGAAGCAAGTAAGCAAATTCTCAACTTTGCTCAACTTGGAATTGGGTTTATTTTTCGTTCTCTTCTGCGTATTAAGTCATTTAAGACTGAATGTGCTGAACAGCTTTTTTAAAACATTGTTTGAAGTTATGATCAATGCAATGTCGCGAATTCTACCGATCTGAACTTAGTACTTGTTTCTGTGAATGACGGAAATTGGTGGTAGTTGACTTTCACCGGCGAATGTTGACAATCACTTAGTTTCTTTGGTAAATATTCGAAATATATACTAGGTCTAGCTAAGTGCCAATGCTCTATCTACACTTGCCCGGTATGCCCTACATTAATGCTTTTTTAAGGTTTAGTGCCACGGACCAGTATGCTTTTAACTGGTACTCCGAACACTGATGCTTCTCTTAATCTATTCACAGCAGATATTAAAATATGGAATAAATATAATATTATCAACGAATAAATATAATATTATCAACAAATAAATATAATATTATCAACGTAGTATGCCTTATATTATCTAGGTACGCTCTAGTAGGTATATTACGACGCTCTAGTATGCGTTATAATGGATGAATATTGTATAAGTGTTTGTTATTTTAATTTATGACAGTAGTTGAACAGCCAACTCAATATTTCGGGATTACGACAGTTAATGTTCAACTCCGTAGCCTTGTAATTTCAAACCTAATCCAGAAGACAAAGGATCAAGTATTGGGAGAAATTTGCTTCTGTGAAGGAATTTTTGATGAAACTAACCTGCATTTGCGTTACATGACGAGAAAAAAAAACACGAAAACCTCCCACGACTGTTAGCCTGATGGCATGAGGATCCAAACCCATGATACGCCTACCATTGAGGATATTTCACGTCAGCACAGTGTTCGGTGCAAGCCGGATGCAGAATTCGTATCAACCAGCCTTTGCTGGGATTCGAACACGATTCACCTCATTAAAAGGCGAACGCTCTATCCACCGAGACATCATGGTTCAAGTTATTGACGTTTATGAAATAATAGGACAGTGTAGTCTGCGTTATACAGTATCAAATTGGGGTTCTCAATTTTAAGGGATGAGTTCCCCACCGTAATACGCACTTCTAGAATCGGTTCGTAAATTAATAATTAAATGAAAAAAAAAGTGTTATCGAAATATGACCAATCACTGTAGAGGAAGGCTAGTGTAATGTTCAGTAAGAAAAGTTTAATTGGGGAAAGGGAAACAGATAGGAGAAGGAGAAGAAAGAAGATTGTTACCTTCAACTTTCCTTCTTCAACACCTTCAACATCCAACTACACTTGTTTTGATGTTTACTACATTCGCCCTAATGTTTTGGGATTTGTCAGAATTTTCGTTTTTTTATATTTAAAAACTAATTTGAGACCTCCAATTTGATACTCTTATGTGTTCCTTTTCAATAAAGATTATAAAAAATACATATTAAGAGTTTATTTTACAAAACACCTTATATATATAAATTTTTTATGATTGTTATTTCAACGATATTGTATTAATAATTATTCTCGTCATATTTTACCCGTATTTTAATGAAAAATTCATTATTTATATTGCGGAAACTTTCTCTTAAAGCAGAGTTGAAAATATTTGATATAATTTTATTTTTTCGTGTATTATAAAGATTTATTACAAAATATAACTGATCTATTTTAGGACAAATAGTTTTTTTTTTTAAAACATAAAACATTTCGTAGTTTGCGATTATGTAATGGCTGCCTATACACATATAATTCAAATGAAAAATTTTTTATAACTTAGAAAAATTCATTAGTTATTAATATAGTATTTAATAAACTATGTTTTCAGTTTCATCTAGTGCCTATCGTTGCGTTGAACTTTATACAATTTTATTCATTTCTGTTTTTAAAAAAACAGAAGAAAAGGTAAACAACCTTGATTAGATTACCAAATCTCATCTAGCGTGATGATTTTTCATAAAAGATTTAGGATCGTTGGCCGAATAAAAAATCATGGGGCGTCTTAACAAAGGAATTTACTAAGAGTAACGACTAGATAAAATAGTGTAGAATGCTTTCAGAATGTTTTACATCATTCCATAAAAGGCAGTGTGTATATAAATGTCAACTACAGGGGTTGGACAAAATAACGGAAACACTTTTATGCTAACACATTTTTTGATATTTCTCAAAAAAATCATTTTATAAATTTAGAAGTGTTTAGGGAATACGATTTCTCATTCATATCAATGAAGTTTAAGGATCTTAAAGTTTCGATTGACCGGTAATAAATTACAAATGGAAAAAAATGTTTAACACCCTATGCCAAAAAATGAAGCAATAGGTTTGTACAATAGGTTTGTAACTTGTGACAGTTATTTTGGTTATTAAATAATAATTTGGTCATTAAATACTGCAATAATTATGTGAGCAAGACCTTTAAGCAGTTTTTAAAAACGCTACGCACCATGTTATAGCATAGATATTAAAATGTTTACATTGTAGTGAAGGTCATGCAAGTGGTATTTTCAAATCATTTGTCTCTGATACCGCAATCTATCAGTTTTTATATGACAACATGCTTTTTTTTGTAAACATCAGCAATTCATTACTCTGGTGCATAAATAGAATAATCATATGTAATCAGCGATATTTTTTGAGTAATTTTCACGAATAATGATGGGATGATTCAACACATGTATAAATCTCTTAAAGCAATGTATGATTAGCTGTTTTTGAAGGCATGCATATATAACAACTTGCGAAATGCGATGTTTATATTTCACGAAACGAGTCTAGCCACAGCTATTGACGTTTTATAGACGTTGTTTAGAACGCATTATGAATGATTCCCATTTCCTTCGAATGAAGGTACACTTTGTTATTATAAGTTTCCCAAATGGAAACAGTTTGTGCTCAGCAAATATTTACTAAAGTTCTTATTTTAAGTATGAGATTAATGATTGCAATAAATAAATAAATAAGAATGATAAACAAATGCCAGCAAAATTTACAAACGTCCAGTTAATATTTTGGTTGGAATGGTTTGACACAAAGCAAAGAACATCATTGCTTTATGTTTCTTCGCGCCATCTGTTGGTGAACTTTATAACTAATTTTGAAATTTCAAGAAAGGAAATTATCTTTCTAAACAAGATGAAGCAAAACTATAAATATTTATATCAATCGCTTTTTCTTTTTAATATTTCTTAAATTGTTAGAAATTTTGGTTTAGTAACTGTCAAGTGTAGTAATTTATGTTACAAAAAATATAAATGTAAGCTTAAAAAATATTTAGATCTCTTTTGCATCATATTTCTCACAAACTAGCGGTTATTTATTTCATTATTATTCAACGACATTTTTATTTGCCGAAGTTTTGATCACTTTCTGACTAGCTATAAAACTCATTTATCTACTGGGGTTCCATGCGAGTTGACGATACAGGTTTCAACAGGTTTCTGACAACTACAAGTATAGTTTATTGCCGTATTAACAACAATGAGAATTTAATAACGATATTGACAACTTTAATATTAGCTGCAGAGCTTAAATTTAAACTTAATTAACGATAAGATTCAAGTACACTATCCCCAACAGATATGGAATTAAAATTAAGTAATAAAATAACAACAAATATACATCTTTCTGTTGGTCGCAAGAAGAGAAAAAAGTATTTTATTTTTATATCATCTAACACAAAAAAAGGATGCATAACTTTCATAATAGATTGCCGCGTATCAAAAGTCATGCACCCAGCTTTTTTTTCATTTTAAATCTATATACAATAAAATGTTCCTCCCATTTGAGAAGCGTTTATTTTATTTTTATTTGAAAATGTACTTATGTTATTTAGTTTTTGCCCTTGCAGATTCATTTATTATATATAGATACCAATTAATACTTTTGTAACAGTAATTAATTTAAATAAAACGCTTCTGATTAATTAAAATTAATTTATTGATTAAAAGCTAATGAAATCTGCAGGCTTTTATCAGCGTATATTCTCATTAAAAATGTATGGAGTGGCATTAAGCTTTTAATCACCTTTCAGGTTTTTTTTTATGAAATTTTTTCATTGATTGAAATTAAATTAACGGAAAGTTCTTTTATCAGAATAAATCTCTCCAATTAGAAAAGCATTAGGAGAAGCGATACAGAGTTGAGATATGTTCAGTTACAACTGAGTATCGATCAAGACAATGCATTTATCAATCTATCAAAACGTTTTTATTCATTTTAGAAACGTATTATTTACAGCATTTTTCCAAGTGTATGGGTTATTTTGAATCTCAGTGTTCCTATAAAAGTTTTAGTTTGGATTGTTTTTTCTAGTTAAACAGTTTAAATATTTTACAAATTTCTATAAGGCATTCTTCTTACTAGGTATAGTTAAACACAGCATAAAAATAAGGTCTTCTGTTCATTTCAGTCCTTGGTTCAATCACAGCACAAAACTTTCTCTCTCTATTTTCTACACGTTTCTCTACACGCTCTATCTCTATCTATCTAACATTTCCGAGCCGTAGTGGCTCGGAAATGTTAGATAGAGATAGAGCGTGTGCCTTCCAATGATGTAAACCGGGTTCGAATCTCAGCGATGGTTGATCGATTCTAATTCCTCACCCGGCTCGCACCGACCATAATGATGACGTAAAATATCCTCAGTGGTAGACGGATCGTGGGTTAGAGTCCCTTGCCATCAGCCTGACCATGGGAGGTTATCCTCTCCATGTAACGCAAATGCGGGTTAATTCCATCAAAAATTCCTACACGAGGGCAAAATTCTCACAATACTTGATCCCATTGACTTCCGGATTGGGTTCAAAATTACAAGGCTACAGAGTTGAACATTATTAGTCATAAACCCAAATATTGGGTCTACTGTTTAACAAAGGTTATAAAATAAAATAAAACTAAGGTTTCTTGTTTAATCCAGATAATGATTTAATCCTAGCAACAAGATAAGGTTTACTGTTTAATCCAGATAGTGGTTCAATAAGGTTTCTGGTTTATTCAAGTTCATTGCACAATCTAAAACCAAAATTAAGTTAAATTAATGAATGTTTTTTTCAAACAACTAAAAACCAAATACTTTTACTGAACTTAGAAAATTTGTTTTTCGGTATCATAAACTAACCGAGGTGATATTTTTATCTAAAATAACTAAACAGCCTCGTTAAATAGTTTTCGAATAAATTTAAACCAAAATTTGCATTTCATAACAAATTTCCTCTCGGTGATCCAATAAAAGTTGTAGTTTGGATTGTTTTGTCTAGTAAACAGTCTAAATGTTTCACAAATTTCTACAAGGCTTTCTTTTCCTTAACTAGATATTATGATTCAACCCAGCACTAAAATAAGGATTTCTGTTCATTTTAGTCTTTGGTTCAATCCTAGCACCAAATTAAGGTTTATTGTTTAATCCAGATAATGGTTCAATCCTAGCACCAAGCTAAGGTTTCCTGTTTAATCCAGATAATGGCTCAATCCTAGCACCAAAATAAGGTTTCCTGTTTAATCTAGATAATGATTCATCCCGAGAACCAAAATAAGGTTTATTGTTTAATCCAGATAATAGTTCAATCCTAGCACCAAAATAAGGTTCCCTGTTTAATCTAGATAATGGTTCAATCCTAGCACCAAAATAAGGCTTATTGTTTAATCCAGATAATGGTTCAATAAGGTTTCATGTTTATGCAAGGACAGGTTTATTATTTTTTTTTTCAAACAACTAAAAACCGAATACTTTCTCTGAATTTAAAAAAGCTGTTTTTTGATATCATAAATTGACCAAAGCGATATTTTTTTTAAATCTAAAATAACCAAAAAGCCTTCTTGTTAAATAGTTTTAGCATAAATTTAAATCGAAACTTACATTTCGTAACCAAATTTGACAGTAATCAAAAAATGTAAAATTTCGAATCGCGTTTCTAGAAATAAACTATTCAAGAAACTAAAGAGTTACGAAAACAGCAACAATTTTCTAAACTAATTCCAGCTTTCGGCAAAAGTAACGAAAACTCGAACTGTCTGCCCACTTAAATGTCGACTGAAATTGTTAGTAATACGACAAACATCGATCTGATTTAGAGTATCTTAGTTTAGACTTTATCGATTGTTTAAAAGTCACTTTGATCCTTTGAACATTGAGACACTTTAATTTGACACTTTTATAGTCTTTTTTATTTGGAAAAAGCTATATTTTTAGAAATTGAAAGTAAGTTAAATTTCCCTACAGACATGACAGTAAAATATTTATGCATTAAAAAATTATTTATAAATTTATGTATTTTTTCGTCTGTCGCACCCTTCTTAATATTTTAATTGATTAACTTTCAGTGATAACTTAAATAATTACAGAATAAGTTTAAATTATTTTTTCAGTTTTTTAATTAGATTTTTATGGTGCCTACGAAAAAAAATCTTTTTTCTTTAAACTGTTATACAATTTAAGAGGAAATATGAAGCTTGAGATATTTTAAATGTTTTTCATAAATAATTAGTTTTGAGCCGTGATGGCTTCAGGAGATAGAGCGTTCGCCTTCCAATGAGGTTCGAATCCCAGTGAAGACTGGTTGATACGAATTCCGCACCCGGCTTCCACCGACCTCAGTCCTGACGTAAAATATACTCAGTGGTAGACGGATCATAGGTTAGAGTCACCTTACCGTTTGTGGTTTTCCTCTCCATGTAACGTAAATGCGGGTTAGTTCCATCATAAAGTCCTTCACGAAGGCAAATTTCTCCAAATACTTAATTCAGGAGTTCCCTTGTCTTCTGGATTGGGTTCAAAATCATAAAGCTACGGAGTTGAACATAAGTAGATGTAAACTCGAAAAATTGGGTTATTATCCAAATTATTATCCAAATACTTAATTCAGGAGTTCCCTTGTCTTCTGGATTGGGTTCAAAATTATAAAGCTACGGAGTTGAACATAAGTAGGTGTAAACTCGAAAAATTGGGTCGGTTGTTTAACAATGGGTATAAAAATTAGTTTTAATAATTTTCTCAGGAAATTATCAACGCAAAAGAGTTATGAATTAAAAATATTATTGTGTATTGAAGGAATAACACAAGAAACTGAAGCAAAAGAATTTCACAACTGCTTTCATTTAATTTAAGCTGTTTTCATTTACTCAAAAATTATGATTAAATCAGTTCATCGTATTGTGAAGTTAGACATTTTTATTTTCATTAGAAATCATTCAGTAAATGGAAATGATAAGTATGAATTTCATACNATAATATCAACGAATAAATACGGATCATGGGCTAGAGTCACCTTTCCGTCAGTCTAACCGTTTGTGGTTTTCCTCTCAATGTAACGTAAATGCGGGTTAGTTCCATCAAAATGTCCTTCACGAAGGCAAATTTCTCCAAATACTTAATTCAGGAGTTCCCTTGTCTTCTGGATTGGGTTCAAAATTATAAAGCTACGGAGTTGAACATAAGTAGGTGTAAACCCGAAAAATTGGGTCGGTTGTTTAACAATGGGTATAAAAAAATAGTTTTAATAATTTAATCAGGAAATGATCAACGCAAAAGAGTTATGGATTAAAAATATTATTGTGTATTGTATGAATAACACAAGAAAATGAAGCAAAAGAATTTCACAACTGCTTTCATTTAATTTAAGCTGTTTTCATTTACTTCAAAAATTATAATTATATCAGTTCATCGTATTGTGAAGTTAGACATTTTTATTTATATTAGAAATCATTCAGTAAATGGAAATAAGTATGAATTTCATACTATGCACTGTAAAATATTCCAGATCAAATTACGGTAAAAAGAACTGGCACTCAGCGTACCGGCACTTTTCACCATAAACAAAGTTACTTTACAAAGTTAATAGTTTGATTTTTATTAATCAAATAATAATTGAACTCAAAAAACGGTGTATATTCATGACTCTCTAAGCACTTGTGAGTAGATTATTTTAACTTTCACTCAAAAATAATAACAATCACAAATTTTCTCTTCAATTTTAAAATTTAGCATTCGCATGGTTATTAACAATGTCAAATAATAATGTTTTTTTGTTATTGTTTAATATAATAATAACAATCACAAATTTTTCTCTATAATTTTTAAATTTAGCATTCTTATGTTTATTAACAATGTGAAATAATAATGTTCTTTTATTATTATTATTTAATATAATACTAACAATAATAAAGACAATAATAATAACAATCACAAATTTTCTGTTTAATTTATAAATTTAGCATTATGTTTATTAACAATGTCAACTAACAATGTTCTTTTATTATTGTTTGAATTCTGACAAAAAAATATACCAAATCAGTAATAACATGGCAGAATGAATTACATTTTCAATTTTTTTCCAAATAATAACGTAATTTTAAACTTATAGGTAATTTATGCCCCTTTTAAGAGTATTTCAGGTAGGAAAAGTAATTACAAAATAATAGTTATTGCCAAATATGTGAAGAGCAATTTCATTTCTTTCATTAAATTATCCATATTTTGTGAAAGTAAGTTATTACATTTTGTGGACTGCTCTTCGAGAAGACTGCACTTCGTAAGCTGGAAGTTATATTTTATTCAACCGGAACTAGTAATTACAAAAAAGTTGGGAATAAATACAAAATGATTTATTATTAACCATCACTAATTAAAGAATCAGTTAACATTTATAATAATCTTGTTATTCTATATAATATGTGACGCTTAATCCTTTAAAAATCTAAATATTTAAAAAAGAAAACAAATTAAGTTTACATTTTAAAAAAAATTCTGTAACGCTTAATGATTTGAAATATCACGCAATAATCTGTGACTGATCTTGTGACTATTTTTATCACATATATCTAAATATAGAATCATTTAACATTTATGACAATCTTGTTATTTTACATAATATCAATTGCTTAATCCTTTAAAAATCATAATTTTAAAAGGATTAAGCTTAAAGGAAGTCTAATTTTAAAAGAAAATTGTTTTTATAATTCATATACACTGTATGAATTATAAAAACATGAAAAACCTTCGTTGTCGCGTGCAGTTTATTATACTAAAGATCGTATTTCAAAACATAAAAGGACACTAATAAGTTTATATTACGAAGCCAAACAATAATAAACCTTTTTTTCACATATTTACATCATCCCATATGCAGCTATTAATAATTCATTAACTACCATGTTTTTATAATTCATATACACTGTATTCACTACTCATATATTAGTGTATTGTGCTAATGATTGCATTTCAAAATATGAAAGAACAGTACTAATAAGTTTATATTACGAAGCTAAACATTTAAAAAAACCTTTTTTTCACATATTTAACCTCATCCAATATGCATATATTAATAATTCATTAACGTCCATGTTTTTATAATTCATATACACTGTCTACATTCCATTCACTAATTATTAATAATGAAAACTTGCAAGAGCAGCCAATTACTAGGCTAAATTAGAACCCAGAATGCATATTCATAAGCTTCAAAATGAGACTCATAAGCCAACTTGGAAAAAGATTCCTGTCGATTAAATTTGTTTCAGGTATCTGCAAGATTATTACTTCCTCTTCCACGTGCCTTTCAGTTACGAAAAATGGCGATGAATTTTCCAAAAAGGTGATTAAGCAACTTTCGGAACGACGCATATCAGAATAATAGCAACAGTTTTGGTTTAACAGCCATCTTGTTAACGAAATCCATGTGAGGATGAAAGTTTGCGGATGATGTTCTTTATTAAAGAATTTTTTAATTTTACTGCAGATTGAATGGATGTTTTTTTTAGTTCTTGCATAAAATGTGATAGTTGTCGCGGAAACACGCAAAAATACAATTTCAAAACTCTTCTCACTTAGTTGAAGTATTTGATTTGGAATGGAGAATGAAAATTTTCATGATTTTAAATTATTTCGTCATTAGGAATTTTAAATAGGCAGTACTTTACACATTAAGAACTTTTTTTTAAGTATGTGCTTAAGAAGTGTAAATTTATGAAACGAAACTTCTTCGATTGGCATTTTAATACATCAGTTACTGTGAATGAACGAAATTGGTGGTCGTTGACTTCCACCTGTGNACTTTTACTGCAGATTGAATGGATGTTTTTTTCAGTTCTTGCATAAAATGTGATAGTTGTCGCGGAAACACGCAAAAATACAATTTCAAAACTCTTTTCACTTAGTTGAAGTATTTGATTTGGAATGGAGAATGTAAATTTTCATGATTTTAAATTATTTCGTCATTAGGAATTTTAAATAGGCAGTACTTTACACATTAAGAACTTTTTTTTTAAGTATGTGCTTAAGAAGTGTAAGTGGTCTCGTCTTAAATTTATGAAACGAAACTTCTTCGATTTACATTTTAATACATCAGTTACTGTGAATGACCAAAATAGGTGGTCGTTGACTTCCACCTGTGAATGTTGACAATCACATAACTTTGGTAAATGTCCAAAATATATATTAGGTCTAGTTAACAGGGTGCGTAGCCTAATCTTTCAACAAAAAATAAGCACCTTTTAAGTACTTTTTAAGCACTCTCATAATTAGTTTCTGACAAAGAACTCGTTTCTTGACTATATTAGCCGTTATAAAATGATCGGGAGATTTTTCGGTTTTTAAAAATGAGGGTGGAAATGAAGCCTGAAATAGAGAATATCTTGCGAAATGCAGCAGAGTTACACGTGCGAGTGCTAGAATCTCACCCAACTCAGCTCAGTAGACATTCCACACGCGGACTCGCAAGTATTTCATCAAGCCTGTAAAATGATTGCCGCTTTCATACGCTATGGACCGACGTAAGGCCGAAATGAATTGTGGTTGAATGAAACGTGAAAATGTTGAACAGAACAATGTGAAAAGCACGCTTTTGCATATTAAGTGCCGAAAATCGACAGGGTAAAGAAGGGAAAAAAATCAAGCACTTTTTAAAAGCACCCCATGTAAAAAGCACCTTTAAGGGATTTTAAAAAAACGAAAATTCGAAAGAAGCACCTTTAAGCACTTTTTAAAAACGCTACGCACCATGAGTTAAGTGCCACTGCCCGGTATGCCCTACAATGTAGGGCCTACATCAATGTTTTTTTAAGGTCAAGTCTTTTAAGGCCTAATCTATCCTCAGCAGATATTAAAAATATCGAATAAATTAATATCAAATGGGATTTAGCAAACATTTCAGACATTCGCCAAAGCGACTATGTGATTGTTTTTCATTGAAGGAATATATACAACGACTATCAGTGTTCGGGAAAACTATATTTTCTTTGTAGTTAACTACAACTTTATTTTCAAATGCAGTGACTAACAACTTTTTTTCGAAAAATAGTCACTACTTCCCTATTTTTTAGAAGATAAATTTAACTGGTGAACTTATATTTCCCCAACATTCAAAATGATTTTCGAAAAAAATAATTGGCTTGGTTAAATATGGGGAGATATTAAGAAGTTTTTATTCATGTTTACACGAAATTGTTTTTATTCTAAAAAGCACTTTTTACGATCAAGGTCTTTTAACTTTCAAAACTCTATTCTTTTCTCTACAGTGATTTAAGAAATGGTTGAAAATTATCAATTATTTGTGATTTAAGCGATCGATTCTTTTCTTATATCCTCCAAGATATAATGTGCAGTGAGGAAAATAAAAAACAAACCAGCCTGTGAAACTTTTGATCTAATTATACTCACGTTCTAATTAATTTATGCAGACGATATTTTTTAAGTTACGAAAACAGACACAAAAACGTACTTTATAGTTCCTGTTAAATCGAATTTTAAAAAAGTCAGACAATTAAAATTAGATTTCTCAGGAACAGCTAGACCGATTTCGCATTGATTTTTCCGAGCATCAGACGTAGATCTTAATAACGCTCGGCCACTGAGGCATTCTCACTGCGAACGTTGACGGGCCCGCGAAGGATTTGCACCAATCAGATTCGAATTTTTTTTTTTTTGCGTTTGAACTTTGTTTCCTTATTTACCTAACGTTAAAAGTAGTTGCCAGGAATCGCTATACATTATTGTTTTTTTTTTCTTGTATCGCGCTACTTCTTTTGAAAAGTAGCGCGCCAAACTATAAACTACGGAAAAAGTCGGGACTACATACAGTAGTTTCGCTACTTGTAGCGCGCTACTTTCGACCACTGATTGCAAGCTACTACGAATAAGATAGAAGAACCCTATGTGAAAAACGGAGAGGAAACAAATGATTCCGTAGTTCAGTGTTTCCCAAAGTCTAGTACACGTACCCCCAGGGGTACGGGAACAGTTTAGCGGGGGTACGCGTTCTTATGCGAAATATCTTGCAACAAACGAAAATTCAAAAAAATTTCATTTAAAAACAAAGCTAGCCATGAAAATTTACTATCACGTATTTTTCTAATGGTTTTTTTTTTTTACAGAGTTAACAGTTAATAATTAGTGGTGTCAACAACCAGTTGCGATTTTTAACTTTTTTATAGTAAAAAATACATTCATTTTTTTATTAGTGGTACACAGCGTTACGAAAACTTTAGAAAGGGTACACAAAAGTCATAAGTTTGGGAAACATTGCCATAGAGAAGCCAAAAAATTCATCCTGAAAAAATCGCGACATCGAGAAAGAGTAAGCAAAACAAAGGATTCTCCTATGAAGGCAAAAATCGTATCACACCGATATAGAAACTATTATGTCCTACAAGAAATTCAAAATATTACTGAGATTTTTTTTCCCCTCCTATTATCTCTCAGCGTGTTTTTCTACTATTTATAGTTGCAAACTGGAAAATATTTTCTAACCTTTTAAAGTGAAAAGCTACAATGTCAAGTTATTGAACAGTAAGAAAAAAAATATGACAGTTTACCAGGGTAGGCATATTGTCTGAAAGAAACTTATTTTGTTTGGAGGAAATCTATTTTTGTCAGAACACTGGAAAAAAGCTGGAAGAATATAGACAAAACGGAAAAAACTAGACGAAATGGAATAAACTAAAAACGGTCAACACTGTTGTTTAGCTATAAGTATTATAAGAAACGGTTACATTTTAACAAATTAAATTTAATATAGTCAGGTCAATAATCATTTATTTCTCTAATAATTTAGTTATGCTTGTGAAATTATTTAAAAATTCTTGAGAATAAAGATCTATATATTGAATAAATAATCAAAAAGAAAGCAATGAATGAAAAAAAAATTGTACTAGTATTTTCAATTAAACTTTTTTTTGATTTAAAATAAAAGTGAATTCAGCAACAAAGAAATATGCTTCGCTGATAACCGTTCGCAACTTTTATACCCGTTCTTTTTTATTTCTGCGCAAACTGTTATTCAGCAAATTTTATTTACGTTCAAAATAAGCATACACCAAAACCACGTTCTGAATTAGACTTGATTCTTCACACTTTCGAAATAATTAGTAGTCTTTCTTTGGTTAATAGGTTTTCAATTGATGATGATGAACTTAATTCATAAAATCGGAGCCCGGTAAAGAATTATATTCTATCCTAGTTTCACAATATTTAGATAACACTTGAAAAACCAGTGTCCAATTTTCGGAAGAATTAGCCAAAATGAGTAATCACCAGTGAATTTTCAAAACACTTAATCTGAAAATAAAAAATTATTAAATGCAATTTAAAAAGAAAATTAGTCACAGAGTGAACATCAAAAATTTTTTTTTTTGGATCGCAAAATTGTTATTTTCAATCATAATAAGATAGGTGAGATCACTCAAATTTGCAGTTGATAATGCGCAATCAAAGTAATCGACTTTAATCATGAACAGTGTGAACGAATTAGTTGTCGAATTTATTTTTAAATGCACTAAAACCAAGTTCTAAAATAGACATGATTCTTCAATTTTTCAAAATAGTTAGTAGGCTTCCTTTGGTAAATAGGTTTTCAATTGATGATGATGAACTTAATTCATAAAATCGGGACTAGGTTGAGAATTATAAGCCTGTTTTCGGAATATTTAGATAACACTTGAAAAACCAGTGTCCAATTTTCGGAAGAATTAGCCAAAATGAGTAATCATCAGTAAATTTTCGAAACATTCAATCTGAAAATGAAAAATTATTAAATACAATTTAAAAAGAAAATTAGTCACAGAGTGAACAACATCATCATTTCTTTTGATCGCAAAATTGTTATTTTCAATCATAAAAAGATAGGTCAGATCACTCAAATTTGCAGTTGATAATGCGTAATCAGAGTAATCGGTTTTAATCATGAATAGCGTGAACGAATTAATTGTCAAATTCATATTGAAATGCATCTGGAATAAACTTAGAAATACAAGCGGTAAATTAATATTAACATAAATTGTAATATATAAAAAAAAATGGGTATTTTAGTCGCATGAATTTTAATAGCACTCTATACAACACGAGCAGTGGTAATAAGTAGAGCACTACAAATAGTGAAACTACTACTTTTTTTCGTAATTTGTAGTGTTTTTTAAAGTTAGTTTAAAAACGGAACACGGTTCTAACGCTACTAATTTTTCAAATGGGTGCAAATCTGCGCAGGTTCATCAATGGATACAATGAAAATGCAGCTGAACGTTAACGGGAATTACGCATCTAGACTCGCGTCCAACTAATATTAAAACTAGTCATTACGAAAAATAGATAATTAATCACTTCAAGTCACACTTTTAACATGTGACTGCACACTTCGGAAACATTGATGTTATTTAAAAAGAAAGGAACGTATTTTCGATGTGCACTTTTAGAAATTTCTCGGAAAAAAATGATTCAATAACAATTTAATGAATGGTTATTTTACCTTATTTAATCAAAGCAGTCAAATAACCGTAAATAAAAGGGTAATCAAACTGTTAAGTTTGAAAAACACGGTTTATTAACTGCTTTCACCTGATACGGTTAAACAACCAGAATTTTATCGCACCCACTAGAACCACCTAATGAAGTAACTTTAGTTCTTTGCAACTGCGTACATATCATAGGCTTATCTTTAAATCTCAGGACCGGCAGAACTGGAGTTCGAGTCCTAGTGTTGACACCACAGTATTTCCTCCATTCCCTTCAACACATGAAGAATTTCAAGTGTCTGGCACCAGGGCCGGATTAACCTATAGGCACACTAGGCACGTGCCTAGGGCCTACGAAATTCAGGGGCCTACGAAAAACTTGGGAGAAAAAAATTTATTGACCAAAATAATTTAGCTTTAAAAACAACAAGTGTATTTTGCACAAAATTATGAAGATACAAATAAAAATATAATATTTTTCGGTAATAAATTATTTTGCAGAATCTTATGATCTAATATATTACTTTTTTGCGATTTTTGGATTCAACGAAATCTTGTATTATGCTGTCGAATTCCAAACTACGCAAAATGTCGTATTCAATAGACATAAGTGCGAGCGATGCCAAACGATCTTGATTCATTGTTGAACGCAAATAATTTTTTATCAATTTTAATCTGGAGAAAGATCTTTCTCCTTCTGCATTTGATCCAAGAATCGACAAATATATTCTTAATGCAATGTGAACGTTAGGAAAAGTATTCACAAGTTTATCTTTAATTTGAGCCTTCAACATTTCTTGTGCAGATTTATGTTCATACAAATTTGAAAATAGTAAAAATTCATCTACAAAGTTTTCCTCTAAATCGGATGAATAAATTTTCACCAAATTTTGCGCTTTTAGTTTAATCTCAGATTCTGACTAATTATTGTGAACAAGAAAACCGAAATTATCGTACAAATCACTGTAAGCTTTACGCCTTTTAGTCATTTAGTCATTGTAAATTATTGTATTTAGTCATTGTAAATTACGCCTTTTAGTCATTGTAAATTAAAATCCATATTAATAAAAATGTAAAAAAAAATATGCAAGAAAATTTTAGCATATATTTTGAAAAAAGGGGAGGAGGGGGGGGGAGGGCCCAAAAACGGCTATGCCTAGGCTCTGTCTGGCACTCTTCAATGCCCATTACCTTACGAAACGCCAAGCTCCTATGTCTTGTTAAATAATAAATTTTTTTTACGCTTTTGAAAAATGCTAGTTGTAAATGGTTAAAAAACTGTGTAGTTTTGTGTTCACGGTTTTATAACCATACTTTTTGTAAATGCTTTCAAAAACCATAAAGAAAAAAAAAGCGCTCCTTATAGTAAACTTTACGGTTAATCCGATGGTGCCAGTCATTTTATCATAATTTTAGAATGAAAATTTTTGCAGTGTGCTTAATTCTTTTGAGGAATGAAAAGAGCATTAAACAATTAAAAAAAATTGCAAGTGTTTGATAATTTCGCATTAAATACTCGCTGACGAAAGAGGCATAAAAAGTTGAATATTAAATAAACAAATTCGAAAAAATTTTTAGAGTAACAAATTGTCTGATCTAAACATGAATAAATATTTGTAAAAAAAATCTTCATGTTTAATGTACGACAATTTTTTATTCCAAACTATTTTGAAAATTTGTGCAAATTAATTCTTCCATCAAAGTTCGGGTCCTTAAAGTAGTAAAGTAGTGTTAGTCACTACATTTAAAAAAAAATAGTTCTTGTTAACTATATTTGTAACGATGTAGTTGTAGTTAAATACATTTGTACCAATGCGGTTGTAGTTAACTACATTTGTAACAATGTAGTTGTACAAAATACTAAATAATACTACAAAAAATAATATAATTCTTCCGACCACTGAACACGAGTACAGAATTTCTCAAGTCATTAATTATTTTAAACCTACTTTTTCATCTTTTTTTAAGAAAACTGACACTTAATACCACACAATGTTCTAAGTCAATAATGGGAATGAAACAAGACGGAAAACAATTAATTAAAAATAAAGATTTATTTCTCAGTTTAAATGCTTTTCGAGTCAGTAAATTAATTATTAACGGAGGAATTTTTTTCCTAGTATTTAAAGGAGCGGGCTACGTACCATAACAAAAAATAAATAAACACTAATATTAAGGAACAATAAGATGAATTTGGAGAACAAAAATTCCCGTTTACTTTTTTTTTCATCTTTGTAATAATAAGTCATTTGCAGCCATTAGCCTGGATAAGAGCGCCATTTATTTGAAAGATAACAAAAAAATGGCGCAGTTATACCACTCCAAATTTTTTTTGTTGTTCCTGGCTAATTTAATGGAAGAACTACTGTTATTCTAGAAAAATGTTTGAGTTATGTTAAAGGATTTTTAATAATGTTTTAACGGCAAGACATTACTCATACCTTGTTTTATTTACCAACATTTTATGAGGAAAAAAATTGTGACATAAAACAGAGAACAACATACGGTTTATTTCGTGAATTTTAATTCGTTTATTTCTTGGATATTGAAAAAAGGAATTTTTTTTTTCCAACGAAGTTATCGCAAATAAAATAATTAAATTCTAAAGAAAAATGTTTTAGACTTTTATGTGAGAAAACTGTTTGTTTATACATTTACGACTTTTAGACATTTTAAAAGCCAACGGATATTCTTAACTTAAATTATTCATATCAATTTAATTAACGTTTTTAGAGTTCGGAAAAAATATCTAAGTAAATTTCTTTCATACTTGATACTTCTTTTGTAAATAATATTCAATTCGATTCAATATATTACTTATTAGAACGCATGAATTTATTGCGTCGGGACAAAGTAAATATAACTGAAAATAGTTTACTTATTGAAAATCATAATGTGATATTATGTATAATTTTTCCTCCTTTTCCCTTCTTNTTTTTGTTGCCATAGAATTATAGCATAAGCAATTATTAAGGGAAAAAAACCAAAAACCTAATCTGGAAAATTTTAATGGAAATTTGGTGTCTTTAGGCCTAAAATTTTCAGGTTTCTTGACACACTGAGAAAAAAAGAATGGTCAACACTACAAGAATAAGACAAAATTTAACGTGTTTCAGGCTCTGTGAAAGCATCAAAAAGCTTGATAATTTTTATGGTGTATCAAGATAATTTAAATGAATAATTATTTATTTAAATTTTTGTTGCCATAGAATTATAGCATAAGCAATTATTAAGGGAAAAAAACCAAAAACCTAATCTGGAAAATTTTAATGGAAATTTGGTGTCTTTAGGCCTAAAATTTTCAGGTTTCTTGACACACTGAGAAAAAAAGAATGGTCAACACTACAAGAATAAGACAAAATTTAACGTGTTTCAGGCTCTGTGAAAGCATCAAAAAGCTTGATAATTTTTATGGTGTATCAAGATAATTTAAATGAATAATTATTTATTTAAATTCTTGTTGCCATAGAATTATAGCATAAGCAATTATTAAGGGAAAAAAACCAAAAACCTTATCTGGAAAATTTTAATGGAAATTTGGTGTCTTTAGGCCTAAAATTTTCAGGTTTCTTGACACACTGAGAAAAAAAGAATGGTCAACACTACAAGAATAAGACAAAATTTAACGTGTTTCAGGCTCTGTGAAAGCATCAAAAAGCTTGATAATTTTTATGGTGCATCAAGATAATTTAAATTATTTAATATTTATTTAAATTTTCATTGCCATAGAATTATAGCATAAGCAATTATTAAGGGAAAAAAACCAAAAACCTTATCTGGAAAATTTTAATGGAAACCTGGAAATTTGGTGTCTTTAAGCCTGAAATTTTCAGGTTTTTTGATACACTCAGAAAAAAAAAACAGTTAAAACTAACAGAATAAGATATAATTTAACGTGTTGCAGACTCTGTGAGAGCACCAAAAAGCTTGGTAACTTTTACCGGTGTGCTTTGGCAATGATTTTGGTAAAATTAGCAGTAAAATATGGTTTTATAATATGTAATCAAATTTGGTGATTTTATTATGATACTTCAGACAAAAGTTTAGAGAGTGGCATAAAAACGATTTATTCGATAATATATTCTTTCCAATTCTGTATTTTTTTAAACGTATGGTAATTAGAACTATGATTTTGAAAACCAGAACTTCCTGTAAGAACTGAACCAAATGAAAGAAAAAATTACCAAATGAATAGTTTAAATAGCTTTTACTTTGGTTTTATTACCAGAATCACGTTTTTTTCCAACCAGCAATGTCTTTACCATATAGTATGGTGCTTTTACCAAAACTTTGTTGTCCGTCTAAACCAGGCACTGGTTTTAATGATCGAATTACATCATCAGACGATGTTTGGGTTTTTCTTGGAAATAAAAGGAAAAAAAAAATCGAATTTTAAAATGTGCTTTGCAGCAACTGTTCTTTCAGTCCGTTATGTAAGGAAAGGTGAATGTGAGAAAATTAACTAAACGTCCTGACAAAAAGGAAAAAAAAAAGACAAATGTTTAGGGTGAGAATTAATTTTTTCTTTTTGTGAAAAATATTTTTTTCTCGGAAATGTGCGCCTTTTACAAGACAATAAAATTTAAAAAAAACTTCAAAATGGAACACTACTCGAAAAAATAAAACGTAAATAAAAAGTAAAATGTTCTTTCTGAATTCGAATGCACAATAATGTATTATGACCGAGTGTCAAAAACAATTCTTTTTAAGAGTACGTATAAAATAAAATAGAATGTTATAATTTCTACAATTACACACTAGGACACGCTGACAAGAATAAAAAAAAAAGAAACACCGGTTTAGGTGAGAAAACAAAATTGAATATTCCTTTTGCTTTTCCCCCATCTTGCTCACTTTTCCCCTTATTTTATTCCTTTTAGGGAAAAGAGAGGGTAAGAAGTGGAATTTTTATATGAAAAACGATTTTGCCCCGAAGGCGAAATTTTCCCTCCGCGTCATTATCACTGCAGGTTGCGGTTTAAGTGTTTCTGGAAAACATGTTATTGTGAAAGAGACATAGTTTGTTAAGTCATTTTAATATTGAGTTTCTTTGTTCTTGGCGAACATTTTCTTAAGCACATCGTTTTATATGTTGTTTGTTTTGCTTTTATTGTAATGAAGATAACTCAGATAATCATTACTTGATTTAAAGACATAATTTGACACTTAAGGGCTTTCAAAAATAGCGCATGATATTGCGCAAAGCGTTGTTGTAAGTTAAAGCGAAATTTACTAATTATGTCAACAACTTAAAAAGAAAGAAAAAAAAAAGAAAATATAAATATTATTTTAACTTACTTCTGCTTATGCATATAGTTTCACTTCCGTTTATTAAAAAAAAATGGAGTAGCAATATTACCGTAAATGACCAAAATCAAGAGAATGTCGACTTTCATTGGTGAATGTCCGAAATATTTGTAATACCCGATTTGATATAAATTTATTCGTTGATATTATTATATTGATTTGATTTTTAATATCTGCTGAGGATAGATTAGGAGAAACATTTATGTTCGCAGTACTGGTTGAATGCATGTTGGGCAGTGGCACTTAATCTTAAAAACATTGATGTAGGACATACCGGGCAGTGGCACTGAAATCTAAAAAGACATCAGTGTAGGGTATACCGGGCAAATGTATATCGGGTAGTGGCACTTAAGCATGTATTTTGAACATTTACCAAAGCGACTATGTGATTGTCAACATTCACCGGTGGAAGTCAACAACCGCCCATTTCTGCCATTCACAGTAACAGCAACAAATGAACGCTTACAAAGTAAAGGTTTCTACGAGATTTAGCGCATCTCATGGCTCTCTAAAGGTGCATTGTGGAACCGTAGGGTTCCATAGAAGGAACACGTGACTATACAAATTTGGAACTTTTTTTTTTTTAACCATTTATGATTTTTTCAAAATTGTGATTAAGTTTTTGTTTGATTACTAATTTATTATTTGTTTCATTAACTTGCCTAGAATTTTTTTTAATGAACTTGCCCTTGGAGACATTTATTTTTATGACAATACATTGAATAAATCATGAAAGGACATGCAAGTATAAAAATTGCATGGGTATTTCTCATGGAACATTTAAATAAATTTTTTTCCGTAGAATGTTTCAATTCAAATTTTCCTGTTTACCATTCTTAACGAGCAATAAAAGCTCTTTTACATTTTCATTTCTACGAAAACCAAAATTCAGCTTCATCTTTAGCTTTTGCATACACCGAAAACTAATTAAAAGTCACTCTGACCTAATGAAATGAATAATACTATTAAAATATAATTTTAATAGTATTATTGGTAACGTTCTTCACATTAAATGTTTTTCAAAATAATTCGTAGTCTTCCTTGAGATATAATTACCATCCGTACCATAACAATCGATTATAAAAAAAGAACAAACATTTTTCTCCCATGCAAAACAAAAATTAATAAATTAAATTTATTTAATGAATTAATATTTGAAAAAACTGTATTAACATCATCCACTACAAGTTTAAAAAAAATTTATTTGAACTTGAGTGGAAGAATAAAAAGATTATAAATTGATATTGAAAATTTGAACAAGATATAGGAAGAGTGTGAACTAATAGTTGGAATTGAAAAACAAGATATAGGAAGAGTGTGAACTAAGAGTAGGAATTGAAAAACAAGATATCGTGGTGTAATAGTTTTTTGAAATTCTAAAAAGAACTTAAAAATAAAATGGGGGAAAAAAATAAATAGCTTTGCGATAAAGTTTCAAACCACAAGAACGTATGCTTAATTCCGCAAATACCTCCGCAAATCCATACAAAATACTCCGACTGCAAAGTTTTAAATATTGTTTGAAAACTGTATTTGTTTCAAAACACATGTTTTTACTTCAAATATGAGGTAATCTAACTTGCGTAAAAGTAAAAATAAAGTAGAGAAGTAAATAAATTAGAAAAAAAAATCTTATCCTTTTTCGCAACGCTCTTTTAAAGATCCCTATTAAGGGTAATGAAGTGGATAACAACTTCTCATCCCGTAATTATTAAGATTAATGACTTTAACTTCCAACTCTTTTTTAAATAATATTAAATCTGTTCATCGATAAACATAACCGTGTCGCAACAACGGTAGCGGAATGTTTACACACAAAGTTTCTTCGCCAATGTCTTCGAATATAGAGAGAAGAAAAAAATAATAGAAAACTCGCAGCATCTCATTAGCTTCTTATCTGTCGATGACACAAAAAAGAATAAACGAAGCAGGCGACATTTTTGGCAAAGAAAAATGAAACCGAACAAGAATCATCATTGCTGCTATTCATCGAACCATTGGATACGGTCGCCAAGAATTCCCTTATCCACGCCACAAACATCCCCACTCACCGCCGTTTTTCCCTAAAACCCTTCACATGGATTTCCTATAAGTCCTCATGAAGGGATCATTAAGAAAGAAGGAAGCAGAAAAAAAAAGAAGAGGGCGACACCTCAATTCAATGGATTGAATTAGAAGGGAAGGACCCCAATATTCTTATGTTTGGCCAAAGACAGACGGAAAAGCGGAGAGATTATTTGCCAAAAGCTGATGGGCAACATGTGTTGTCGTGGAAGCTCATAAAGTTGGATTGTTGATTGTGAGGCTCTCGGGAACTGAAATTAGCCCCTTCGTGATGGAATGCCTGTCGATAACGGTGGCAAATTTTTGACACAACTACAAAAAGGAGCTGTGCGATATTTATTATTTGCGGATGCCGCCTTATCTGTTATTGGTTTCTTATAAACCAAATATAGATCTTTAAGGGAGTCTTTTTCAAAAAGCACTTATCTAATTTTTCAGATTATTAACATTTTATAGCTCTTACGAAATTGCTGCTTTTAGAATTTTTTTCCTTCTTCCTTCCAAATACTATGATTACTGTGTAACATAACACAATAGCTTAAGGGTGTAGCATTTTGAATTGCATAGTAGAACAAACTACTTAAGGGAAGGAAAAGATGTTTGAGCAAATTTGAGATCAGATTTGGAGTAATAGAAACATCAGAAGATTGTTAGATCAATTTTAAAATTAAAAACTGCCGCACTCAAGGGCATGATAATATTGGTGGAAGAGCATGTAAATGATATTTGAGTGAATTTATTAAGGATGATTCAAGAGTATATACAAATTTCATAAAACTGTACATAGAACTATTTTGCGTTTGAGAACTGCCCTATTAATTTCAAGAACATGTTACTTAATTAAAAAAAATTATTAAATGATATTTGATGAATTTATCACGAATGGTTCAAGAGTATATACAAACATCACAAAACTGTACATAGAACTATTTTGCGTTTGAGAACTGCACTTTATAAGAAAGCTCAACATAATTTCAGGAACATGTAACTTAATGAAAATTTTTTTTTTTAAATGATATCTATTTGAGAACAGATTTACAGTAATAAAAATATTAGAAAACTGTTAGATGAATGCCTTTTTACGATTAAAAATTGCCGCTCTCAAGTGCTAAGTAATATTAATGGAAGAACATGTAAATGATATTTGAGTGAATTTCTGATTGAATGATTCAAGAGTATATACAAATACATATCATAAAACTATTTTGCGGTTGAGAATTGCCCTATATAAGAACGCCTAACATAATTTCAAGAACATGTTACTTCATGAAAAAAATTGTTAAATGATATATGAGTGAATTGGAGAACAGATTTAAAGTAATAAAAGCATCAGAAAACTGTTAGACGAATGCTTTTTTTAAGATTAAAAACTGCCACAGTCAAGAGCATGATAATATTAGTGCAAGAACATATAAATGATATTTGAGTGAATTTCTCAAGATTGATTCAAGAGTATATACAAAGTTTCTTTCTAATTCAACGTACTTGTTGCCCCCTCAAGCAATATTGAAAGAAAAACGTTAGTTAATTTTGTAGATATGAGAAATTTGAAAAATAAACAGTCTCTTGTTTATAATTTAGTGTTTTTACCACATTTCTGATAAATCTTCAATAATATTAATATAATACCTTAAATTGAAAAGGGTATAAGTAATAGATTTTAACTTGAAATTTACTTTAGAAAACTCAAATATTTAATGACACGGCCAAATGCAATTTCTTTACCGCTGCAAAATTCTCAAATTCCTTAGAATTCTTTGAAAGATTATAACCTTAATTGAATTTTAGAAATAAATCAAGGAATATGTTCGAAATTAAGTAAGTGCATTCGAAATAAATTAAGTCTTTTCTCTGTCGCCGATGACTTAAATTTAATCAAGTCAAGTAGAAAAGACAGTGAAAATGAATGCAAATGTGGCGGAAATTATCAACACTTATGCAAATGTTTACGCTTCATTCTCGCCAAAGAATAAATGACACGGCGAAGTGAAGTGAACTAATTCCGACCAATGACGAGGTCAGATAAACGGTCTTTTCATTTCAAGATGGTGGTTTTTGACATTTAAAGGGATAAGTCACGCAGAAAATAAACTAAAGTCCTCGCAACATTCTCTTGAAAGGGTAACTCGAAACTGTTCGTTCGACTAGTTGGCGAGTTGTTATTTTTGCCGCCAAGGGGAGAATACACAGGGGAGCCAGCTTACCATCGTTTGTAAAATTATATCGCATTAGTTTGTCAAAGAGATAGATTTCATGTATGTGCCCTTTGATCAAATATGAAATCGTTTCATTTCCTGGTTTAAAATAACAACAATAGACAGATCTTAAATAATGGATCAAAGTAATTAAATATAATAGGTAACGTTCAATTTATTCGAATTCACGTGCAATTTTATTGATTTTAAAATTTATGGTTACTGACATCTAAAACTATAATAAATAATTACATGCATGCCTTATTATTTTTTATCATGAAATAGTTGTATAATGAGCAACTTGTAAACTATTATATTTTCCGAATAAAAAGCAAAACATTTTTAAACATTATTTTAATCAAAAATGATGAAATTGACAGGAGAAAGAACTCTATTTAGAAACTTGACTATTCTGTAAAAACTCATTTTTTTATTTTCCATTTTAATTTCATATTTCAGTTAAAATATGGTATTATAATGCACTTCGGCGTCGATAAGATATTTCTGAAGAATTATTGTAAGTTAAGCTAAATTTGACTGTTTATTTTAAAATTTTTAGGCGAAACAACAAAACAAATTATCTCAAATAATTTAGCATAAGGAGTAGCCAAACATTAAAAAAAAATTTAAATGTACAAATATATTATTTATTCAGAAATGTTTAATTTTTCATTAAACTTTTTTTGATCTAAATACAAGAGCTTTGTTTAAAATTATAATGCTCTTTGGCGTCTTTAAGATATATCTGTAGAACTATTGTAAGTTGAGCTAAATTTGATGGTTTATTTTAGCATTTTTTGGGCGAAACAACAAGACAAACTATCTCAAATAATTTAGAAGAAATAGTAGATAGACATTAAAAAAAGTTTTAAATACAGAAATGTATTATTTATTTAGAAAAATTTAGCTCTTCCTTAAAATTTTTTAATCCAAATACAGCAAGAGTTTTCTTTAAAATTAAAAAAAAAAATGTGCGTATGTCATTAGAGATACAAAAAAAATCGTTAAAATTTTACATTATTTCGTGAGAAACTTTTTGATTGAATGTACTAATAATAGGTTAAATTGCATAACTTTTGTTCGCAAATTCAATATTTTAAATCGAAATGAAAAAAAAGAAAATGTAATATACTTGTATTGAATCCAATTGTATTGAATTATTGGATTCAATACAATTGGATTAATTGTATTGAATCCAATAATACAATTTCAATTATTTCAATTTCGAATTTAATTCGAAATTGAAATCAATTTCGAAATTATATAATATTATATAAATGTTAATATTATTATAAATTTCTTTTCTTTTCCTTCCATTTTATCCAACACCTAGGAGCAAAATACTATGACAATATGAGTTTGTTAATAAATCACACATTGATAACAACAGGCTTAGGTCGTAACTGCCACTTACGAATTTAATAATTATTTTTCGAGGATTCAAAAAAAAAAAATAAATTAAAATTTTTTCACAGTCGCAGTTTATTTTGCAAGCGAAATGGTACTTTGGAATTATGCCGTCGACCTGTCAACGTTCGTGAAAATGAGCAAATCGTTTGGGGTCATCATAATGAAAAGCAATTTCCAAAATAAACATTCTAAATACATTAAATTTATCAAGGAATAATAATAATAAAATGATAATACCAAAAAAAAATTAAGTGTAAAAATACATAATAAAAAAGTGTAATAAAATGAATAAAAACAAAGTAAAAACTTCTATTTTTTTTAAAAATAAATTACACATTGAATTATTCTTGAATCTAACCATATTATATTATTATAAATAATTTCGGAGGGCAAAAAACTTGGATATCTTTTAAAGCGCAAACAAGTCATTATACTTGTGCCGCATAAATCCGTTTACATGCGATTCGATTTTGCCAAACCCCAAAATCGTTAATATGATAAAATTTGCGGTTATTGGAGCAGAAACTACTTTTTGGCGATAATATCGAGTTTGGCGGAAATGGTCGATGGGATAGTTTCAAAGTACCAAAATATGAAACTAGCTTAAAAATAGTTTTTTTTTCTTTCTTTTTTTGGAAAATTATATTTCCTTTAAATTTAATGATAAGGAATAACAGAAGAAATGATCGCGGAGGATCCTGATAAACTTCAACCCACATAAAAATGTCTTCTTATGTATTTTAAACTAATTGCCTAATAACTCTCTTCACAAAAGTCAAGATCCACCTTGATTAATGTCTTCACTATCTGTCGTGTTTATTTTTTATTTAAAAATCATGTATTTTGAGAAAAAAATTTCTTACCATAAAAATGTTGCTGAAGTGTCATACAAATATCATTGCATTAAAAAAAAATATTTAATATCATTTCAACTCACTTTTGTGGCAAATTTTTAGACATTCTGCTTCATTCAAAATCTGAAAATAAAAATTAAAAGAATTATATATCAAAGAAAACTATTCAATATATTGTAATTAAAATAGAGTGAATAAAAACTAATTTTTTTGAATGAGTAAATTATACAGAGTGTGACAGATTATACAGTAAATTATACAGAGTGTGAGTGTACAGAAATGACTGAAAAATCAATACAGATAGAAACGTACACTCTGCTAAGTTAACCAGATACTTTCCCCACCAAATTTAAATTAGTTCTATAATTTATCAACAGACGGAGCTACTGACTGGAAAAAAAACTACATAACTCTATGTGTTCGTCTAAACCTTGGCCAAAGAATACTTGTTCTTGCTTTTTGTTCGCCAAGGTCTAAACTATATATATCATCATCGTAACTGAAATATTTGAACGGATGTCTACAAAATTAAATAGTAGTCCGCACAAAGTTGTTAATTTTCAAACTGTTGAGTTCCAGTTTCTTTTAAGTGAGAGTTTAGGTCATTCAAAAGTAGTATAATTAATTTGCAGAATGAAATTTGTTGTTTTTTATTCTATATATATTTTTAGAATTAATAACGAGAATAACGTGGGTTTGTTGCTATCTGAGGCTCATGCCTCTATCTAGAATAATTTTATGTCGCTTTTTTTGCAAAAGACAATGAAAGACAACGAATTAAAACATATTTTTGCCACAGTTATTCCGGGAGGTGGTGGGTTCGATGCCCTCTGGCCGAAGACTCCCCGTGTAGTAAATAGGGACTAATGCACGTAAAATCTGTCGAGTCTCAGAGTCCCCCATGTTCCCATAACAAATCATACCTCCGGGGTTACTGATCCAGGAGTTTCCTTGTCTTCTGGATTGGTTCAAAATTACTAGGCTACGGAGTTGAACATTAGTAGTCGTAAACCCAAAATTGGGTCGGTTGGTCAACGACGGTTATAAAATAAAAATAAAATAGTTATTTAGATAATACTTTTATGGATAGCGCGAAGTTGCAAGGATATTATTATTCATAACGTGAAAGCTAGAATGAGAAGATGTGAGAGTGCTTTACGAAGTAAAGATTATATAATTTTTTTCTCTGCAAAAATTTAAAAAAATCACATTTTGTTAATAAATATGTTTTCATTCAAGCAATTTGTTTTTCCGTTGAAATGCAATGCTTGCAATGATTACATTAAAATCAACTGCCGTAGTAAACTGCTATCTCCACTGAGAATTCCGTTCTATTTGTACGAATATAAAATCATTTTTAGCCATTTTTAGTATACTTGAAAAGCATAGTTTCATCTAAGTGAAGTAAAAATAATTCAAATTGTTACAAAATTTAAAGAAAGAAAATAATACACTGAATAGTTTGCATAAACTACAAACTGATGAACAGTGTTAGTCGAGGCGGTTTCAAAAATGACACCAAAATACAAAACAATCGATTTCATAAAGTAAAGAAACTACTTTGTTACAAATTAATGATTTTGTTTCGTGAAAGATAAAGTTCAAAAATTGTATCTCGAAGTTATTAACGGAAGAGCATTAAGGGGAGCCTTTTTGAACTATTGAACCAGTTCCTAAAAGTTTTTTGCTCCAATAAAAAATACCTTTTATTGATCACTATAATAAATAGATGCTTTTTTAAAGATCTATTATATTCTTCGGGTTGTTTGAATGTCAAAGTAAATAGCTTCGCCATAGCAACACAATGTTTTTGGGATTTAGATATGGTGCATTTTAATCGTTTTGATCAAGATATTTGAAACTATATGGAACTAGTATCGGAAAAGTGATTTGGGGTGTCCTTAATCGTATATATAGCATCTAACAATGCTAGCAAAGCTAAAAAACACATTAGGCAATATAAGCGAATGAGAAAAATAGTTAGATAATGGATATTGTTCTTTTAAGGATATCATTTATTGTATTGATCATGATCGGTTAATGTTGAGTTATTGTAGGTTAATAGATCATTAGTTGTACTTTATTTACCATTGTGAAAATATTTGATCAAAGCTCAAGTTAGGTATTTAAGTGCTGTTATTAAAGCGAAGATAATTAAATACGTGTTCCGTTAATTAGTTTATAAGTTTCTTTCACTTCTAATTTTTTTTAATACAAAATTGAAATATCGAAGTTAATATAAACCTGTTGGAAAACTCGTTCTTAGTAAGGGGTGGAAAAAGTATATAATCAAGAAACCGTTTTAGATCAAGTCTTTGTTACTGTGAATGAGCGAAATTGGTGATTGTTGACTTTCACCGATGAATGTTAACAATCACATAGTCTCTTTGGTAAATGTCCGAAATATATACTAGGTCTAGTTAAGTGCCACTGCCCGGTATGCATTTGCCCGGTATGCCCTACATCAATGCTATTTTAAGAGCATGTGCCACTGTCCAGTATGCATTAAACCAGTACTTTGAACACTGATGTTTCTCCTAATTTATCCTCGGCAGATATTAAAATATCGAATATATATAATAATATCAACGAATAAATTAATATCAAATCTGATATAACAAATATTTGAGACTATGTGATTGTTGACATTCACCGGTGAAAGTCGACATTCTCTTGATTTTGGTCATATACACATCATATACAATTCAATAATTCACTTCTTAAATTCGGCAAACAAAAATAAGGTTTATTTAAAAAATAATACTCAACACTGTAAAAAAAAACCGCTTTTCTAAATACTAAAAGCAGTGATAGTTATTTTACAACATGATGGTGCAGTAAAACGCCACTATGGGTTCATAGGTTTTTACAGCATCAAGACTGCTTTTTTACGCTTTAACACGGTGTAAAGTAGCTGCCTCCATTTTTGCTTTTCAGTAACACTAAAATTTATGTTCACAGTAAGATAGATGACGCAAATAAAANAGTTGGCCCGCGGGCCGTAGTTTCCCCATCCCTGCTCTACACCGATGCTATTTTAAGTTTCAGTGCCACTGCCCGGTATGTCCTACATCAATGTTTTTTTAAGGTTAAGTGAAGGCAACGTGAATGCATAATTTAAGAAAAGAAAAAACTCTTTGCATCATCCCAAGCAACAATTTTAACTTGGCCTCAGTTGGGTTGAAAATTGTTTCAATATATATTCTATAAGAAAATGCACCGAGAAACTAATATTAAGATACCCAGATTTCTTAATATTGGTCCTAGAATAGCCTATATATGGCCTACATAAGCCAATACAGAACCTAAATTGGCTAAATAAAGGATATAAAATATAGAGTGAATCTGACAATAGTATATAGGACCGATATTGATTGTAAAGTGGCTGTAAAATATCGGCTGAATCGGAAAATTCCATGTAAGATTAATATCGGAAAAATAACGGTCTTTTGAACTCTTATTGAGCCAAAATTTATGAATATTAGCCCAATGAGGGTCCAAGTTATCTTGATGCGTCATCTTAAAAATATTTCTGGATAATTTTTATGTCTCTGAGCGTAATATTACCCACAATATTAACAATAGAATGATTTAATATGCCTTTGTTTGACATTTCAGTCTTAGCCTCAAAATAAGTCTTAATTATCTCAGGTTTGGAGCTCCAGCAGCGTACTTAAGCTAATTATTTTGGTAAACCCCACACCAGATCCATCTCTTTTATTTCCCATTAAAAAGTAATAATGACCATAATTTGTTTAACTAAAATGTAATTAACAATAATTTCACCTCCTTGCACTCCACTGTCGCCCCTGAGACCCCATCAAAAGTCACCACTTAAAAATTAAAATTTTTTATACCTTAATAATTAGTAATTACATTATTTTTAAGAATTTTGAAAATTATATTTAATTCCTTACCTTTTGTAAATGATTTAGTACTTAGATTAGTTAAAACAGAAATTTAAATTACTCGGAGAGCAAAGGGTTAAAGTCAATTATAATTTTATTTTAAATTAAGTTAATGTCACTGGTAACGTATATATCTGAAGTGATATATCATATATTGATGCTACAAACGTTTCACAGTCTTTTAAATCTTCATAAAAAAGCGTTTTTTTAACCTTAAATTTACAATAATTCAATACTAGGTCTATTTTTTTAAATACGTAATCGTCAGTGTATGATTTTCGGCTGCTTGTGGAATGCCTAATCACGTAAAGATCTTCTTAAAATTGACGAGAGAAAGTGAATTGATTAATATTTCACACATTTCCATGGTATTCTACTGAATAACTAATAAAAAACTAGACACAGTATATATTATTTGCCACAATTCATACTTTGCCTAAAAAATGTCAGGCATTCTATAGAATAACGACAATTTATACATCGACAGAAACATATACAAAGGTTGAACTAGATCAGTAACTTATCTGAAGTTGAACCTTTCATATGTTACTGTGAATGATCGAAATTAGTGGTTGTTGGCTTCCAGCGGTGAATGTTGACAATCGCATAATCGCTTTGGTAAATGTCCGAAATATATACTAGGTCTAGTTAAGTGCCACTGCCCGGTATGCATTTGCCCGGTATGCCCTACATCAATGCTATTTTAAGAGCATGTGCCACTGTCCAGTATGCATTAAACCAGTACTTTAAACACTGATGTTTCTCCTAATTTATCCTCAGCAGACATTAAAATATTGAATAAATATAATAATATCGACGAATAAATTAATATCAAATCGGATATAACAAATATTTGAGACTAAGTTATTGTTGACATTGACCGATGAAAGTCAACATTTTCTTGATTTTGGTCATATACACATCATAAACAATTCAATAATTCGCTTCTTAAATTCGGCAAACAAAAATAAGGTTTAATTAAAAAATAATACTCTACACTGTAAAAAAAAATCGCTTTCCTAAATACTAAAAATAGTAACAATTATTTTACAGCAGTAAAACACCACTATGGGTTCATAAGTTTTTACAGCATCAAGACTGCTTTTTTACACTTTAACACGGTGTAAAGTAGCTGCCTCCATTTTTGCTTTTCAGTAACACTAAAATTTATGTTCACAGTAAGATAGATGACGCAAATAAAAGTCATTTAAGATATTTTTACGATACAATTTAAAGTAAAAACGTTAAGTTAGGCTGCATAGATATTTTTATTCTCGAAATAAAGTTAGTTTGTTACCTAAACACATAGATTAAGACAAATTCGAACTGCGTCAAGCTAAAGAGAGTCGAAGATAATGTATATGGAGAAAAAAGTTCTGGTAAAACAACCGTACTGTATGGTAAAAACATTTTTGGTGAAAGAAACCCTAATACTGGTATTAAAAACCAAAACATACGGTATTTAAACCAATCATTGGATAGTTTTTCGGTTCATATGGTAACGGATTATCGGAAATTTGGGTTTTCAAAATTATAGTTCTTATTAACTCATTTACTTAAAAATACAAAACTAAAGAGGTAAATTTAAAAAAATAAATATTCTTATGCCATGCTCTGAGGTATAATAATAAAATTACATAATTTTACCACATTTACCAATTTTATAGCATATTATAAAATTATATATTATTTTTAAATTTACCAAAATCATTACTAAAGCTCTTCGATAAAAATTACCGGTCTTTTTGGTGTTCCCATAGAGCTAGAAACGCGGATATTATCATCATAATCGGTAGTTTTGACCCTACTTTTTTCTCAGAGAATCTAAAATTGTTAAATATAGTTCACGGACATTTAAAAAAATAAATACAAATATCATTTTTACACAATTAAAAGCATACAAAAATGTTTAGTGATAGGAATTTGTTTGTTTGTTTTAAGTACACATTGTGTAACAGCGTGAAAGAAAGCAACAAACTCACGCCACCTCGTCCCCTGCTGTAAATAATCTTCTGACGATATTTCAAGTGTGCCAACATTCAAGGTTTTGGGAAGAGAAAATTATTTACGTATGGTGTGAATGCGCGTGAGCTTGGTACAAACTTTCTCACGTGTTTAGATACTTAAAATACTATACACATTTTAAATTGTATAGTTACACCCTTCTGCAAATTAATTGAAACAAACTTTTTTTTTAAAGAGATGTTTTGGGGTTGTTTCGGTTACAATGGGGTTGAACCTTTGTAGCCAATTGACGGTATGATGCGTTCTGAGCAATAGATTACTATTCTGGTTAAACAGTTGTTCCAGAGTTGAAGAAACGATATCCTGATGGAACAGGGATTTTTCAACAGGATTTAGCTCCTTGCCATACGTCCAAAATTGTCAAGAAATTCATGTCTGAGAATCAAATTGAGACATTGGAATGGCCAGGGAACTCTCCGGATATCAACCCAATTGAGAATCTCTGGGCCATATGCAAGAATCGCCCATTAAATATGGACTGTACAACTATGGAGAAGCTAATCACGGCGTTAATTCATGTGTGGTACAAGGAGACAAATATTATAAATGACTATAAAAAATTAGTGGAATCCATGCTGAATCGTGTCCAAATGTTAATAAAGTGTTGTGGAGATCATATTATGTACTAAAAATTTTGAATTTGTATAAATTTAAATAAAATAGCATTTTCTCTTAGTTTTCTGAATTTATTGAGTTCGTTTCAATTAATTTGCACAAGGGTGTAAGCTTTATTTGGTGTTGACTTGAAATAAAATAATGTTACTTCACACAATTTTTAGATACTCAACATCAAATTCGAATGGATAATACACCTCAATTTTTACTGAATCTACTATGTTTAAAATACAAACACTTAAATATATATTTTGTCCCTCTTCAAAACCTTGAGATTTCAGCCATAGAATTACACAAACCATTACACAATAATAGCTAGAATTCTTGGAATGTTTCTTTTTAACAATTTCGAATTTTAAAGGTACGGAAATGAAATGCATGAAAGCTTTCATTTCATATAGAAGATTGGCTTGAATTGCATGTAAAAGAAGAATGTTTTTGATCCTTGTAGACGACAAAATTCTTAACTAAGTACCATTTTAGGTAATCGATTTGAGATGAAAATACCGTTATTATGTTCAATGGAGCGCTAAAAGGAAACGTTAACTATTATAAATAAATCACGCATCTTGTTAAATTCAAGTATTTTGTTCCGCTACACATAACTAGGCAAATACGGTTGAATCAATTTATACTAATATTAAAGCTTTATTCGTTGAGGAAAATATACAACTAAGCAACCGTAAACATTTAACCAAAATATGAAATTATACTGCTTGCAGTTTTTACTCCATTAAAATAAAATCGACCGGCCATTAAAGACAGAAATGTGTTTCGCTTTATTGCATAGAATAAACCTTTATGTCTTAAAACACTCAAACCAAATATTAAAATGATAAAACATTTTTTCACAAAAAAAATTTAAAATTATAATTTATACTATTATACAATGCCAACTCTTACAGATCAAACAAAAACAATTCCGACTGTAAAGAAATTAGGAAACTTTTGGATAGAGGAGAAATCAATTTCTTTCATGTTTAAAATTTAATTCGATGCTTTGAAATGAATAGTTAAAATTTTAACAAATTTATTTGTACACAAGTTCGAAATTGAGAAAACACATTATTCCAAATCACCTCAATTTCAATATGTCACACTCTACAAACATCTTATTACAAGAACATTCTTAAATGAATATTTATGAACTAGAAAATATTAAATTCAACTAACCTTGAGACTAAGCCGAAATAAATTTTGCTTTGCGATTGATGAATTGAACGAAAATTCATTAATAGTTAATTTATTAACACAGATTTATCAATAATTTTAATATTTTTTTAAAAATTTGTTTAATTGAAGGAAGCTCAAAAGCGTACATAGCTAAATACGTGTATAGATAATTTAAGTGAAACAAAAAAAAAGGTTTTTTTTTCCTTTTAACTATAGGACCTAATTTTCAATTAATCGGAGTCGAATACATTTCTCTAACTCCTGCAAATGTTTCCTCAACTACGACTCCGGAGTCATGTTTTTATGTTAATAAATTAACTAATAAATGTGGTAATTGTTCCTTTATAACGAAGTAATTAATTAAGTGCCGTAAATCAAATTAATAAATGAAAAATAATCTATAAAAAAAATGAAAAAATAAATAAAAGAATGAATAAATGTGGCAATTGTTTTTTTATTTTTATAAAGAAACAGTTAATTAAGTGTTGTAGCTACATTTAATAATTAAAAAGCAAAAATTAAAAAAAATAATTAATTATTTAATTAATGAGGCGATTATTTCTTTTTGAAGAAGTAGTTCATTAAATGCTGTAGCCCAAATTAATAAAAAAAAAAACATAAACATGTAAATAATATATAAAAAACTAAATTAATAAATGTGGCAATTATTTCTTTATAAAGGAGTTGTTAATTAAGTGTTGAAGGTCAAATTAATAAATAAAAATTTTAAAAAAATTAATTAATAAATGTGGCAATTGTTTCGTTTTAAAAAAGTAGTTAATTAAGTGCTGTAGCTCAAATACCGTTAATGAAGACTGCTCTGTAATATAAAAACTGAAAGAAATGAGATAATAATCAACCTTTTGCAAAATTCATGCAAAAATTTTTATTTACGCTTGTCTTTTTCAAGAGCTCTAAAATGAGTTAATAATTTCTCTCACTCCACATATGCTTGTGTACTATAGAAATTTTTTTCCATAGTCGTTCAAGCAATGAATTCTTCATTAGTGTTACTTAAGCATGTTTACGACCAGGCAATGAATTACGGGTTTTTTCCCTTTTTAATTACATTTCGTATTTACCCAAAAACTAAGTACAAGTAATCGTAAATACGTCACAAGTCATCGCAGTAAACTCAGTCAGAATAAATGAGAAAAAAAAAAACTTCTTGAAGACAAAGCAATTAGGTATTAAGAGTCTTAAATGTTTTTTTGTTGTTGCCAAAATTAGCGCCAGAAAGCACCCATAAATAAACATCAGGAAATAAATGGAAAAAAAAAACTGTATGATCTTAGAATTTATAGTTTTCCAAGACCAAAAATAGATAAGTGCAGAATAAATACGGTTATTTCAAATAATTAATGAAGTAACGGCAAAAGCTCTAAATGCAACATACTTTTAATGGCGGTGTTTGTGTGATCGAATCCAAAGAAGATTTTATGCGCCATTAATAAAAGGGTGATAATTTTAAGCGGTGTAACACGAATAATCTCCCTTTGATCTATTGTCTCCTCCTCTTAAATCTTAAGCGTTTGATATTTAATAAGAAGCAGTCTGCATTAAAAGACCACTTGCCTTTTGATTCTAGTCAGTGAGAAATTTATTAACAGAATGCGATAGGTTTATTGCTATGGAGGAATTTATGGTTAAGTGTAAGAGTGGTTTGTATCAATTGCTTGTAAATTGCTTTTAAAAATTCTATTTGCCTTGAAAATAAAAAAAAAATGGTTTGTTGTTTTTTGAATATTTAATATGTAGATTATTTTCTGCTGATTTTTCAGCTTAGTTTTTATTCTAGAAACAAATCTAAAAATGAAAAAAAAAACGAAAAAAAAAACTTAAAAAATGATTCCTGTGAAATTGTGAAAAAGAAACCAGGTATAAACAATATTAAGTTCACACTTATGACCGGTTTCTAGATATGCTCTGTTATAATATTGTGCCCCATCAGCTTGCGTTCAACTATTATTTTCATTCATTAATTACATTACCCCCCCCCCAAAAAAAAANAAAAAAAAAAAAAAAAAAAAAAAAAACTGGGCAGAGTTATTGGCCATAACATAGGACACCATTTTCGTAAATTTACAAAATAGATTTTTTTTATCACAAATTCACGAAAATTAAACCTTTTTACGAAATACCAAATAGACCACTAGTTTTCGAGTTTTTTCATTAAATCGCAAAAGGGACAGTATTTTAAAAATCGAACAAAATAATAAGTAGAATTTTCAGAAATTAACAAAAACAGGATCGTTCACAAAAAAAACCTGGTCAGTCAGACCTTTAAATTTTTGAGATTTTTCATTAAATCAGACAAACAGTGCGCACTATTAATATACACAAAATACTGAGTATATTTCAGATTTAACAAAAATGGGCCCTTTTTCATAACGTCTTCATTTAGACCCCTTCATAACCAATAATATAT
>NC_092205.1:94989265-95025410 GCF_043381705.1 Parasteatoda tepidariorum
TATATATATATATATATATATATATATATAATGCTATGAAATATAACAGACATTTGCGTAAAGAATTTAGATGATGGAAAAATAAAAAAGGAATTTGTTAAAGTCTCTTTACTATTACTTAGCGGTGCATCAAAGGGAAGAAAAAAAAGGAACGTTAATTTGTCAACCTATGAAAGGAATGTTCCCAAAGTATGCCGGTGTCAATATATCGGGACGTAAATGACAAAACCTGACTCTTACGTCCTGAAGTAGTTCTTTTTTTTCTTCTAGCCTCTGAGTATTCTCTGCAGTAGACAACAAACGACCTCCTCTGCAGGAGTTTTAATATGGAAACTGCTAAGATATTTTTAGCAAACAATATTTAACTTATAACAATCTTCTAGATAACATATGGTTACATGGTATTTAGAGATTAAGGGGAAAAAATCCTAATTATCTTAAGGAACCCTTATGTAATTATCGGATTTCCATTCTTTTCCAACAAAAGATACATTTTATTAAATAACCCTTTATAGAGTCCTTTTTTTTCCTAGTAATATTAATGGGATTGAGATTGATGAACAAAAAAAGAATTTAATTAACCTATTACCCTAAAACTAATTTGAATTTTAAGATATTTTTGTTTTTGTTTTGTTGGAAAATGAGTGGTATTTTCTCTATTGAAAAGAATTCCCCATATACTTGATGCGGGGAAAGAAGTTATCGACAATGTTAACCTTCATCTATGAAAAGGCACCCCTCCATAGAGTCGAGTTAACATGTCTAAACAGTGGTCGACATACTACAGTACTCCCCCACCAGAATTATATCTGTGATAGAATTCGATGAATGGATACCACTAGTTGATTCACTGCTGTTTTGAGAGAAGCCGGGAGAGTTGTATTCAGATTACAATACTTTTGAGTGCTGATCGTGAGAGCTGTATTAAGATCACGATCGAGGTCGCTCCTGTGTTGCCATTAGCTGTCGAGTGTATACAGACCGACGTTGTGTATGGCAGAGCCTGAGTGGCAACAGCGCGAGGAGGTGGGTAATGTCACAGTCACAAGAAGCAAGTCAACTGCTCAGCATCGATCTTAGTAGGCGTGTTCAAATAGAAGTGGGAGTTTCTGTCAAGGTAGGTGCGCTTACAATACGTCACCAATGGGGGGAAACAAGTTATCGACCATGTCCACCTTCATCTATGAAAAGGTACCCCAACATAGAATCGAGTTAACATGTCTTATGTACTAGTGAACTGGAATTGTATTTTTTATCGTGGTAGACACACTACACTTGAAGGTACGAATTCATAAATTCTGTTTGTAATGGCAGATTAACTTTCTGAGAAATAATCAGGTAAAAGAATGCACGAGAGAAAATATAGAGTTGAATTCTCATCTTGATCTTGCGTTACCCTTGCTGTCAACACACTCTTTGTTTGGGAACTTGTCAGCCACACAAATCATAGGTGGAGAAAAAAAGCTTCCCACCAACAGTTGTAAACTAATGAAGTTGGTGTATTTCCAACGGCTTCATAAAGCGTCAACATCTCTTGTTTACATGCTATTTTTCATACTACATACTATGTTACATACTATTTTTCATAGTATACGTACTATTTTACATACTATTTTTCATAGTACATACTATGTTACATACTATTTTTCATAGTATACGGACTATTTTACATACTATTTTTACATACCCTTTACATAGTATGAAACCAGTATCTTTAAGATGCACATTATTTGTTTACAGTATATCATATTTTTATTTTAAAAAAAACTTTTATTATTTCTATGCAATAAACTAAAGAACCTTTTTTAAAAAAAATATTTACAACATACAGGGTGATTAGGAACGTGGAGTCAAAACCTTAGCCAAAGCCGCTAGAAGAGGTTTCAAACTATACGTAATATACAGTTAAAAAAATCATTCTACAAATTTTTTTGTACTTTAACACTTATACTAGTACTACTACAGGAAATGTTTAACGTTTTGGCCAAATGCCAAGATAATGATATCAATTTGAATAAGATGATCTAATGCGTGTGATCATAGATTCAGGCTACAATAGATTCAGTGACACAATAGATTCTGGCATCGAATGCTACATAGATGGGAGCACACCTTGTCAAACTGTATTTCGAAACATCCTGCTGTCTCAACATGCTAGACGAGCATCTTCTGTTGTAGAAATAGTATCATCAATATGCAACGTGTGGAATTATAGAAAATAAATACATTAAGTCATCAATGAGGAGTAACTTTTTTTTAATTTTCCTTATATGGGAACATATTCACGAATTTTCATATCTCTCTTTCTAATATTATTCGTCAATTTTTTGTTGCCAAATACATTACGAAACTGTTTTCACTACGAAATCACTTAAATAGTGAAACTTGGTATTTTAATCCCATGAGACCAACAAAATTCCTGATGTAAAGTACAGACCTTCAAAATGCCTAATGTAAAGCAGATATCTGCGAAACGCCTGATGTAAAGCTGAAATCTACAAAATGCCTAATGCAAAGCACTGACCTGCGAAATGCATATTATAAAGCACAGACGTGCCAGATGCCTAATGTGAAGCAGAGACTTGCAAAATGCCTAATGCAAAGTTGGTCTACAAAATATTAAGATTTGGTAAAATTAAAAACTTTTGTATAGCTTAATCAGACTTAAGATTTTATTCAGAGAAATCTCCTCATTTTTTTTCTTTACTAAATAGTCATTAAGGACCTTTTCATTTATTAAGCTTTTTAAATATATATATTCTATCGAAAATCTTAATGTTCTGTTAATGTATGAATGAAGATATCCTAAGAGAGAGAAAAAAAGAACATCTGTTCTTATCCGAGAGAAATCAAAGTGATGGAAAGTGAAGCCATTATTCATCCTCATGCTTCATCAATAGTATTTTCCGATTTACTCCATGACATCTTTTCCATCCATCCAACTCTCACTCACTTCAATCATTTCGTTCTCAGCATAGATTTATCTCTCCTGACTTCCAATTGCTTTGTAGTTGTACAAACTCTTTACATTAAGGTTTTGATCTTCATCTTTGGTAACTTTTGGTTAATAAATAAGTGCTGCTTCTAAAAAAACATTTAATCTATAAAAACAAATTATACATCATTAACTAATACGTTTTAAAATGTTTATATGAGTGCAAGTTTAGCATCCATGGGAAGTAATGCACACTAATTCGTTTCGGGTAGTATTCGTTCGGNATTAAATATATATATATATATATAGAGAGAGAGCACTTTTTTCTAATAAATGTAATTTTTCTAAAGTCATTAAAATTGTATTATTAAATATCACCCTTATTTAAATTATCCAGAATAATACCATCATCTTGAGCACGCAATCCATTTACGGTTCAATTTTTGGTAACTAACAAGTCAAACGCACTTCCATACAAAACTCGCCCAGTTACGCTTTTAGCTCAATTTACGCTTTTGTTTTCAACTTTTGCAATCTGGCAATCTTGTTATGAACATATTTGAAATCATTCTTGAAAAATTTCCCGTTCATGTAAGTTCATTTGAATTCGCTACTCGCTTTATAGTTTTCATTTCATGTTTTATTATGTTTTTTCTTTATATATTTTATTTTCTGTTTTTACGTGATATTTTTACTTATTGTGTTCTATTTTATTTGTTGTAATTTTTTGTAAACTTTTTTGAGTGCTTCAAAAAAGATTGATATATTTTTCTTTGGCTATATTGATGCAATATTAGAAAGCACTCTTTTTTTGAGGATATAATCGTGTGGGCTGATGAGAAGATTATATCTATTATTTTCCGGATATTTAAAAAAAACTAAATGTTATTTCTTTGAGGGAAAAATATTGAACAATATTTAAACAACAACAAAAAAAAACAATGACGAATGATAAAAAATTAGGGTGAATGTTGAGCAGTGCAAGCAAGAGCGGAGACACCTTCTCTAAAAATTTATATAAAGGGCAGTCATTTCGAAACACTATGAATGTTTATTACCTCAAAAAAAAAAAGAAACATCATATGTAATACAGAAAACTCGTGCCAAAAATAAATTTCAGAAAGTATTTTTTTTAAAAAAAATATGCACATTTTTTTTGTTTCTAAAATCAGATATCAAGGTATTTTTTTTTTATCATAACGATTCAACGACTTCGAAATGTATTTCGGAAATATTTTGAGGTTTATCTCACTTTCTCTAGAAAATACACGAAATGATTCTCTTTTGTTTCTTATTTTTCGGAAAACGAACAACAATTTTCATGCCTGAATAAATAAAATATTGCGTTTTGGGTAAGAGCTCTTAAGCCGGTAGAGGCACACAGGGTAAAGGCAGCTGTAAAGCTTTTGACGTACATAAAACACGATAGGCCCTTCGATCGAAAATATATTTTTACAAGGAGTCTGTAATAAAATATTTGGATCGGAGTGGGGTCGAGGAGAAGTAAACATTCGAATAAAAATGCAGACGCGTAAACATTTTTTTTTTTTGTAGAGCAGATAAAGAAACATTTATATTTTAGGGGTTTTCTTTCAAAGCACTTTTGTGGGTTTTTTTCCTTAGCTTTCCCGAAATAAATATTCAAGTATAAACAGCCTGAATAAAGAAGTAAAGTATCTGTCAGATAAAATTCCAGAACATATATTTTGTTGGTAAAAAGCCTCTTTATTTTGATTTTTAAATACATTTTACCACTACCGAAAAATCATCGGAATTTCGGGAATGTGTTAGACTCATGCAATAAGTTTTAAACGGTGGGTTTTTTCTTTTCTCTCTTTTTTCTTTTAGAATTTCAATTTTTTCCCAAAATCCCACCTGGGTTGACATTTAGTCAATTCAAGGGTATTAGGGCAGATTTATTGTCCACACTTTCAGGGGCTAACGTTGCTCCCACAGTAAGGACATATAGTGGAAGAACATCCATGCTGTAGTGTATCTACCTCTACAAAAATATAATTCCGATTCACTAATATATAAGACATGCTAACTCGATTCTGTGGTGGGGTACATTTTCATAGATTAAGGTTAACATTGTCGATATCTACTAGCCCCACATTGGTGACCTGGACGTGATGTGAACACGCCTACCTGGACAGAAACTCCCACTTTCATTTGAACACGCCTACTTCGATGGATGCTCCACATTGAACAGTTGACTTGCTACTTGTAACTACGACATTATCCACCTCCTCGCTCTGTTGCTATTCAGTCTCCATCACACACAACACCAGCCTGTATACACTGGACTGCTAATGGCAACACGGGAGTGACCACGACTGTGAACTTACTACAGCTCTCACGATCAGCATTTAAAAGTCAGCTCTCTCGGATTCTCACAAAACAGCAATGAATCAAAAAGTGATATCCCGTTTATCAAATCCTACCACAGATAAAATTCTGGTGGGGGAGTACTGTAGTGTATCTACCACTACAAAAATATAAGTCCAATTCACTAGTATATAAGACATGATAACTCAATTCTATGGTGGAGTACCTTTTCATAGATGAATGTTGACATTGTTGATTAGACTCTTCCCAGCACACATGCCTTGCGCGGGATTCGAACCCAGAACCTTATTGATGCAAGGTCAGTTCTCAGATTCCTACACAGTACAAGAAGGCAAATAGGGAAGGATTTTGAGAGGATGAATAAAAAGTATTTTATTAACGATTGAAAATTTGAACGATTGATTAACGATTGAAAATTTGAACGATTGATTAACGATTGAAAATTTGAACGATTGATTAACGATTGGAAATTTGAATATAGATATAGGGAGAGTGTTTAACTAATAGTAGGAATTGAAAAACGTTTGAAAAATTTAATTAAATAAGTTAAACTGGAATGTAAATGAAGTTACGATACAATTAAAAATATCCTAACAACACTTAGGAAACACAGAAAAGTCTCATACAACAATGACATGTCAATATTTACTTTACTTGAATTTTCAATAACTTAGGACCTTAAAGTTAATGTATTATTTTCGCTTTATGTATTGTCTAGCAATATAGATTGTTTTAGTATATTACAAATATTCCTTTCATTTTATATTGAATTGAATAAAACAATATTACAAATAGTTTAGTATTTGTTTTCCAATAAACACTAAAAAATCAAGCATAGTTATTAGAGAAAAGTCTTTATTTTACGTTTGTTTGCAAGTAAACGACAGACGTAGCTGAAGGCGGTGAAAAAAGATTCTGTTTGACACAACTAATTAGTTATACTTTCTATAAAGAATAAATAAGAGGCAGTTCTTTTTGGTAAGATTATCAAAAATTCATTGCGAAGCAAACCGATAATAGTGTCAAACAGGCAAGAGTCGAAAGATTCCTGTACATTTTACTGTCCTAGGCAAGAAACCCATGATAATTAACTGTTTTAACAGGAAATATAAGGAATGTTCTCTTTCTAAATCTGTCCTCTGGGGATATTCTGTCTATAAATAACTTTGGAAAAGGAAAGAGTCAATAAACAATTCATTTGTCTTGGGTCATTTTACGTGTGAAAAGCGTTCATTGGACGAAGTTATTTGCAATTTTTAACTTGTCATTATAAGATATCGGAAAAAGTGCCAAGAGATTAGGGGGGTTGTTAAGTACTACGGATTTTCAAGAATTCTACGGATTCCGTCAATAGAAAACGCTTAAGAACTATTGAAGACTATGATTATATATATTTTTGTTTTTGTTTTGTTCGGTAATCGAAATCAAAACCATTTTCCAATACAAGTTCTAAATTTTAATGTTTATGTAATTAAAGATATTAGGCTTAAAGATAACAATTACTGCAGATTTTCTGTTAATTTTATTTCTATCAACAGGAAACGTTTCATAACTAGTGAAAAGCATCATTCTTATATTGACCTGGACAGCCTGGTCGGTAGGGCGCTGGGCCCATGCACGAGAGCTCGTAGGTTCAAATCCCACCGGGCGAAGACTTCCCGTTTAGTAAATGGTGACAGGTGCAAGTCAAATCTGTCGAGTCGCAAAGTCCTCCATGTTCCCATAACAAATCAATACTTTTGGGGGTACTGGATTGGAGATCGATCGTTCTCTGATTCAGGTCAAAATTACGATCTGTGGAAGAATGAATGGATGTGTGAATGAGTCCGCCCTATAAAACGAGCTGTGACGTGTGTGTGTGGCTGAAAACGAATTCTTGCCCATAGGATGGCGCCACTGAAAAACAAGAAACGCACACTCTGCCTTAAATTCGCTCGGTTTCACCAAGCAGGCTTGCCCGTGTGGCAAGTGACATTAGAAACAACAACAATAATTGTTATTGGTGCTTGTTTTATTTGGCAATTAAATCAAAACCATTCTACGATACAAGTTTTAGTTTTTAATCTTTAAATAATTAAAGGTTTAGAGATAACAGTCTCGCAGATTTTGTGTGATCTTTTATGGATTTTAGTTACGAAAACGAAAAATTTTTAATGATTGAAAATTGCTAAATTTTTATTTTGTTAAATAACTAAACTTAAAACAATATTTCCAATGATTTTTTAAACCTTTTTAGGAAAAATAAATTGTATTCTAGTATACCAACTACCATGCTTTTCTAAATTTCATGAATTTTAGTTATGAAAGAATTTCAAAAACTGACAAAAAAGGTCTCTTATTATTTTTCGTTAGATAATTAACACTACAAAGACTGAAACTTAGTATATACCTAGTATATTGCTCAAAAGCAGTCAAACTGACTGCATTGTGAAAGAATAACTAATGTGTAAAGAAATTTGTTTAAAATTAATTTTTAATATTTTTTAATATTATTTACAGTTATATAACAAATTATTAGTAAATATTAACAATAAAAAAATCATATATCTGCAAAAAAAGTCACAAAATTTTAAGAAATCGTGTCATTGTATACATCATTGTTTTTCTAATTGAAATTAAAAAGCAGTCAAAATGACTCCCTTGGGCAATCTAGTGTTAAAAGCAATTTGGCAAATGATATCCAAAGATTTTAATCTTGCCAAATTTTTGTTATCATTACAAACAATTTTTCTTTTGATCCTTATAAAATTAAAAACGAATTTTAGCACCAATTACAGTAAAGTTCAATTTTACAATTTCTGAATTTATTCATACAAACGCATTTTTTTAAGTATGTAATTGTCCTTTTATTTTATTTATTTAGTTTTTTTTCTCGCTTTTCCTGTTTTGAGTGAAAATATTTAAAAAAATTCAGATCTTTAATCAAGATGTAATTAAATATATGTTGTTGATCAAAAAGAACAAACTACAAAACTTGTCATATAAAATAATCTACAACATACTTAATGATATCCATCAATTAAAAATTGTATCAAATGTAACCAAATCCTCTTTAGATTTGTATAGGGTACAATAACTCCTGGATCATAAGTAGAAGAGGATAAATTGTAAAGGATTGTCAACAAACGCAGCATCTTCTTTGAAATGAAGATGTTAATAAATACACTGAAGAGCCAAAAAAACTGGTATACCTGTCTAATATCGTGTAGGGCCCCCGCGAGCACGCAGNATCAACACTTCTGGAGGTACTGGATTGGAGATCGATCGTTCTCTGATTCAGGTCAAAATTACGATCTGTCGATGAATGAATGGATGTGTGAATGAGTCCGCCCTATAAAACGAGCTGTGACGCGTGTGTGTGGCTGAAGACGAATTTCTTGGCCATAGGATGGCGCCACTGAAAAACAAGAAACGCACACTCTGTCTTAAATTTGCTCGGTTTCATGAAGCAGGCTTGCCCGTGTTGCATGTGACATTAGTAACAACAACAATAATTCTTATTGGTGTTTGTTTTATTTGCGGAAAACGGAAGTGTCTAAATTCAGAAGAGTGCCGCTGGCCACCAAAATCCTCAGACATGAACACTATTGAACATATTTGAAATGCCTTGCAACGTGATGTTCAGAAGATATCCTCACCCCCTCTTACTCCCACTGGTTTATGGATAGCCCTGCAGGATTCATGGTGTCAATTATCTCCAGCACTTCTTCTCACATTGATCGAATCTATGCCACGTCGTGTTGCGGCACTTCTGCGTGCTCGCGGGGACCCTACACGATATTAGACAGGTATACCAGTTTTTTTGGCTCTTCAGTGTATATTGTTACTTTTTTTTTACATTAAGTTTTAACGAGAGCAACAAAAATTACTATGTGCGAATAAAATACAAATCTAAAGTGTTTGGGCGCTAGTGAGATTTGGAGCTAGCAAAAATACCAAAATAGGATAAAATTAGGCTCCATATAATGTAGCCAGCAAATGAATACCAATTTTTGTTACAACGTGACTCAGAATTTTTAACAGTGTAGTAACGACTCTCGGTGGCTGAGTGGTAGCGCTTTGCGCTCCCGTGCCACACGTCCTGGGTTCGATCCTCGGACCAGACAAGGTTGACTTAGCCTTTCATCCCTTCAGAGGGTCGATAAATGAGTACCAAGCGTGCTTGGGAACTAAACACTGGGAGTTACGCGTTCGTCTGATCACCTGTCCAGAACATCTGCTACTGCACCCCAGAACCCTAAGTCAAGAAAACTGAGATTAGCACAGTAGGCCTTGGCCCTCTATGGGCTATCGTGCCACTGAGTTTAGTTTTAGTAAGAAATTCACGAAAAAGGATAAAAGTTTTTCGTTTATGAAAGTATTTTTCAAGAATTTCAGTTATTCTTAAAAATAAGTTTTGATGGATATAATTTGTTCTCAAGGGTAATATACAGTCCCTGGCCAATTCATTAGACGCACTGTAAAATTCTATGTAAAATATTAATTGTCAGGTGACACTATACAGTTTTTTTGCTTTTACGCCGCTGAAACCGGTTTAGACTTCTTTATGTTCGCCTATCAATTGATTAACATTGTAATGCAATAATAAGTTAATAAAGTATATAAAAAATCTCCTGAATAAAATCCCATTAAATGTATGTTTAAATATAAAAGTATTGCGTATAAACTCGTGCAAAACATGTAATTATTAAAACATTACAGTGCGTCTGATAATTTGGTCTGATTATTATAATATACTAATATAATGCTTGATATAATATATATTCTGTATGTACATAATATATCGTCTAGTTTATCCAATCGTTGAATTTATATTATATATCGTCTAATTTAACCAATGGACACACGAACGTAAACAAGTGCAAACCGGTTTCAGTCACGTAAAAACAATTAAGCTGCATAGTTTCTCTGGATAATTAAGATTTTACATAGAATGTAATAGCGCGTCTAATGATAATACCACGCATTTTTAAATCTCTATTGATTAAATTAATTTTCAAGTAATCATTGCATTATTTGAAAGTAAAAAAAAAAAAAAAAAAAAAAAAAAAAAAAAAACGAAATAAATATTTCGACTGCATTTAGTCTGTTTCGAAAGTCTATGTAAGATAGCCAACTTCTGCTCTCACTTATTCAATTTGAAGGTTTTAAAAGTAATCAATCTCTCTTAACTTTGTTTGAGTAATTTATCTTCATCCACCTGCTATCTTCAACACCACTTTCAATTTATCCCTTTCCACTTTAGTGATTCCTTTCATTCGAACGTTTTGCTTCCTATCATTCAGGCGAGTAATCTTTCATGTAAGTGGAGTACCCTAATACACTGCCTTTAAGTACAATTTGTCTTGCAAGAAGAAAGAATGAACCATACATTACATCTAATTCTAATCTATTAATTTTAAAACTATTGTGGTGTAACTACCACTATAAATATTATATATCAATTCACTAGTATATAAGACATGTTAACTTGATTCTATCAAGAGGTAAATAAGGATAAATGAAGATTGGCATTGTAGATAAGATATATATATATATACATATACAATATGTAAATAAGATATATATATATATATATATATATACAATATGTACATAACATATATATATATATACTTGAATATGTCACGGGCAATGTAAATAATTGGGCATTGTTTATAATGCCCGGGCAATTTAAAAAGTGCTCAAAGGGATATGACAAAATGATAAATTCTGTTGCAATTATTACATTTCCCGGCCATTATGTATAATGATAAAAGTCAAGTGGGCAATTTGTGTCACACACAGCCACAGGGTGTCTTGGGATATTCATCCACTTTTAGATGCACCTGGATAATTTTTTTTTAAATTTTTTCCCGCACATGCGCTGTATGAAGCAACTACTTCAACGACTCTTATCTGGCGCAGTTTTTATTATTTTTTTTAAAATTTTAAAGCAATAATTTCGGTATCAGTTTAAAATTGATTCAAACGCTTTGTTTAATTTTTTTTAAATATTTAAGCTATAGCAAAAGTGGCACTAGACCTAGTATATATTTCGGACATTTACCAAAGATCTAGTCATACTAGGTCTGGTTAAGTGCCATTGCCCGGTATACCCTACATTGATGCTTTTTTAAGGTTCAGTGCCACTGCTCGGTATACCCTACACTGATGTCTTTTAAGGTCAAGTGCCACTGCCTGGTATACATTTGCCCGGTATACCCCACACTGATGTTTTTTTAAGGTCAAGTGCCTTTTCCCGGTATATATTTGCCCGATACTCCAAACACTGATGTTTGTTATAATCTATCGTCAGTAAGTGTTAAAATATCGAATAAATGTAATTATATCCACGAATAAATAGTATCAAATTGGATGCAATAAATATTTCGGGCATTCACCAAAGCGACTAATTTGATTGACATCATTCACCGGTGAACATTGGCCACCCAGAATCACACCACACGCACGTGGTTGTCCCATTGCTGTCAATTAATCAAAGTGCCCAAAGAAATAATTTATAATGACCGGGCAGCGTGAGAAATTATCGTAACGTAATTCAAATGTATCAAATTGCCCAATTTTAATAATCATTATTCATAGTAACTAAGCATTATGAATACTGACCTAAATAATTACATTGCCCGTAACATATATATTTACAAAATATGTAAAAATACAGATTGCGACATTTTAGAATGAGTTGTAAAAAAGAAGACAGAATAAACCATATATTATACTTAATTCTGGTCTATCAATTTTTAAATTATTATAAGATTCACAAAATATGCTTAATTTATTTTAATTTTAAAATCGTCGATAAATAGTCGACCCAATTTTATGGGTTTACGACTACTAATATTCAACTCCCTATTAGCTTTATAATTTTGAGCCCAATTCAACAGACAATGAAACTCCTGGATCGAGTATTGGGAGAAATTTTGCCTTCTTGGACGACTTGATGATGGAGCTAACCCGCATTTGCGTTACATGGAGAGGAAGACCACGAGAACTTTCCACGGTTAGCTTGACGGCAAAGGGGACTCTAACCCATGATCCGCCTATCCTCAAGGATAAACGGATGATAGTTATTTTGCCTTCAGGTTTTCGTGGTTTTTCCCTCCATGTAACACAAATGCGGGTTAGCTCCATCATCCGAGAAGGCAAAATTTATCCCAATACTCGATCCAGGAGTTTTATTGTCTGTTGAATTGGGTTCAAAATTACAAGGCTAGGGAGTTGAACATTAGTAGTCGTAAACCCATAAAATTGGGTCGGCTGTTCAACGACGGTAATAAAATGTTAAATCTAAACCAAACCCAGAATTTTGTTAATCTATTTGAGTCAGGCCAGGTGTAACGTTATCGCTTAAGCGAATGACATCGAATTTGTTTACGAACGTTAAAGACTTCATATTTAATTACATTTTCTAAATACGTTTCAAAGTTTTAAAACAAATTATTTGTGTAAAAATCAAAATTTAAACTAGCGATATTCTTAATCGAATTCTTAATTATTATACTCAATTCACTCTACGTTTAAATAATCAAAATCATTATTTAACGAAAGACCTGTACTTTGATTAAAAATAAATTAACTGACAAACTAAATAGGTACAAAATAACAGACGATAGTAAATAAAAAAAATAAAAATTTAATATCGAAAATTACTCGGTACAAAGTTCTAAATATTAACGAAGGGAGGAATTAAATGTCGTAACCCTGTACGGTACCCGTTTAGCGCATCCCCCACAGAAAGAAAAACTTTTCGGAAAGAATTAAATATTTTCCATCACACAGCTTTGGGATTCCCAGATTTCTATTAACTTTATTCTCGGGATCTGTTTCAAATTAATCGCGTTGTTTTAGTTTTCAATTTTGGCATCGAGAATATTTTCGATATCTTCTTTAGCGGTTTGAGGGAATGGGGGGGGGGGTGGAGATACAAAGCCTCGTCTTTATTAACGTACTCGATATGAAGCGTGACTTATGGGAGGAATGCATTCTTTAATTAAAGCCCCGGATTTGTTTTCGGGAAGGTGATAGGACTGGGCATGATTCCTCGATTTTTCACAGAGATCGAAACAAAGCCTTTCCCCCAATCTTGGCTTTTAAGTCAAAGGTAAATAAGCGGAAAATGTAAATATTTAAATAAATGACTTCCCGTTCGAAAGAATAGCAAAAATTGTTTATTTTTACACAAGACAATAAATTCTATCTCTCTTTTGATAAAGGAAACAAATGCCACAATCTTTTATGTCTACAAAATGCTTTTTGTTGTTATTAAAAGGGAGTAAAAATTCCTGTTTTATAAAGAAATCGTTTGACAACTTTAAACACCAACTTTAATTTAATTTAATCATGTGTAATAGAAGTTACTAGCAAATTCCTTCTTTGCTTTTAATACATTTTTTTTAAATACACTCTAAATACAGCAAACATAATTGCTAATTGAATTTTTCTTTATATTATAAATTTATCCAAATGAAACTATTTTGTTCCAGGTTAAAATGCGATTTAAATAAGGGAAAGATTGTAAATAAGAAATTTGACTTAGTTACCAATCAAGAACGATAAGTTTTATGAATTTTTGAAGAGTGTATTTTTTAAAACCAGAGATTATTTTAAAATAAAATCCTAAAATAAATTAAAATCGTATTTCATATAGCTGCAACATTCAGACTAATTGCATAATTTTTAATAAGAAAAATTCAAGTAAACAGAAGCTTAGAAACCAAAAGAGATAAACTAAAAACTAAAATGAGGCAACTAATATAGGGCTAAGAAAAGAGAAAAATAGGGATAAATTAAAGTAAAACACAAAATGAGATCAAACAAAATAATAGCTCTCAGAAACTGAAAGGCATTTTGTACACTAAAAAAGTAAAACACGTACTAACAGAAGAACGTTAAAATTTATTGAGATTAAATTGAGAAGGCATTTGAAAAGATACTGCTTTGTGAATTAAGTACGATAAGGAGGTAGGTAGGTCTTTAATTTACGCTACACTAAAGCTGCACATTAGTCTTTTTTTTTTCATGACAGTCGTTGAACAGCCGATCCAATTTTGGGTTTACGACTGTTAATGTTCAATTCCGTAGCCTTGTAATTCTGAACTAATCCAGAAGACAAGGAAACTGCTGTACCAATACCCTCAGAGGTATGATTTGTAATGGGAACTTGGAGGACCTATTGACTCGACAGATTTAACGTGCAGTCACCATTTACTATACGAGGAGTCTACGGCCGGCAGGGATAGAATCCACCATCTCTTGTACATGGGCCCAGTGCCCTACCGACCTGGCTATCCCGGCCCCTGCCTATTGGTCTATTGGCGACGGTCTAGGAAACATCCCCGAGGATGATCTAAAGACATGCCATTACAATTTTGATCCTCTGCAGAGGGGATGGCTCCTCCACTTTGGTGTAGCCAGACGATCTACGCGTGAAGTCGAGCACTTTACGGTAGAACAGTTCCACGAGGACCCATTCCGCGCACCCTCGGTTCCTACGTAGGCTGATCAAAGTGGTCACCGCAGCCAGTGATGCTCGACTTCAATGGTCTACTGGGAACCGTGTCTTAGCGATCAGTCAGTCCACTGTGGTAAGGAAGTTCAATTTCAGGATTTTCATAACTACGTTTCAGAGTAAGGCTTCGAAATTAGATTTTGGTTGATAATATTGCTGTACTCTAAATAAAATTTCATAAATTTACTGCATAGTTAAATTCTCTCGAAGAAATATTTTCTAGCTGTTTTATCTTGTCAACCCCCACTTCATATCGGATTTGCATACAACCATTGTTTGGCTCTACAGCCGGACAACCAACTTTAAACCCAACCCGGAAGTCGTTTCCGAATCAAACAAGGGAACGAATTCGCCTTCATTGGAAATTTTTTTAAAGAAACTCTAATTTACAATGTAAAACCATGAAAACCTTCCATTGTTAACTCGAAGACGAGAATACTTTCAACACATGATTCACATTCGATTGGAGGCGTTTAACGTCAACATTGTAGTCAATGTCATATGTATGTTATCGTGAGCGACCGAAAACAAGGGAACGTCGACTTTCACCGGTGAATGTCAGAAATCGCATTGTCGCTTAGGTGAATGTCTGAAATATTTGTTATATCCCAATTGAGATTAAAAGTGTTCGAAGAACTATTAAATGCATACTGGGCAATAGCAGTTGACCTTAAAAAACATTGATGTAGGACATACCGGGCAAATGTATACCTGGCAGTGGCACTTAACTAGACCTAGTATATAATTCGGACATTTACCAAAGCGACTATGTGATTGTCAACATTCACTGTTGGAAGTCAACAACCACCCAGTTCGACCATTCGAAGTAACATATACGAATCGATCAATCCTGGCATTTTTAAGTTGGGCATTTCACTCATAAAAAATTGACAGACTTAATGGAAAAGCAAGTTTTATAAATAAAATTGATTCTATTTTCTTTATCAACCTTGAGGGAAAAAAGGTAAAAACAAATTAACCACGATGAAAAGTTTTACTTTTAAAGAAACAAACAAGAACTGCGTGTTGATATCCTTCTGAAATAAAAATAACAATATAATACCTAGTTTAAAATTTAAAAGATGGCATTTTTAAATCGATGAAAAGATTCCTCACAAAAATGATTGATGACATTTTTAAAGTTTATGATCTGTACATTGTAAAACATTTCCGTGTATCTGAACGCCAAAAGTGGTAGCAACTACTTTCCACTTAGTGTTGAAACGACTTACTTTACTTTTATAGTCGTTGATTACTTTTTTGCTATTTAAGTTTGAACTATTTGTTATTTACTATTTACTCGTCTTATTAATAGGAAAAGAGACTTATCTCGAGTAGGTTTTTATATTATTTTCTTTTATTTAATACTTATACAGACAACGCGCACGCACACACCTACATGTAAAACACAAAAACACAACTAACTCTAATCTCTAACACAATCAAATTTTGTAAATGGATCTGGCTGGTAAGCGCCATCTACATAACTTCTTCTGTTATTATAATAGTTGCAACAAGGTGCTTCATTAAAAGTGTTGCAAAACTATGGATAGTTCTTGGTGTGTTGAAGCACCTAGAACAGGTATGGGCAAACATTTTTGGTCGAGGGCAAAAATGCGAGGAAAAAAAAGTTTGGTGGGCTAAGTAAAAACATCTAAAAAAAAAAAGATATACAAGTTTTAATTTAAATACTTAATAAGATGAAAGTGCGATTTCATTTTTAAAAGTTCCTTTTATTGAGGTTCCAAGTGATATGTGCTTATTTTAAGGAACGAGGCTAAATGTTTGTTTGTTAATCTACTTCAGAAATGATTTTTTCTAAGGTTTACAGTTGAAAACACTTGTTCACATTTGAAGCAAATATAGCACTTATATTCTGGGCATGAGATAGTAAATTTGGGAAACTAGCTTTTGGTAATGACTTGTAAAACTCAAACTATGGCATATTTAAAAACAACTGCTTCAGATGATGCCAGTCTACTGCTATTCTATAAAGAAACTCTGCTTTCAATTTTTCACCAATTGAAGCTGCTTGCTATTACCAATTGTGTTTTGCTATTACCAATTGTGTTTTAACCAATTGCTATTTCCAGCAATTATGTTCTGTAGAACAGAAATAAAGAAAGTAAAAAGGTCATCAATATTTTGTTAAAAAAGAAAAGACAAAAATAGCTTTAAAAAAAGTAGACCAGAAAATGAATGTATATTATTTATATTCGCCTCGGATCTGCAAGTTAAAATTCTATCCGCGGGCCTGATAAAACCTTCTGGCGGGCCACAGTTGGCCCGCGGGCCGTAGTTTGCCCACCCCTGACCTAGAATGTTCCTTTAAATTACTAATTTAAAGTAGCCACCATCCTATTTGTCATACAATAGTACTAGAATCTATAATTTCAGTAAGATTGGATAGATATAAGAATCACGATACAACCTAAAGCAAGAATTATAAATTTAAGAAGCATAAATATGATATTTTTTATAAAAAAAACTAGTTTGTACACGTAGCACAGAAAGAATATTAATATAAATTCCAACAAATCCGCAGTAAGTTGAAATTAAATATTTTACAATTATTTTAAACAATTGACAGCTTTATATCTATCTAACGAGAACACAAATATCTGTTGTTTTATTTAATAACCGTCGTTGAACAGCCGACCCAATTTTGGGTATACGACTACCAATGTTCGAATCCGTAGCCTTGTAATTCTGAACCCAATCCAGAAGACAAGGGAACTCCTAGATCAAATATTGGGTGAAATTTTGACTTCGTGGAGGAATTCTTCTGATGGAATTAACCTACATGTGCGTTACATGGAAAGTAAAATCAAGAAAACCTCCAACGGTTAGCCTGACGGTAAGGAAACTCTAACCCAGGATCCGTCTACCATTGAGGATATTTTACGTCAGCACTGTGGGCAGTGTAAACCGGATGCGGAATTCATGTTCGAAAGTTAATCGAAGCAGATTAATCGAAAGTTAATTGAAACAAATGTTTTGACCTGATAAGTTAAATAAATTCCCTTTGCATAAAAATAAAGGCCTAAAGTAATATTTATTCCACCGGTAATAAATAAATAATAAACTGTACTTCAAACGAAATGTTCCTTAATGGTTTAGTTCATATTAAAAGTAATTTTTATTTAAATGTCTTAACACATAATGTCCTAATTTCGAGTTTAAAAAGTCGGTTTTCCAATAAGCAGCTATTTATTTTCCGCAGGGAGTTACCGGTTGCCTATAAAAGCACATAAGAGAGTTGGATAAGTGCTTTTCCTATTTTGCCTCCCTTTAAATGTATATAGGGGATGGCTTTTATATGAAATAGAATGAAACCATCGAAGAAAAACTATTTTAGAAAATTTCACTTTGCACGAAAATATCATGAAAAAAAGGGGGAGGTTTTCGAGAAACTCCTTCGACAAGGGAAAGGACTAAAGAAAAAGGGAAAGTGTTTTTCCAAAAAACTAGATTCCAACGGGATTTAAGAATCAAGTTTTATTCTTTCTTGCATCGATGCCAACAAAGTATTCTACTGGGGATCGAGAAGAATTCGATTCGAATATGTCTGCTTGTAAGTTGGATTTGCGATAAGAAAAAAGGAAATGGTTACAACATAATAAGCCCTGATAATACTTAAACTATATAAGAATTGTTATAAAAAAGGGAAGAGTATACCGGTTTCGCATAGGTTATTCTGTCGAATTCCACTGAATATATAAGAACCTTATTCAGATTATTTAAAAAAAACTGCCATATCTAACTGGTCGTAGATTAATTTTTTTACCTTGAAGGGGATTTCAATGGGATACCTACTAGTGACGTAGTGTAGGTATCTCGATCCTGATTGGTTGCTGAAACGTGGCATTTGTTTACGTTAGCAACTGTTCTTTATCTTCTATTTCGAGTACGCCACGCCCAATAAGTAACAATTTTCTTAAGTGACTCATACTAAGTTTTTTTAAATTTTTTTTACAGAAATTATTTCTCAAAGATTTCAATTTTTTTCGCTATATTATTGCACAGAGACTAAATACAAAGACAAGCACGAAATCATGTGGAACATAAACTAAATATGCATCGAAGTTGCCAGGTACACAAAACAAAAATACACCGAAGAGCCATTACATTATGACCACCCTCCATCTATAACAATGGGCTCACCCAGGTTTTCATGGTTTCTCGCCCAGGGACAATGTTTTCATGGGGCACATTAGGACCCATAATCCTCATAGAACAATCCCTGACGTCTGTAAGCTACTTGAACATAGTTGCAGACCAGGTTCAGCCATTCATGGCAACAGTTTTTCCTGCGGGTGATGGTGTTTACCAACAGGATAATGAACCATGTCATAAGGATTGAATCGTCATGGATTGGTTCGAGGAACATTCCAGTGACTTTCAAGTCATGTCTTGGGCCCCCAAATTCACCTGACCTTAATCCAATAGAGCATTTGTGGTCCTACGTGGAAAGCCAAATTCGTACTGCCACGCTACCCCCTCGCAATGCGAGGAAATTGCAGGACCAGTTGGTGAGCGCTTGGTACCAGAAACCTTAGACTACCTATCAGCACCTTGTGGAATTAATGCTACGCAGGGTGCTAGCAGTTTTGAGGGCTAAATGCGGTCCTACATGTTATTAGCAGGGTGGTCATAATGTAATGGCTCTTCGGTGTATATCATGGTTACAATAAAATTCGTAAATAATAAGTCTAAGTTAAGTAAAAGAAGTATATTTCAACTAATTCGATGAGCGATACGGTTCTGTATTAAATTAACTTATCGTTAATTAACATTCTAACTTATGTAGAGAAACTTAGCTCAACTTTAATACGCCATTTTGCTGATAAAGATTAGCTGATGGCGCTAGGGTCACATAGGTCACATGTGTGGGTATGGGAGATTTTCTTCTTTTTGAAGTGTAATTACCCAATTCTCAAAAGTACTTTGTATGGCTTTAAAATTATTCATGAGTAATTCTCAAATGGTGTGAACAATAATATTAATTGCAGCTAATATTGAATTTAATTGATATTTATGTTATGGTCTAAATGATATAAAATATAAAAATTTGCAATTTTTCGAGAGATGAAAGTTAAGATAATATGACGAATTCGCAAAATTGAAAGAGGTTGGTTGTATATTGAAAATCAATGAGTCACCTAGTTTTAATCAATTGTAATTTAGTCACAAGAGAAGGCGTTTGATTTCGTGAAAACCATCTAGGATGTTCTCAAGATCATAAAACTTTATTAACACTAGGTTGTCATTTTGACTGCTTTTTCATTTGCAAAAAATGGACAAATAAAAATGCATAAATTAATATTCTCTTTCCAAGTGAAGTAAATTTTTTTATTGTAAATATTTACTAACACATTGTTATATAACTGTAAATAATGTAAAAAAATATTAAAAGTTAATTAAACAAATTTCTTTACACATTAGTTATTCTTTCACTATACAGTCATTTTGACTGCTTTAGGGCAATATAGGTACATACCAAGTTTCAGTCTTTCTAGCGTTAGAAAGTGTTGTCAAAACTTTACGTTTAAGTTTAAAAATTAATTCACAGTACGAATTCAATTCAATTCAAACAAATAATTCAATTCAAAGTTTATAAACTATTTCTAAGTAACATTTTTATAGTAAGTTTTTAATTTTGCTTCGTTTCACTGCACAAAATTTCGGATTAAATTATGTTAAAAAGGAACGCCACTCAGAGTACAGGTATATTTTATCGTAAAATCCATTTTTAAAGTCAATTTTTTTCAAAACAAACAAACGTTTGACGTTCCGTAATTCTTATAGCAATATTAACAGTAAAATTTACTATAATTAAATAAATATCACTGAAAAAAGTACGGTATGAAACTTAACGGTATAAATGGATTTTACGGATGCTGCAGCCTTGCTACCAGTACTTTTAACTATAGTTTGGTCCGGACAATTTTATAATGTATAGTAATCAATATAAATTATTGCCAAATGCAAACATACTAACTTAAAGGCCCAATTTTGGACAATCATAAAACGTCAATTGAACCACTGTTATACCTAAAAAAATGAATAACCTCTAAGTTTTTACAAATAAAAACAGGAGAACAATATTTTTTATACACATCATTGTTATTCATCGGTTAAGTTCGTGTTAGCAATAACTCGGATAATGCAATCGTCAACACATGGTCCTGATAAGTACCACAATTTTAATTGAGCAACAAAAATATTTAATGGGTTTCTACAAATAAAAATAGGAGTTCCAATAGGGCAGATAATACCTAACAAGGCCCTTCATTTTATTTAGAAAATAGTTTATTTAGTCAACGTCATTATTTTAGCAGAAAATATACAAAGCAAGTACTTATTTAACGATTCTTAAAATAATTTTTCAAACATTTATAATTTTATAAAATATTTCTGCAACAAAAATGCGATTGTGTTACACCTAAAATAGAGATTAGCCAGAATCGCAGAATGTCGAAAATTTTCACTATAAATTTAATGTTTAAAATAATTGAATATTCAAACTTTTATGGAAAAAAAATTTTTTTTCTTCAAATTCTGAAGTATTTAACATAAGTATTTAAAATTCCATTAATCGTTGGACTGGAAATTCGCTGTGGTTAAAATTATTCCTTCCATACAAGTCCCTGGGCTAATTATTAAACGCACTATAAGATTTTATGTAAAATCTTAATTATCAGATGATGCAATACAGCCTCATTGTTTTTACGCCGCTGAAACCGGTTTACACTTGTTTACGTTCGTGCATCAATTGGCTAACATTGTAATGCAATAATAAGTTAATAAAGTATATAAAAAATCACCTGAATAAAAACCCATTACATGTATNTTAAACGCACTATAAGATTTTATGTAAAATCTTAATTATCAGATGATGCAATACAGCCTCATTGTTTTTACGCCGCTGAAACCGGTTTACACTTGTTTATGTTCGTGTATCAATTGGTTAACATTGTAATGCAATAATAAGTGAATAAAGTATATAAAAAATCTTCTGAATAAAAACCCATTACATGTATGTTTAAATATGAAAGTATTGCCTATAAACTCGTGCAAAACGTGCAAATCATGCAGTGCGTCAATTAATTTGGTCTAATTATTCTACCTTACTAATTTAATACCTTGTCACAGAACTATACTACTTTAAAACTGAATTACGACCACGCCATCTTGTGGCGAAACTTTTGAGTTGAACTGCGGCAACCGATTGCAGAACATCTCCAAAATAATCTCTCCGTTTAGTGTAATGCGAGTTTCGTTTTGTTAATATGTTTTTTTTTAGTAATTTGTAACTGTTTTCTGTGCTCTGCTAGTAACTAAATAAATAAATAATTTCAGAACTAGCCCGGTATTTTGTTTTCTTATTGCTCCTTGGAAAATGTTTACAACCTGATATAATAAATATTCTATATTTATATAATATATCGTCAACTTAACCAATTGATACACGAACGTAAACAAGTGCAAACCGGTTTCAGGCGCGTAAAAACAATAAAGCTGCATAGTATAACCTGATAATTAAGATTTTAAATAGAATATTATAGTGCGTTTGATAATTTGGTCACTGACTGTATTTAATGTCTATGTACATTTTTACAACTCATTGTAAAAAGTCGCAATCTGTATTTTTACATATTTTCTAAATCTTGACTTCTATGTGGTCTAGTGGTTAGGATTCGTGGTTTTCACCCACGCGGTCCGGTTCAATTCCCAGCATGGGAAATTTTTGATCCTCAATTGCTCAGGGGATACAGCGTTCGCCTTCCAATGAGGCGAACCGTGCTCGAATCCCAGTCGATACGAATTCCGCATCCGGCTTGCACCGACCGCAGTGCTGTCGTGAAATATTATACGTCATTTACATTTTACGTCAGCACTGTGGACGGTGTAAGTCGGATGCGGAATTCGCATTGACCAGTCATTGCTGGGATTCGAACCCGATTCATCTGATTGGAAGGCGAACGCTCTATCCCCTGAGCCACCACGACTCATGTGTTGTTACTCATCCCCTTGGCGTAGGAAAGTCTACACCAGGTCCTCGGTTCACATAAAAAAAACTTAAAACATTAAAAAAAAGGTTGTCTAAAAATAAAAGCAACGAAAAAGAGTTTTTTTTTTTTAACTTTTGTTATTTTGTATCTTGAATAGAACATTTGATTGAAATTAACTTTGCTTGTTAAATTTGTGTTACACCTGAATTTCATATGTATCGTTCCTCTAGATCATGGATTGCCAAACTTTTTTGATCATCGACCCCTTTATAATTTTTCGAAATCTCCATCGACCCCCATAAAAGTAATTTTCTGTTAATTAAANTGAAATTAACTTTGCTTGTTAAATTTGTGTTACTCCTGAATTTTATATGTATCGTTCCTCTAGATACTTAAAATTGATATGAATTATTCGTTTTAATTTAATTAATACGTTATTTTCTGAATAAATCATGAGTCCATAGGAACACCGAATTTCTTCATTTGATACTACTGATTAACTCAGGGAATACATTTATTATTACTTTAATGCATAGAAACGCTAAATTAAGTACAGAACTCAAACGCTTTTGTAAAAAAAATATATACATCTACGGTGTTACAGTTTCAAAAAATAGAAAAGATATTCTTAAAAAAATTAAGAAACAAACTAAGCAGTTGTCTTCTTTTTTTATTTTTTATAAATAAAAAATGTTATTTAGAACAAAAATAAACTTACTAATACAATAAAGATATTCAATTAAAATAAATTAAAAAGTATAAAACAATTCTAATTTTGTCAAGACAGAAACGAAAATAGAACTCACCATTTTCAAAAAACATGGAAAGGGTTTTCTGTGGTGACAGAAGTTAATTACGAAAGTGATGTTTTTTTTTTTTAATCTTACAAAAAACAAAATTATTTTATCCTTTTTAGACCAAATAACAAAAGCAATTTTCAATGTTACGTTTTGTTTATGCATTTTTCTTTTTAGTTATTCGTCTCTAAACTTGTTCATAATTTTCGATTGAAGGTAAAATGACAAAACTATAGGATCACAAAATTTCAGAATTTACTAAATTGTATTTACTAAAACCTTATGAAACGATAGTTATTATGGAAAGTGATCGAAGTTTCGAATGATTCTGTTTTTCAATAAAATAAGTAGGTTTTTGATAATTGTTCAGCTAACGTTTGATACTTGTATTAAGATCAAATACGAAGTTTTTCAAAGGATTTTAGTATTTTAGATTGAGTAAAATGGTTAAAATTTAAATTAAAGGAAATAATACATAAGCATCCAATTTGGTGATAATATGGCGCTAAATTTACGATATGAGTTTAAATTATATTATTTTGTTTGTTGCTGTTTCCAAGGCATGAAAAAAACTTAGCAATAATTTAAATGCTGTAAGTACTTAAATTATTCGGAAATTTGCAAGAAATTTTTATTTGATCGACGATGAATTTTTATTGGCTATAATATAACCATTAATTATGTTATTAGTGATAAAAAATAAGTAAAACTCGTAATATCACCAATAATAGAGCTTAGGTTAAAATTTCAGTGATCTAACAAGGGAAACTAGGGAAGTGTGACTCGCCAATTTTGAAATAAACTAGTGGGATGTATGCCATATGAGGAATAATTTTAGGGNATTTTTTATCTCTCACAGGACTTTCTATGGGCCAAAACGAATGTTAATTAATTTATTAATTAGCAAATTAATTAATTATCCAATTAATTACTAATTAATTGGATTATGAGACAATTACAATAACTAATAGTCTGCATTGAAGTAATAAAATACCGATTTTTCTATATATTGAATATATTTTTTATCTCTCACAGGACCTTCTATGGGCCAAAACGAATGTTTCCCCCTAAAATTATTCCTCATATGGCATACATCCCACTGTTTATTTCAAAATTGGCGAGTCACACTTTCCTAGTTTCCCTTGTAAGTCTGACAATTCTCAAATTAATCAGAATTTGATTTCTTTGCAGATGAAAAATTCAGTTTGTACCAATCGGGAAAATGGTGAAAACTTGTCATCTAGTTCCATTAGGGATTTAAGTGTTTCAGCTATAGTGGAATTTTCAATTTGTCTCGGAATTGATTGATTCTCCTTTTCAAAAAAAAAAAAAAAAGCGATTGAAATTTTTGTTTTAGCTAATCGGATATGGGTTGCGCAGGGGCGGATCTACTTAAGGGCTTTTTGGGCTGCAGCCCAGGGCCCCATGGATACAAAGGGCCCAGTCCCAACTGAAAACTATAGGTGATATTTTGAATTAAAAAAATATCTAATATTAAAAAAAAAACTATTATAAGGTTGGCAACCCTGAGATCAATCAACCTATGCATGTGCGCGTCTTCGAACGGAACGGGGAATTCCCCAGCGTTTGCTTTTCGTCAGTGTATTTTTTCGCGTCTATTACGGGGGACCCGAAAGCATCGGAGCTATCGGATATGGGTTGCGATTCCGACTACAAGTTCCCGTTGTTAATTACCCGAAAGCATCGGAGCTATCGGATATGAGCTGCGATTCCGACTGCAAGTTCCCATTGTTAATTACCCGAAAGCATCGGAGCTATCGGATATGAGTTGCGATTCCGACTGCAAGTTCCCGTTGTTAATTACCCGAAAGCATCGGAGCTATCGGATATGGGTTGCGATTCCGACTGCAAGTTCCCATTGCTAATTACCCGAAAGCATCGGAGCTATCGGATATGGGTTGCGATTCCGACTGCAAGTTCCCGTTGTTAATTACCCGACAGCATCGGAGCTATCGGATATGGGTTGCGATTCCGACTGCAAGTTCCCGTTGTTAATTACCCGAAAGCATCGGAGCTATCGGATATGAGTTGCGATTCCTACTGCAAGTTCCCGTTGTTAATTACCCGAAAGCATCGGAGCAATCGGATATGGGTTGCGATTCCGACATTGTTAAATGCAAGCTAATAAATGCTTCCTGAAACAAAACCACATTTAAAAGCTTTATTTGTCAATTAGATTAGATTGTATTTCGAGCTGCTTATTGAATTATCATCAAGAGAGTCAGCAGGTGGAGAGATCCTTTTTTTTGATTTATGAGAAACCACACAAAAACTTCGGTTGTTGTTGTCCTTTGCCATTGAAGGCAAGGGGTGTGATTGATCTTGTTTTCCTATGGGCAAGAATTCAACTTCTGCCACACCCATACGTCACATTCGTTTATAAGGCGGACTCATTCATCCATCCACTGATCGTAACTTTGACCAGTGAACGATCAATTTCCAATTCAGATCCCCCAGAGGTATAATCTGTTATAGGAACATGGAGACGATCCGCGATGGCTCAGGGGATAGAGAGTTCACCTTCCAAAGAGGCGAACTGGGTTCGAATCCCAGTCGATACGAATTTCGCATCCGGCTTGCACCGACCACAGTGCTAACGTGAAGTATCCTCAGTGGTAGACGGATCATGGGCTAGAATCCCCTTGCCGTCAGGCTAACCGAGGGAAGTTCTCGTGGTCTTCCTCTCCATGGAACGCAAATGCGGGTCAGCTCCATCAAAAAGTTCAATATTTGATCCAGGAGTTCAATTGTCTTCTGGTTTAGGTTCAAAATCGCGAGGCTACGGAGTTGAACATTAATAGTCGTAAACCCATAAAATTGGGTAGGCTGTTCAACGACGGTTATAAAATAAAAGAGGAACATGGGAGATTTTGTGACCCGACAGATTTAATGTACACCAGTCACCATTTACTACGCGAGGACTCTTCAACCGGTTGGATTCGAACTCCCGTTCTCACGAGCTTGAGTCCAGCGCCCTGCCAACCAGGCTCTCCTGGTCTGCAGAAACTTCTAAATCGGATAAGTCGGCATTTTCGTTTTTATTCCCGATATTAGATGACATTTACATTTTTACGTTATTTCCTTGCATTATTCTGACGACTTAATCTGAATTTTATTCAGATTATATTTTGCATGCTTTAACTTGGTTTCGTTTCGGCGCTATTTTATTTAGTTAGACATATCACGTATACGCAATGATGGCCAAGGGGCACCAACAATTATATTTTAACCGTCATTCATATAAAAGAATTTTTATTTCATAAATTATTACTTTAAAAAGCATATTTGTGTAATTACCTCATTCATTGTGGACGTATTATTTATTTCCGAAAACAAATAAACGAATATACCTCATAAATTACCTTTTTATTTTTCTACCTATTCGTCGCATCGAATATTCACTATTTCTTTTACGATTTATAAATTTCCTTCGAAACTTAAAAATGCAATTTAAATATTACATAGAGTTGAGTCAATCTTTCTGAAACACATGAACAAAAATAAATATTTTCGTTAATATAAAATAAGAAGACTACCTAATACTGTTATTAGAAAAAGAAAATAATAGTTTTGTTTTCATAGCCCCCGGGGAAAAACTTTATTCGTTGAATTCCATCTGAGCAGATTTATTTTAAGTTTTCTGCAAGAAAAAATCTTGCATTCTTTGTGTAATTGTAAGGTTCCTATCATTTATTTAGCGTGTGTAGCGATATGTCGTATTTATTTGAATAATTTTCTCCGAATGAATTGTCATTTGAAGCGTAAAATTTAACCTTTGTTTTTTCCAATATTCATTTTCATTTTTGTTCCCTCTACATGTTATGAAAAAAATACTTATTACCATTTGAAGTATTTAAAGACGCGGGGCAATGTTTTTAAATGTCTTTTTAAGTTAAAAAAATTTCCAACTAATTATTACTTTTTATCTATTTCAATTATTAGATATAAGTAATGATGATGCATATTTTAAATCAATACTTAAACGGTGCTAAATACATATATCTTTTTAAAAAAAAGTTCAGCTTGGCAATATTATAAGTGTTTTTTTTAAATGCATTTAAAAAGCTTTGTTTTTTCATAAATATGTTATTTCAAATTGTTTAGCTATTTCATTCAATAAACAATTAAAACTGTTCTCAAATCATTGAAAAAAGTATTTTATTTAATTGAAAATTTAAAAATTTAACTGGAAATAAGAAGTTGTAATATAAGTCAATTTTATTTATAATTGATATAGTTGCAAATTAATATCAGTTTAATTAATGCTTTAATTAATTATAATGGTTATTTTGAATAAAAAATATAAATTCTTTAGTTTAGTGTTTATATCAGAATTATCAAGTCGGTTTAAAAACTGTTTCATAAATTGTATATAAATTTAAGTATTTCAAAAGAGGAAATTATTTGAAAATTTTTATTTGTCAAAATGCAAAGAATTCTTCCCTCAATTCTTACTTTATTCTTTTTCAAATAATCTTCCCTCTCCACCACCCTCCTAAAGAATACATTTGACACTGTATATATTTGGGTTTACTAACTTCAGGCATAATTGGTTTCATTTGGCATTATCTATGTTTGGGTTTACAAGTTTAGAGGTACAATTGATTTAAATGTACTAACTTTTACCTTGAACTGCTTTTCATTAATCTTTAAAACCATTTTTTACAATTTTTTTTATTATGAAAATAGGAGATAAAACTTATTAACTCCAATTTCTCTTCCGTTATCAATCAGAGAATACAAAAATATAATTTATAATAATGAAAAGAATGTAATGAAAAGTCAATATTTTAGTAATTTTATTTTTAGTTTTTAAGAATTAAATTTCTTCCTTTTTTAAAAAAATCAAACTATTTTTTTGGTTGCACGCAGAAATTTTTTTTTAAAAATTAAATATTGCTTATAAATTATCTATTCAAACTCTTAAGCAGAATAACATTAAAAAATTGTCTAGTACCAAAGAAGTTTTATAGATTATATTATAGAATAAATTAAACATATCTTAAGAAATGCAAACATTAAAAGAAATAGGACGCGAAAAACAAAAACACAAGTTTAATTTTATATGATTTTATTAATTGATTTATTATTTTATTCGAAACGTTTTTGTTGAATATGTAATTTAAAGTTAGAAAACGTCTTAACAAGAAGAAATACTTAGAAGAAATACCTTATAACTAGCTATTTTTGAGAAATATGCTGTTATTTAATCATAAAAATTAAAATAATATGTAGGAGTTATTAATTCCCATTGCAAATGAATGCTCATTTATTATAATTTAATTCAAAACTCTAAGAAAATTCAAAATTCTCCTTCTGTTAAAATATTATTAAATTAATTTAGAACGTACAGACTGAACGGGGGTGTTTTGAGATTAGATACGCATCAGAGCCTACGCTAAGTACCAAATTAAATAAACTTTGAAATAGATTTATTAAAATTGAAGTGTTCTTATTGTTGGTTTACATTAATAATTGAATAAACTGATTTTTTTCCTCAATCCCTGTTTGAAAAAAAAATACTTTAGATTACATACAGTTGGAAAATTCAATTATTTAAAAAATTGAATTAAAAATAAATAAATGGAATAAGAGAAGAGAACGTTCTAAAAATAATAATACTTATCTGAATGTAAGCTTTGCTATTTAAATGAAGAAGATATGCTATATATTGCAAAAATAAATTTTACATAATGTATTTAAAAAAAAAGTCTTGGGAAATAAAAAAAATTTAAAGTATGTAAATGAAAAAAAAAATTTGTTTGTTATAGGCTTGTTTTTAACTTACATGAACTCTGATATTTTTGTGTTTCGTTTATTGTAGAATATCTTAACAAATAAAATAAAATAAATATATAAACAAAATTGAATATAAAATTTTAAAATTGTATATTTCTTTCTCAAATTTTATTTATTAATGTTAAATTAAAATTCAAAAATAAATTAGTTATTGAATAAAAATAACATGCGTCAAATTTAAAACAAAATTTCAACTTGTTTGCTGCTCTGCTGTTACGTATATAATGCACTTATTAAATGAAAAAAAAATCGTTGCAACCTTAATACATTTTAAACTTATAAGATCTACAATACGTACTAAATACAATACTTAGGTTTCATAGCCTTACATAAAACTAACCCTTAAATTAAACTAAGGCTAATCATAACTCACCCTAAGTTAAACTAATTAATTTTGATATATCTTCTCTAAATAAACATACCATTTTTCTGATCGATTTTATAATCAGTCTTGAATAGCCAGCCCGATTCTGAGTCTACGACTATAGTCTCCAGCAGTCTTGTAATTTTTGACCAAACCCAAAAACCAAGGGAACTCCTAGGCCAAGTATTGGGACAAACTAGCCGTCGTGAAGGACTTTTTGATGGACTACCAGGATTTGCGCAGTACTTTATATAATAGGACGTTTTTTTTCGCTTTTCAATATTTTTATTAAAAAATATTTAATTTTGAAGATAAGCAATAGATGTCTATATCACTAATTAAAAAAAATATATTTTTGCCAACAAACTCGTTTTAAATTGAATTTTTCTGAAATTTATGAAATCTAATTCTTATTCATAAGAAAAGAGTTGGTTAATCTTTTAAGTACGGCTCTAATTTTAAGCATCTCGCAGGTGTTTTACGGATTATGCCTTTTTGGATATGGTAATAAGTTGAATTCTGAATAAGCCTAAAGCTGCTGAACTTACACAAAATGTTATTTTAATTTTATAATAAAAATAAATCAAGTTTAATTTATTTTTTAACATAATTATTATAAAAGACAAAAATTAAAAAAAAATATTATTTGTCTAAATGTATAAAAGAAGAATTATTTCCTGAAAGACTTAGGAAAAAGAATACGGTTAATTTATTCATAAAATAATACCAGGCTCTATTAAAAAATGTAGTATGAAAATTAGATTAAAAATATTACTGCAAAAGTTTTTTTATTTCTAATTTTGTGATACAGTTTTCTAAAATAATTTTTTTTTTTAATAACCTTCAAATAAAATAAGTATTCTCTTAAGCTCATCGTCTCATTAATTTTTAGGTTATAAGTTTTAGGAATAAGTTTTTTTATTTCTTATTTCGTGATACAGTTTTCTAATAAAAACATTCTTTTTTAATAACCTTCAAATAAAATTAGTATTCTCTTAAGCTCATCGTCTCATTAATTTTTAGGTTATAAGTTTTTTTATTTCTAATTTCGTGATACAGTTTTCTAAAATAAACATTCTTTTTAAATAACCTTCAAATAAAATAAGTATTCTCTTAAGCTCATCGTCTCATTAATTTTTAGGTAAATAAATATTGCTTTGGATCGTAATTTTAAAAAATAAAACACAGTTTTCAATTTGCAATTAGAAGATCAAACATACCCACGTGACCTATGACGTCAACGCCAGCTGATCGTCAATAAACAAAATGGCGTGTCAGAGTTGAGTTAAGTTTTTTCACATGAACTAGAATGTTAATTAACGTGAAGTTAATTAACCGTATCGCACATTGAATTTGTTGAAGTATTTCTTAGATTTATTATTTGTTTATGTATTTCATTCTAACACTTGATATATTTTTGTCTTGTGTACCCAACAATTTCAATGCGTAATTAGTTTATGTTTTACATGGCTTCGTGTCTGTCTTTGTGTTAAGTAAGAAACATATGGTCAGAGAATATTTGTGAAGGATTATAGAATGTATCGCTTAAAAGAATTGATACTTGACGGGGTAAGTTAACTCGAAAACGAATGGAATAAACAGTTGCTAACGTAAACAGAGCCAGGTTTTAAAAACCAATCAGGCTCGAGATACCACACTAGGTAACTTGCTAGTATACCATTGTGGTACGTGAACCTTAAAAAAAAAGAAGAATAAATTCGAATTTAATTCGAGCTAGTACAGAACCGAAAAAAACTATTTCAGTTGTATCTACCTTGTGAAAGTTATTTTTTTTACTTTTGTTAACCAGAATTCTAAAATATTGGTATCAATAAATTACTATAAATTGCTTTGATATCAAAATATTATTAAAAATTTACTCAGTATCAAAATGAAGTCAAAATTGAAGAACATAAACAAGTTGAGTGAAAAGTAAATTCTTCCATCAACTGTCCGAGTTATTGTGGAGTATTATGGACGGGTTATTAAGGACGGGTAATTAAGGAGACTTGGACAAAACCGGATAAATTCAGAACTTGAAACTAGATAACGTCTGATAATTTATTTTATAACCAGCGTTTAACAGCCACTCCATATTTGGGCTTATAGCAAACCTTGTAATTTTAAATCCTACCTAGAAGACAAGTAAACTCCTGAATTAAGTATTGTTACTGGGGTGTGTGTTGGGAAATTGGCAGTAGAATGGAGAGGTTAGCCTTGTAGCTAGCGCTCCAAAAGTGCTTTCAATGCTTCAACACATTCTTGAGAACTTCTTAAATTTTTTGTTTTCTTTTATGTTTCAAAGCCAGCATAATGCATGTTGGCACTCATTTTTATGTGTCAAAGTCACAGAATCTCTTTGTATGAGCTGCGTAAAACACTGCACCATGTGTGGTGCAACCTTCGAGGCGTCAGAACAATTTCTATGGTAACAGTTTCAAGTACCACAGGAAAGCATTAAACTAAGTTTCGTTTTGCCTGATCTCCACCTTTTTCTTAGCAAGATTCTCTGTGACAAGACAACAGCAATTGACTTACCCAATAATCCACGTCGTAAATAAACTAACAAATAAATTAGTTGAATATATTTAAGTAGCTCAGCTTAGTTAAAGAAACAATCTTAGACCTAAGTCCTCGGGTTTAACTTATTTAAACAAGCATAATACGATTTCAATTATTAATTCTTAAGTTAATTGGTTAATGTGTCTTATCATTTATTTAAGAATTATATGATTTTATAAACGTACTAAACCAACTCGCTTGCAACAAGTCTAGACAGGCAGGTTTTAGTAGGTCTGTAGGGTTGAAGGATTGGGCACTAGGTGCATGGGCCCGCAATCATTGTGTCTAGGTAGTGGCTTCTATGACCGATGGGCCTGGGCCTGTGAACTCTCTGGAATGTTTGGGTTGATTTTTAACAGAGGGGTTGGGAAAAGTCAAATACCTGCCGAGATGAAACTAGCCTATGTGGAGGTCTTTTTAATGGAATCGCATATGAGGAAAACTATTCAGTGAGGATTGAACTCACTGTTAGTTTGATGGCAAAGGGATTCTAACCCATGATCCATCTACCGCTGAGGTTGTTTTACGTCAGCACTGTGGTCGAAGCGAGTTGCGAACAAACTTCGCATCGACTATTTATTATTAGGATTCGAACATGGCTAACGTCTATGGGTGACTAGCTCTCTACACCATGAGCTACAGCGGATACTTCTGTTATTAGTCATACATCACGTGAAACTATACAGGCAGCCGCCATACTGTTTAGAGATGAATGTGGGACAGTGTAGATGCTATTTTTCCACCAACGCCTTTGTTTTGAAAAAAATTAGTTATGAAAGTTTAATGTTTGTACCACCGATTTCACTTTGTAGATTTTAATTTCTTAAAAATTTCAGTAATTTCAACTGCTGATAACATCGATTTTAGCTATTATTTTAAATCATTAAAACAGATGTATGTGCATGATGTTTAAAATATGCTGTCTTTTCTGTTAAATTAAATTATTTTCATTTTATTTTATAACAGGCTGGAAAACTCTAAGTTTACGACTACTGTATGGTCAACTGTGCAGCTTTTTTTATTTTGAACCAAACCCAGAAGACAAAGGAACTTCTGGATCAATCATCAATTGGGAGAGTATTTTCGGGGAAAAAAACCCGCATTTGCCATTTGTGTTACATGGAGAGGAAAACTAAAAAAAATTTTTTTGTGTATCTTAACACCCACATATTGAAAAACTAAGAATAGCTATAGGCATAGAAAAAATACTAAGTATGTTCTTTGACTTTCCTTGGTGCAAAGTATTTTCGGTATTAAGTAAAACTAATGTTTAAAATTACAGAAGGATGAAAAAACCATAATGGAAATATTTTTTTATTTTATAGCCGTCGTTGAACAGCAGACCCAATTTTTTGGGATTTACGACTACTAATGTTCAACTCCGTAGCCTTGTAATTTAAAACCCTATCCAGAAGACAAGAGAATTCCTGGATCAAGTATTGGGAGAAATTTATCTTCGTGGAGGACTTTTTGATGGAACTAACCCGCATTTGCGTTACATGGAAAGAAAGACCACGGGAACCTCCCACGGTTAGACTGATGACAAGGGGACTCTCATCCATGATCTATCTACCACTAAGGATATTTCACGTCAGCACTGTGGTCAGTGCAAGCCGGATGTGGATTCGTATCGACAAGCCATTACTGGGATTCTAACCTGGTACGCCTATGTGGAAAGCGAACGCTCTATCAACTAAACCATCCATAATTTCAAAGCTGCTCAAAAATGCTAGAAAAAAAACAGAATTTAGCTTGTTAGCATTCAAAAAAAAGTTTTTTAGTGGCCATATTTTTAATATTTAAAAAAACATTTTATCGATTTGAAAATATTGGATTTAGAATGGACTTTTTTGGCCAAAGGATTTAATTAAAGTTTTAGAACAGAAAAAAAAGACAGATACAAACATTTTGTAATCAGATTAGATGTTTTGACTCATTCAATTGAATTATTAGACAAATTTTTAATATGTAAAAACAACTCTATAAAGTTTAACAAATAAATTAATTCAAGTCCATTTATTAAACAAATGATAACTTGACAAAACAAAATATCTTCGGGAGCAAAAATGTGCAATTGCTTTTATTACATATTTTGAATTGGAAGTATTATTTTATTGAAACATAAAAGCAAGAATATTTTAAAATTACTTTCACAAAAAAATATTTCGAAGAATTGACATTTTAAAAATTATTCGAAACAGTTTAAATCATCGTAAAACAAACGTTTCTCATTTCAAATGAACAAAGTACGTAATATGGCTGAAAAAGTAATAATAATATTTCGTTTTTAAATGCCGAGAACTAAACCTAATTAAAATTCCTGCTTTGAAAAGAGGAACGCGACAAACGACCGTTGCTGTTTTAATACTTTGTGTCTCTGAATGAATTGGAAGAAGCGTAAAATAAATATTTCACCCAATTAATAGATAATTGCTAGACAAAAACGAATAAACAAAGCAATGAAATTTAAAGACGACTTCAGAGAGTTAAACTAGGAAAACAATGATAATTAAAATTGTTTTTTATTGTTTCACTTAATAGTGAGCAGCATCAAACGTTGTTCGTTGCAAATAAAATAAAACAACACAGTTTAATTGAATTCTTCTAACAGAAAACAGCTCAAGGTGTTGCGATAGCTGCAAAAATAATATTCCTTAAAGTGACAAAACATAAATAAAATATTAAAACAAATATAAAATGTTACAACAACAAATATAAACAATGTACTTTGGCACCCTTTTACGGTTATAGCTTCTGATTTTAATGTTTCACAGTTAACATTTAATTAAGTCATATAAATAGATGGGAGTAATATATAGCAGTTATTCCCATTTTCAAAAATTTGGAAGTGTTTCTATCTGTTGATATAGTTAAATATCAATAATTATAATATTAATAGGCTTTATACTTTTATTTAATTCTAGGATTCTTTGGACAAAATTGCACTTTCGGAACAGTTTTACACAGTTGCACAGTTCAAAATTGCACAGTTTTATGACTATTTTACCTTTTTATTGCTGCGATTCTACGATTATTGTAAATAGCCATTAAAAATTTATTGTTTGTATAACAGTATGACAACACTAAATGACTAACCTGTTTTGAATGTAAATAAAAAATACACTATTTGGGATAAAATGGGCTGTTTGCTGCCTTGTGATTAGAAAAGCAATAAGTTTTGAAAGATGCATAGCGCTAAAATAGTTTAGAATTTCGCCACTATGTGGTCCTGGTGGACAAATAATAAATAAAAAAATATTCAATGCAACCGCCCTTTGCAAGAATAACATGGCGCAGTCTTAAAACGTAATTTGCACGCATGTGTAACAATGTCCCTGGGCAAATTTATACGCACTATAAGATTATATGTAAAATCTTATTTATCAGGTGATATTTTACAGCTTTAATGTTTTTACAGCGCTGAAACCTGTTTACACTTGATTACATTCGTGTTACATTCGTGTAATGCAATACGTCAAAAATAAATAGAAACTAGGAGGCTTCGCCCCCTGCTCGCTGGCGCTCGCCAACCCCCGGAACTGCTTTCGCAGTTCATTTCGGATTGCTTCGCAATCATATGCTCGCTTTGCTCGCTCATTGGATACGTTCTTAACGTCTAGCTTTTGTATACTTTTTTGAACACTGAAGTTCCGAAAACTTTTCACTGTAGAAAATTCTAAACCTGTGCATTTCAATATTAATTTGAAATTGCAAACAGTTCACATATTTTTCTTAATCACACTATTCTAAATTTCAGTTGTTGAGAAAAGTAACTGTTGTAAGTTTTGTTTT